>NC_090938.1:685430607-685766679 GCF_040938575.1 Ambystoma mexicanum | reverse complement strand
TAAATGTACTTTAGCTACTTAAAAACATCAGCAAATGTGGGTATGTGTGTTTTGTTGTCTACTAAATGTACTTTAGCTAGGAAAAAAGTCAGAAAATGTGGTTATGTGTGTTCAGTTTTCCACAAAATATACTTTAGCTAGTTAAAAAGTCAGCAAATGTGATTATGTGTGTTTTGTTTTCCACTAAATGTACTTTAGCTAGTAGAAAACCATAAGCAAATGTGGTTATGTGTGATTTGTTCTCCACTCAATATTCTTTAACTAGTAAAAAAAAAGTGATCAAATGTGGTTATGTGTGTTTATTCTCACTAAATGCACTTTAGTACTGATAAACATCAGCAAATATGGTTCATTTTCTACTAATGTACTTTTGCTAGTAAAAAAGACAGCAAATGTGGTTATGTGTGTTTTATTTTCCACGAAATGTACTTTAGCTAGTAAAACACGTCAGAGAATGTGGTTATGTGTGTTTAGTTTTCCACTAAATGCAAATTAGCTAGTAAAAAACATCAGCAAATGTGGTTATGTGTGTTTTCTTTTCTGCTGGATGTACTTAAGCTAGTATAAAACATGAGTGAATGTGGTTATGTGTCTTTAGTTTTCCATTGAATGTACTTAAGCAAATAAGAAACATCAGCAAATGTGGTTATGTGTGTTTTGTTTTGTGCTAAATGTACTTTAGCTAGTTAAAACCTCATCAAATGTGTTCATGTGTGTTTTGTTGTCAACTAAATAAACATTAGCCAGTAAGAAACCATCAGCAAATGTGGTTATGTGGTTTTTCTTTTCCACTTAATGTACTTTATCACTGATAAAAGTCAGAAAATGTGGTTATGTGTGTTTTGTTTTCCACTAAATATACTTTAGCTAGTAAAAAACATCAGCAAATTTGGTTATGTGTGTTTTGTTTTCCACTAAATGCACTTTAGCTAGTAAACAAACACCAGCAAATGGTTATGTGTGTTTTGTTTTCCACTAAATGTACTTTAGCTACTTAAAAACATCAGCAAATGTGGGTATGTGTGTTTTGTTGTCTACTAAATGTACTTTAGCTAGGAAAAAAGTCAGCAAATGTGGTTATGTGTGTTTAGTTTTCCACTAAATATAGTTTAGCTAGTTAAAAAGACAGCAAAAATGGTTTGTTTTCCACTAAATGTACTTTAGTGAGAAAAAAACCATAAGCAAATGTGGTTATGTGTGTTGTATTTTCCACTAAATGTACTTTAGCTTGTAAAAAAAAGCATAAACAAATGTGGTTATGTGCATTTTATTTTCTGCTAAATGTGCTTTAGCTAGTAACGTCAATAAAAATGGTTTGTTTTCCACTAAATGTACTTTAGCAAGAATAAAAGACAGCAAATGTGGTTATGTATGTTTTAATTTCCACTAAATGTACTATAGCTAATAAAAAAGTGAACCAATGCGGTTATGTGTGTTTTATTCTCACTAAATGCACTTTAGGACTGATGAACGTTAGCAAATGTGGTTCATTTTCTACTGTTTATTTGCTAGTAAAAAATATAGCAAATGTGGTTATGTGTGGGTTTTTTTCTCCACTAAATGTACTTTAGCTAGTAAAAAATGTCAGCAAATGTGCTTATGTGTGTTTAATTTTCCACTAAATGCAATTTAGCTAATAAAGAACATCAGCAAATATGGTTATGCGTGTTTTGTTTTCTGCTAAATATACCTTAGCTAGTACAAAACATCAGCAAATGTGGTAATATGTGTTTTATTTTCCGCTAAATGTACTTTAGCTAGTAACAAAGACAGCAAATGTGTATTATCTGTGTTTTATTTTCTATTAAATTTACTTTAGCTAGTAAAAAACATCAGCAAATGTGGTTATGCGTGTTTTGTTGTCTGCTAAATATACTTTAGCTAGTAAGAAACCATCAGCAAATGTGGTTATGTGTGTTTAGTTTTCCACCAAATGTACTTTAATGAGAAATAAACATCAGCAAATGTGGTTATGTGTGTTTTGTTTTCTGCTTAATGTACTTTAGCTAGTATAAAACATAAGCAAATGTGGTTAGGTGTGTTTAGGCTTACACTAAGTATACTTAAGCTAGTTAAAAAGTCAGCAAATGTGGTTATGTGTGTTTTGTTTTCCACTTAATGTACTTTAGCTAGTAAAAAGTGTCAGCAAATGTAGTTATGTGTGTTTTTTGTCTGCTAAATGTACGTTAGCACTGATAAACATCAGCAAATGTTGTTATGTGTGTTTTGTTCTCCACTCAATGTACTTTAGCTACTTAAAAACATCAGCAAATGTGGTTATGTATGTTTTGTTGTCTGATAAATGTACTTTAGCTAAGAAAAAACATCAGCAAATGTGGTTATGTGTGTTTTATTTTCACCAAATGCACTTTAGCACGGACATCAGCAAATGTGTTTCATTTCCTACTAATGTACTTTTGCCAGTAAAAAAAAGACAGCAAATGTAGTTATGTGTCTTTTATTTTCCACTAAATGTACTTTAGCTAGTAAAACACATCAAAGAATGTGGTTATGTGTGTTTAGTCTTCTACTAAATGCACATTAGCTAGTAGAAAACATCAGTGAATGTGGTTATGTGTGTTTTATTTTCTGCTGAATGTACTTTAGCTAGTATAAAACATCAGTGAATGTGGTTATGTGTCTTTAGTTTTCCATTAAATGTACTTTAGCTAATAAGAAACATCAGCAAATGTGGATATGTGTATTTTGTTTTGTGCTAAATGTACTTTAGCTAGTAAAACACATCATCAAATGTGTTCATGTGTGTTTTGATGTCAACTAAAAAAATGTTAGCTAGTAAGAAACCATCAGCAAATGTAGATATGTGGTTTTTCTTTTCCACTTAATGTACTTTATCACTGATAAAAGTCAGCAAATGTGGTTATGTGTGTTTTGTGTTCCACGAAATGTACTTTAGCTACTTAAAAACATCAGCAAATGTGGGTATGTGTGTTTTGTTGTCTACTAAATGTACTTTAGCTAGGAAAAAAGTCAGAAAATGTGGTTATGTGTGTTCAGTTTTCCACAAAATATACTTTAGCTAGTTAAAAAGTCAGCAAATGTGATTATGTGTGTTTTGTTTTCCACTAAATGTACTTTAGCTAGTAGAAAACCATAAGCAAATGTGGTTATGTGTGATTTGTTCTCCACTCAATATTCTTTAACTAGTAAAAAAAAAGTGATCAAATGTGGTTATGTGTGTTTATTCTCACTAAATGCACTTTAGTACTGATAAACATCAGCAAATATGGTTCATTTTCTACTAATGTACTTTTGCTAGTAAAAAAGACAGCAAATGTGGTTATGCGTGTTTTGTTGTCTGCTAAATATACTTTAGCTAGTAAGAAACCATCAGCAAATGTGGTTATGTGTGTTTAGTTTTCCACCAAATGTACTTTAATGAGAAATAAACATCAGCAAATGTGGTTATGTGTGTTTTGTTTTCTGCTTAATGTACTTTAGCTAGTATAAAACATAAGCAAATGTGGTTAGGTGTGTTTAGGCTTACACTAAGTATACTTTAGCTAGTTAAAAAGTCAGCAAATGTGGTTATGTGTGTTTTGTTTTCCACTTAATGTACTTTAGCTAGTAAAAAGTGTCAGCAAATGTAGTTATGTGTGTTTTTTGTCTGCTAAATGTACGTTAGCACTGATAAACATCAGCAAATGTTGTTATGTGTGTTTTGTTCTCCACTCAATGTACTTTAGCTACTTAAAAACATCAGCAAATGTGGTTATGTATGTTTTGTTGTCTGATAAATGTACTTTAGCTAAGAAAAAACATCAGCAAATGTGGTTATGTGTGTTTTATTTTCACCAAATGCACTTTAGCACGGACATCAGAAAATGTGTTTCATTTCCTACTAATGTACTTTTGCCAGTAAAAAAAAGACACCAAATGTAGTTATGTGTGTTTTATTTTCCACTAAATGTACTTTAGCTAGTAAAACACATCAAAGAATGTGGTTATGTGTGTTTAGTCTTCTACTAAATGCACATTAGCTAGTAGAAAACATCAGTGAATGTGGTTATGTGTGTTTTATTTTCTGCTGAATGTACTTTAGCTAGTATAAAACATCAGTGAATGTGGTTATGTGTCTTTAGTTTTCCATTAAATGTACTTTAGCTAATAAGAAACATCAGCAAATGTGGATATGTGTATTTTGTTTTGTGCTAAATGTACTTTAGCTAGTAAAACACATCATCAAATGTGTTCATGTGTGTTTTGATGTCAACTAAATAAATGTTAGCTAGTAAGAAACCATCAGCAAATGTAGATATGTGGTTTTTCTTTTCCACTTAATGTACTTTATCACTGATAAAAGTCAGCAAATGTGGTTATGTGTGTTTTGTGTTCCACTAAATGTACTTTAGCTACTTAAAAACATCAGCAAATGTGGGTATGTGTGTTTTGTTGTCTACTAAATGTACTTTAGCTAGGAAAAAAGTCAGAAAATGTGGTTATGTGTGTTCAGTTTTCCACAAAATATACTTTAGCTAGTTAAAAAGTCAGCAAATGTGATTATGTGTGTTTTGTTTTCCACTAAATGTACTTTAGCTAGTAGAAAACCATAAGCAAATGTGGTTATGTGTGATTTGTTCTCCACTCAATATTCTTTAACTAGTAAAAAAAAGTGATCAAATGTGGTTATGTGTGTTTATTCTCACTAAATGCACTTTAGTACTGATAAACATCAGCAAATATGGTTCATTTTCTACTAATGTACTTTTGCTAGTAAAAAAGACAGCAAATGTGGTTATGTGTGTTTTATTTTCCACGAAATGTACTTTAGCTAGTAAAACACGTCAGAGAATGTGGTTATGTGTGTTTAGTTTTCCACTAAATGCAAATTAGCTAGTAAAAAACATCAGCAAATGTGGTTATGTGTGTTTTCTTTTCTGCTGGATGTACTTAAGCTAGTATAAAACATGAGTGAATGTGGTTATGTGTCTTTAGTTTTCCATTGAATGTACTTAAGCAAATAAGAAACATCAGCAAATGTGGTTATGTGTGTTTTGTTTTGTGCTAAATGTACTTTAGCTAGTTAAAACCTCATCAAATGTGTTCATGTGTGTTTTGTTGTCAACTAAATAAACATTAGCCAGTAAGAAACCATCAGCAAATGTGGTTATGTGGTTTTTCTTTTCCACTTAATGTACTTTATCACTGATAAAAGTCACAAAATGTGGTTATGTGTGTTTTGTTTTCCACTAAATATACTTTAGCTAGTAAAAAACATCAGCAAATTTGGTTATGTGTGTTTTGTTTTCCACTAAATGCACTTTAGCTAGTAAACAAACACCAGCAAATGGTTATGTGTGTTTTGTTTTCCACTAAATGTACTTTAGCTACTTAAAAACATCAGCAAATGTGGGTATGTGTGTTTTGTTGTCTACTAAATGTACTTTAGCTAGGAAAAAAGTCAGCAAATGTGGTTATGTGTGTTTAGTTTTCCACTAAATATAGTTTAGCTAGTTAAAAAGACAGCAAAAATGGTTTGTTTTCCACTAAATGTACTTTAGTGAGAAAAAAACCATAAGCAAATGTGGTTATGTGTGTTGTATTTTCCACTAAATGTACTTTAGCTTGTAAAAAAAAGCATAAACAAATGTGGTTATGTGCATTTTATTTTCTGCTAAATGTGCTTTAGCTAGTAACGTCAATAAAAATGGTTTGTTTTCCACTAAATGTACTTTAGCAAGAATAAAAGACAGCAAATGTGGTTATGTATGTTTTAATTTCCACTAAATGTACTATAGCTAATAAAAAAGTGAACCAATGCGGTTATGTGTGTTTTATTCTCACTAAATGCACTTTAGGACTGATGAACGTTAGCAAATGTGGTTCATTTTCTACTGTTTATTTGCTAGTAAAAAATATAGCAAATGTGGTTATGTGTGGGTTTTTTTCTCCACTAAATGTACTTTAGCTAGTAAAAAATGTCAGCAAATGTGCTTATGTGTGTTTAATTTTCCACTAAATGCAATTTAGCTAATAAAGAACATCAGCAAATATGGTTATGTGTGTTTTGTTTTCTGCTAAATATACCTTAGCTAGTACAAAACATCAGCAAATGTGGTAATATGTGTTTTATTTTCCGCTAAATGTACTTTAGCTAGTAACAAAGACAGCAAATGTGTATTATCTGTGTTTTATTTTCTATTAAATTTACTTTAGCTAGTAAAAAACATCAGCAAATGTGGTTATGCGTGTTTTGTTGTCTGCTAAATATACTTTAGCTAGTAAGAAACCATCAGCAAATGTGGTTATGTGTGTTTAGTTTTCCACTAAATGTACTATAGCTAGTAAAAAACATCAGCAAATGTGGTTAGGTATGTTTTGTTTTCTGCTAAATATACCTTAGCTAGTACAAAACATCAGCAAATGTGGTAATATGTGTTTTATTTTCGGCTAAATGTACTTTAGCTAGTAACAAAGACAGCAAATGTGGTTATCTGTGTTTTATTTTCTAATAAATTTACTTTAGCTAGTAATAAACATAAGCAAATGTGGTTATGCGTGTTTTGTTGTCTGCTAAATATACTTTAGCTAGTAAGAAACCATCAGCAAATGTGGTTATGTGTGTTTAGTTTTCCACTAAATGTACTATAGCTAGTAAAAAACATCAGCAAATGTGGTTAGGTGTGTTTTGTTTTCTGCTAAATGTACTTCAGCTCATAAATAGCATCAGCAAATGTGGTTATCTATGTTCAGTTTTCCACTAAGTATACTTTAGCTAGTTAAAAACTCAGCAAATGTGGTTATGTAGTTTTTGCTTTCCACTAAATGTACTTTAGCTAGTAGAAAACTGTAAGCAAATGTGGTTATGTGTGTTTTGTTGTCTGCTAAATTTACTTTAGCAATGATAAACGTCAGCAAATGTTGTTATGAGTGTTCTGTTCTCCACTCAGTGTACTTTAGCTAGGAGAAAGCATCAGAAAATGTGGTTATGTGTGTTAAGTGTTCCACTAAATATTCTTTAGCTGGTAAAAATGTGAACAAATGCGGTTATGTGTGTTTTATTCTCACTAAATGCACTTTAGCACTGATAAATGTCAGCAAATGTGGTTCATTTTCTACTAATGTACTTTCGCTAGAAAAAACTTCAGCGAATGGGGTTCTGTGTGTTTAGTTTTCCACTAAATGTAACTTACTTAGTAAAAAACATCAGAAAATGTGGTTATGTGTGTTTTAATTTCTGCTAAATGTACTTTAGCTAGTATAAAACATCAGCAAATGTGGTTATATGTGTTTTATTTTCCACTAGATGCACTTTAGCTAGTAGAATACATCAGTGAATGTGGTTATGTGTGTTTAGTTTTACACTAAATGAACTTTGCTAATAAAAGAAATCAGCAAATGTGGTTATGTGTGTTTTGTTTTGCACTAAATGTACTTTAGCTAGTAAATAACATCACCAAATGTGTTCATGTGTTTTGTTGTCCACTAAATAAATTTTAGCTAGTAAGAAACCATCAGCAAATGTGGTTATGTGTGTTTTATTTTCCACTTAATGTACTTTATCACTGACAACAAGTCAACAAATGTGGTTATGTGTGTTTTGTTTTGCGCTAAATGTACTTTAGCTAGTAAATAACATCATCAAATGTGTTCATGTGTTTTGTTGTCCACTAAATAAATTTTAGCTAGTAAGAAACCATCAGCAAATGTGGTTATGTGTGTTTTATTTTCCACTTAATGTACTTTATCACTGACAACAAGTCAACAAATGTGGTTATGTGTGTTTTGTTTTCCACAAAAGGTACTTTAGCTAGTAAACACATCAGCAAATGTGTTTATGTGTGTTTAGCTTTCCACTAAATGTACTTTAGCTAGTAAAAAAACATCAGCAAATGTGGTTATGTGTGTTTTGTTTTTCTGCTAAATGTACTTCAGCTCATAAATAACGTCAGCAAATGTGGTTATGTGTGTTTAGTTTTCCAGCCAATATACTTTAGCTAGTTAAAAAGTCAGCAAATGTGGGTATGTGTGTTTTGTTGTCTACTAAATGTACTTTAGCTAGGAAAAAAGTCAGCAAATGTGGTTATGTGTGTTTAGTTTCCACTAAATATAGTTTAGCTAGTTAAAAAGTCAGCAAAAATGGTTTGTTTTCCACTAAATGTACTTTAGTGAGAAAAATCCATAAGCAAATGTGGTTATGTGTGTTGTATTTTCCACTAAATGTACTTTAGCTTGTAAAAAAAAACCATAAACAAATGTGGTTATGTGCATTTTATTTTCCGCTAAATGTGCTTTAGCTAGTAAAAACGTCAATAAAAATGGTTTGTTTTCCACTAAATGTACTTTAGCAAGAATAAAAGACAGCAAATGTGGTTATGTATGTTTTAATTTCCACTAAATGTACTATAGCTAATAAAAAAGTGAACCAATGCGGTTATGTGTGTTTTATTCTCACTAAATGCACTTTAGGACTGATAAACGTTAGCAAATGTGGTTCATTTTCTACTGTTTATTTGCTAGTAAAAAAATACAGCAAATGTGGTTATGTGTGGGTTTTTTTCTCCACTAAATGTACTTTAGCTAGTACAAAACATCAGCAAATACGGTTATGTGTGTTTTGTTTTCTGCTAAACATACCTTAGCTAGTACAAAACATCAGCAAATGTGGTAATATGTGTTTTATTTTCCGCTAAATGTACTTTAGCTAGTAACAAAGATAGCAAATGTGGTTATCTGTGTTTTATTTTCTATTAAATTTACTTTAGCTAGTAAAAAACATCAGCAAATGTGGTTATGCGTGTTTTGTTGTCTGCTAAATATACTTTAGCTAGTAAAAAACCATCAGCAAATGTGGTTATGTGTGTTTAGTTTTCCACTAAATGTACTATAGCTAGTAAAAAACATCAGCAAATGTGGTTAGATATGTTTTGTTTTCTGCTAAATGTACTTCAGCTCATAAATAGCATCAGCAAATGTGGTTATCTGTGTTCAGTTTTCCACTAAGTATACTTTAGCTAGTTAAAAACTCAGCAAATGTGGTTATGTAGTTTTTGTTTTCCACTAAATGTACTTTAGCTAGTAGAAAACTGTAAGCAAATGTGGTTATGTGTGTTTTGTTGTCTGCTAAATTTACTTTAGCAATGATAAATGTCAGCAAATGTTGTTATGTGTGTTCTGTTCTCCACTCAGTGTACTTTAGCTAGGAGAAAACATAAGAAAATGTGGTTATGTGTGTTAAGTGTTCCACTAAATATTCTTTAGCTGGTAAAAATGTGAACAAATGCGGTTATGTGTGCTTTATTCTCACTAAATGTACTTTAGCACTGATAAATGTCAGCAAATGTGGTTCATTTTCTACTAATGTACTTTCGCTAGAAAAAACTTCAGCGAATGGGGTTATCTGTGTTTAGTTTTCCACTAAATGTAAATTAGTTAGTAAAAAACATCAGCAAATGTGGTTATGTGTGTTTTATTTTCTGCTAAATGTACTTTAGCTAGTATAAAACGTCAGTAAATGTGGTTATATGTGTTTTATTTTCCACTAGATGTACTTTCACTAGTAGAATACATCAGTGAATGTGGTTATGTGTGTTTAGTTTTACACTAAATGAACTTTGCTAATAAAAAAAATCAGCAAATGTGGTTATGGGTGTTTTGTTTGGCGCTAAATGTACTTTAGCTAGTAAATAACATCATCAAATGTGTTCATGTGTTTTGTTGTCCACTAAATAAACTTTAGCTAGTAAGAAACCATCAGCAATTGTGGTTATGTGTGTTTCTTTTCCACTTAATGTACTTTATCACTGACAACAAGTAAACAAATGTGGTTATGTGTGTTTTGTTTTCCCTAAATGTACTTTAGCTAGTAAACACATCAGCAAATGTGTTTATGTGTGTTTAGCTTTCCACTAAATGTACTTTAGCTAGTAAAAAACATCAGCAAATGTGTTTATGTGTGTTTTGTTTTTCTGCTAAATGTACTTCAGCTCATAAATAACGTCAGCAAATGTGGTTAGGTGTGTTTAGTTTTCCAGCCAATATACATTAGCTAGTTAAAAAGTCAGCAAATGTGGCTATGTGTGTTTTGTTTTCCACTAATTGTACTTTAGCTAGTAAAAAACTATAAGCAAAATGTGGTTATGTGTGGTTTATTTTCCATTAAATGTACTTTAGCTAGTAAAAAGTCAGCAAATGTGGTTTGTTTTCCACTAAATATACTTAGCTAGGAAAAAAACATCAGCAAATGTGGTTATGAGTGTTTTGCTCTTCTGCTAAATGTACTTCAGCTCATAAATAACGTCAGCAAATGTGGTTATGTGTGTTTACTTTTCCACTAAATATACTTTAACTAGTCAAAAAGTCAGCAAATGTGGTTATGTGTGTTGCATATCCAGTATATGTACTTTAGCTAGTAAAAACGTCAGCAAATGTGGTTTGTTTTCAACCAAATGTACTTTAGCTAGGCAAAAAGACAGCAAATGTGGTTATGTATGTTTTATTTTCCACTAAATGTGCTTTAGCTGGTAAAAAAAAAAAATCAGCGAATTTGGTTATGTGTGTTTAGTTTTCCACTAAATATACTTTAGCTAATAAAAAAGTCAACACATGCGGTTATGTTTGTTTTATTCTCACTAAATGCACTTTAGCACTGATAAACGTCAGCAAATGTGGTTAATTTTCTACTTATGTACTTTTGCTAGTATAAAAGCCAGCAAATGTGGTTATGTGCGCTTTTTTCTCCACTAAATGTACTTTTGCTATTCAAAAACATCAACAAATGTGGTTTTGTGTGTTTAGCTTTCCCCTAAATGCAATTTAGCTAGTATAAAATGTCAGCAAATGTGGTAATATGTGTTTTATTTTCCACTAAATGTACTTTAGCTAGTCAAAAACGTCAGCAGATGTGGTTATGTGTGTTTTATTCTCTGCTAAATGTACTTTAGCTAGTATAAAATGTCAGCAAATGTGGTAATATGTGTTTTATTTTCCACTAAATGTACATTAGCGAGTAACAAAGAACGCAAATGTGGTTATGTATGTGTTTTATTTTCCACTAAATGTACTTTAGCTAGTAAAGAAAATCAGCGAATGTGATTATGTGTGTTTAGTTTTCCATTAAATTTACTTTAGCTAGTAAAATACATCAGCAAATGTGGTTATGAGTGTTTTGTTGTCTGCTAAATTTACTTTAGCAATGATAAACGTCAGCAAATGTTGTTACGTGTGTTTTGTTCTCCACTCAGTGTACTTTAGCTAGGAGAAAACATCAGAAAATGTGGTTATGTGTGTTAAGTGTTCCACTAAATATTCTTTAGCTAGTAAAAAAGTGAACAGATGTGGTTACGTGTGTTTTATTCTCACTAAATGCACTTTAGCACTGATAAATGTCAGCAAATGTGGTTCATTTTCTACTAATGTACTTTCGCTAGTAAAAAACTGCAACGAATGGGGTTATGTGTATTTAGTTTTCCACTAAATGTAAATTAGTTAGTATAAAACATCAGCAAATGTGGTTATGTGTGTTTTATTTTCTGCTAAATGTACTTTAGCTAGTATAAAACGCCAGCAAATGTGGTTATATGTGTTTTATTTTCCACTAGATGTACTTTAGCTAGTAGAATACATCAGTGAATGTGGTTATGTGTGTTAGTTTTACACTAAATGTACTTTGCTAATAAAAAAAATCATCAAATGTGTTCATGTGTTTTGTTGTCCACTAAATAAACTTTAGCTAGTAAGAAACCATCAGCAAATGTGGTTATGTGTGTTTTATTTTCCACTTAATGTACTTTATCACTGACAACAAGTCAACAAATGTGGTTATGTGTGTTTTGTTTTCCACAAAATGTACTTTAGCTAGTAAACACATCAGCAAATGTGTTTATGTGTGTTTAGCTTTCCACTAAATGTACTTTAGCTAGTAAAAAACATCAGCAAATGTGGTTATGTGTGTTTTGTTTTTCTGCTAAATGTACTTCAGCTCATAAATAAAGTCAGCAAATGTGGTTAGGTGTGTTTAGTTTTCCAGCCAATATACTTTAGCTAGTTAAAAAGTCAGCAAATGTGGCTATGTGTGTTTTGTTTTCCACTAATTGTACTTTAGCTAGTAAAAAACTATAAGCAAAATGTGGTTATGTGTGGTTTATTTTCCATTAAATGTACTTTAGCTAGTAAAAAGTCAGCAAATGTGGTTTGTTTTCCACTAAATATACTTTGCTAGGAAAAAACATCAGCAAATGTGGTTATGAGTGTTTTGCTCTTCTGCTAAATGTACTTCAGCTCATAAATAACGTCAGCAAATGTGGTTAGGTGTGTTTAGTTTTCCAGCCAATATACTTTAGCTAGTTAAAAAGTCAGCAAATGTGGCTATGTGTGTTTTGTTTTCCACTAATTATACTTTAGCTAGTAAAAAACCATAAGCAAAATGTGGTTATGTGTGGTTTATTTTCCATTAAATGTACTTTAGCTAGTAAAAAGTCAGCAAATGTGGTTTGTTTTCCACTAAATATACTTAGCTAGGGAAAAACATCAGCAAATGTGGTTATGTGTGTTTTGTTTTTCTGCTAAATGTACTTCACCTCATAAATAACGTCAGCAAATGTGGTTAGGTGTGTTTAGTTTTCCAGCCAATATACTTTAGCTAGTTAAAAAGTCAGCAAATGTAGCTATGTGTGTTTTGTTTTCCACTAATTGTACTTTAGCTAGTAAAAAACCATAAGCAAAATGTGGTTATGTGTGGTTTATTTTCCATTAAATGTACTTTAGCTAGTAAAAAGTCAGCAAATGTGGTTTGTTTTCCACTAAATATACTTAGCTAGGAAAAAAACATCAGCAAATGTGGTTATGAGTGTTTTGCTCTTCTGCTAAATGTACTTCAGCTCATAAATAACGTCAGCAAATGTGGTTATGTGTGTTTACGTTTCCACTAAATATACTTTAACTAGTCAAAAAGTCAGCAAATGTGGTTATGTGTGTTGCATATCCAGTATATGTACTTTAGCTAGTAAAAACGTCAGCAAATGTGGTTTGTTTTCAACCAAATGTACTTTAGCTAGGCAAAAAGACAGCAAATGTGGTTATGTATGTTTTATTTTCCACTAAATGTGCTTTAGCTGGTAAAAAAAAAATCAGCGAATTTGGTTATGTGTGTTTAGTTTTCCACTAAATATACTTTAGCTAATAAAAAAGTCAACACATGCGGTTATGTTTGTTTTATTCTCACTAAATGCACTTTAGCACTGATAAACGTCAGCAAATGTGGTTAATTTTCTACTTATGTACTTTTGCTAGTATAAAAGCCAGCAAATGTGGTTATGTGCGCTTTTTTCTCCACTAAATGTACTTTTGCTAGTCAAAAACATCAACGAATGTGGTTTTGTGTGTTTAGTTTTCCCCTAAATGCAATTTAGGTAGTATAAAATGTCAGCAAATGTGGTAATATGTGTTTTATTTTCCACTAAATGTACTTTAGCTAGTCAAAAACGTCAGCAGATGTGGTTATGTGTGTTTTATTCTTTGCTAAATGTACTTTAGCTAGTATAAAATGTCAGCAAATGTGGTAATATGTGTTTTATTTTCCACTAAATGTACATTAGCAAGTAACAAAGACCGCAAATGTGGTTATGTATGTGTTTTATTTTCCACTAAATGTACTTTAGCTAGTAAAGAAAATCAGCGAATGTGATTATGTGTGTTTAGTTTTCCATTAAATTTACTTTAGCTAGTAAAATACATCAGCAAATGTGGTTATGAGTGTTTTGTTGTCTGCTAAATTTACTTTAGCAATGATAAACGTCAGCAAATGTTGTTACGTGTGTTTTGTTCTCCACTCAGTGTACTTTAGCTAGGAGAAAACATCAGAAAATGTGGTTATGTGTGTTAAGTGTTCCACTAAATATTCTTTAGCTAGTAAAAAAGTGAACAGATGTGGTTACGTGTGTTTTATTCTCACTAAATGCACTTTAGCACAGATAAATGTCAGCAAATGTGGTTCATTTTCTGCTAATGTACTTTCACTAGTAAAAAACTGCAGCAAATGGGGTTATGTGTGTTTAGTTTTCCACTAAATGTAAATTAGTTAGTATAAAACATCAGCAAATGTGGTTATGTGTGTTTTATTTTCTGCTAAATGTACTTTAGTTAGTATAAAACGCCAGCAAATGTGGTTATATATGTTTTATTTTCCACTAGATGTACTTTAGCTAGTAGAATACATCAGTTAATGTGGTTATGTGTGTTAGTTTTACACTAAATGTACTTTGCTAATAAAAAAAATCAGCAAATGTGGTTATGTGTGTTTTGTTTTGCGCTAAATGTACTTTAGCTAGTAAATAACATCATCAAATGTGTTCATGTGTTTTGTTGTCCACTAAATAAACTTTAGCTAGTAAGAAACCATCAGCAAATGTGGTTATGTGTGTTTTATTTTCCACTTAATGTACTTTATCACTGACAACAAGTCAACAAATGTGGTTATGTGTGTTTTGTTTTCCACAAAATGTACTTTAGCTAGTAAACACATCAGCAAATGTGTTTATGTGTGTTTAGCTTTCCACTAAATGTACTTTAGCTAGTAAAAAACATCAGCAAATGTGGTTATGTGTGTTTTTTTTCTGCTAAATGTACTTCAGCTCATAAATAACGTCAGCAAATGTGGTTATGTGTGTTTAGTTTTCCAGCCAATATACTTTACCTAGTTAAAAAGTCAGCAAATGTGGCTATGTGTGTTTTGTTTTCCACTAATTGTACTTTAGCTAGTAAAAGACCATAAGCAAATGTGGTTATGTGTGGTTTATTTTCCACTAAATGTACTTTAGCTAGTAAAAAGTCAGCAAATGTGGTTTGTTTTCAACTAAATATACTTAGCTAGTAAAAAAACGTAAGCAAATTTGGTTATGTGTGTTTTGTTTGCCACTAAATATATTTTAGCTAGTAAAAAACATCAGCAAATGTGGTTATGAGTGTTTTGCTCTTTTGCTAAATGTACTTAACAGACAGACAGAAACTGGAAAGCAGCTATAGCAGGTAGGATTTAGCAACCAAAAGAAAGATAGTTTGGAAGGTCAAAAAACTGCACGAAGTAGGAACTCCAGGTAAAGGCAGTTGATAGAACACTGGGTAGACCTCAGTGTGAGCCTACGAAGTCCTCTTAGCCCAGAGCGCAACAGGGTGGAGCTGATTGCAGCCGGATGCAGCTGTGTCCAACTAAGCCCAGTCCAGGCTTCAGTAGCTTGCAGCAGTGGATTGCAATTAAAGGGATGGTTCGCCCAAAAATGTTTTTATTTCAAAAATAGATAGACAATATTTAAAAAAAACGATTGCCATTTTTTTTTTCAAGTCCCTATGTAAAATTTTGAGCAATTGAAGCTCAAAATTTGCAAAAGCAAGCACATGGGCGCATCCATTTTGTGAAATGGATGCCCACCTGTGCTGGCTTTTGCTTTTGCGGCACTAATGAAGGAAAAGCCAGCCAGCTGTGGTAAACAAAAGCTACCACTCGGTGGCTTTTCCTTCATTGGTGCCGGGACTCGGAGGACGCGGACCGGAGACTACAGGCAGAAAAGCTGCAGCTGCATCTCGGTAAGTGCTATTTTTTTTTTTTTTAAATAAGCACTAGCTGCGGTTTTTTTTCTAAGTTTTCCGGGCTGGAGGAGCCTGGAAAACTTAGAAATAAAACCGCAGCTTTAAAAATGTTGTATTTATGTTGTATTTATGTTGTATTTATGTTTGCAGTCGCTTTTGAAGCGACCGCAAACATAAATACAACGTTATTGTGTTTGAAAACGCTGCGGTTTTTCTTTCTCAGACTGTGTTGTGTTTCTGCCTAAATCTGCTTTCCCATTTGGGGCCCCGTGGGGAGCCCTAGAGCCCCAAATGGGAAAGCAGATTTAGGCAGAAACACTGCAGCATTTAGCATTTCCCATTTGGGGCTCTCGGGCCCCCCTTTGGGAGCTCGAGAGCCCAAAATGGGAAATCAGCTGTAGGCAGAAACACTGCGGCATGTAAACACAACCGTGTTGTGTTTCTGCCTGCCTTGGCTTTCACTTTGGGTCTCCGGGGCTCTCCTGGGGGAGCACCGGAGACCCAAAGGGATAGCCACAGCAGGCAGAAACACAACGCGGTTGTGTTTGAAAACGCTGCGGTTTTTCTTTCTGAGTTTCTGAGGCTCCTCCGAGCCGGAGGAGCCTCAGAAACTTAGAAAGAAAAACCACAGCGTTTTCAAACACAATAACGTTGTATTTATGTTTGCGGTCGCTTCAAAAGCTACCGCAAACATAAATACAATGTTTTTAAAGCTGTGGTTTTATTTCTAAGTTTTCCGGGCTCCTCCAGCCCGGAAAACGTAGAAAAAAAACGCAGCTAGTGTTTATTTTTATTTAAAAAATAGCACTTACCGAGATGCTTTTCTGCCTGTAGTCTCCGGTCCCCGTCCTCCGCGTACTGCACCAATGAAGGAAAAGCCACCCAGTGGTAGCTTTTGTTTGCTACAGCTGGCTGGCTTTTCCTTCATTAGTGCCGCAAAAGCCAAAGCGAGCACAGCGGCGGGCATCCATTTCACAAAATGGATGCCCCCATGTGCTTTCTTTGAGTTTGATTTGCTCAAAATTTTACATAGGGACTTGGAAACAAAAAAAATTGCCAATTGATTTTTTTTTATATTGTCTATCTATTTTTGAAAGAAAACATTTTGGGCGAACCATCCCTTTAAAGCCTCACACTCTTTTGGTAGCCTAGCTTGCAGGAGCTTGTAACGGGTGAATTAAATCATGGTCTCTCCAACTTGTAGCAGCTTGTTGCGAGTGAATGTATTTAGTATGCCTCCCCCAGCCCTTTGCCTTTTGGATAGCATACATCTACCAGAATGCATCAGCTGGTTTCACCCAAAACCCGGAATGGAACATGAAAGTAGTTTGGTCCAAAGCTGCAGAAGTAAAACAGGTAAATGAATGCCATGGCCGTTTGTGGGTATTAATATGGGAGTTATGCTATGAACAAAGTCTATGATTCGGTGCATACAATGGCACTGGGTACCAGGCATGTAGATTCCTAACAGTTACAGCAAATGGACGCCTAGGTCACCGCACACAGTCAGTTCCTCTGGTCCGCCCAGCTCTTCGGCCTATATGCCAGATGAGTTAAGCACAATAGGGACCCACAGCTGGGTGACTGTTGCCCACTGTGCTTTCTGTAGCTGTCTGCACCATGCCCCTTTCTGCAATTGTGGCATTATGCATTGCCCCATAAGAGTAGGAAGGCAGCATGTTAACCCTGTATAAAACACCAACACAAACAAACTGACCAACCACTGGCCAGCTGGAGCACCTGTGAAAACGTTCTACCACAGGTAACTTCTTTTAGGCTGTTGTAGCAGTCTGATCTGCCTCGAGCCAGCCATTGGTGGTGACAAAGGAGTTTTTCTGTGGACCCCTATGCAGGATATAGGTTCAGGAGTGGACTGGCCTATAGGGAAAGCTGCAGATTTACCAATGACTTCTGCGCCCTGGGCAGGGGTGGACTGGCCGATAGGGAAATCTTCAGATGTACCGATGGCTTCTGCAGCCTGGCCCTCTTTTGTGTGATATTCTATTTTATTTCCAAATGTTCTCACAGGAAAAGTGTTGGGCTTGCTGCAAATGTGTAATATGGGGCCACTTTGAACATTATTTTCAGTGCCTCCTTTAGTTTCCTGTCCACCTCTGCATAGGCTCCAGGGGCGAAAATCCTCAGAACAGCAGGCCAAGGTCACACATTGCACTCTCGGGACTCATAACAGGCAAGAGGTTGCTTCTATCAGCACACTGTGCCACGGTGGGGCAGTGAGGGCAAGCCTGCCCAGAGACGGCCACACGTCAGCTCCACCATGCCCTCCGTTTTGCAGATGAGTTCCCAGCTATGGTGGGGGTGCAAGAGACAGCGGTCAACAAGTCTAGTCAATGGAAGGGCTTGCTCATTATGCAGGTTCACAGCAGACTGGCTAACCCGCAATTATGTTGGTAGTCGAAGGCAAGGCTAAGCAGCACTACAGCAGAGTTGGGCCACCTCAGGGACCCCTGAAGAAAATCAACAACAAATAGGGTCCTAAACTTGGCATTGTGCAGGGAAAACAGTATGGTGGGGGGTGGATAACGAAACCTATACAGGAACCAATCAGGATTCTTCTTACCCTTTGTATGAAGGGTTTTTGGGCAAAGGGAAAGACAGAAACCAAAAAGTGGAGTCCATTGGTCCAGTCCAGCCGAATGTCCCACATCATTTACAGACATTCATTCTAAGGAGTGTCCTGCCACAGGGCAAATGCAGTAAGGTATCCTGGGGGTTCCGGGCAAGTGTGTCATTTGTGTGGTATCAGAACCAATTTTGCCTCAGTTGGTGCAATGTCTGTGTGCCATGTGGTTTGGGAGGTACCTTAAAGCTGCCTGGTGCCATTAGGGCCAGCATGGAGCTGTAGGAGCATTACAACCAGGTATTGAAGAAATTCCTCTTAAACATTCCCATGTCGAATCATTATTTCACATTTACATACCAAAAACCAACCCACCCAAAAATCAGTCTACCAAAATTCAACCCACCAAAAACCAATCACCAATAACCAATCCACCAAAAGCTAGTCCACCAAAATCCAATCCACCAAAAACCAATCCACCAAAAACCATTCCACCAAAATCCAATCAACCAAAAGCCAATCCACCAAAAACCAATCCACCATAAACCAGTCCACCTAAATTCAATCCACAAAAAACAATCCACTAAAAATCCAGTCCACCAAAATTGAAGCCACTAAAAAAACAATCAACTAAAAAACAATCCAACAAAAACCAGTCCATCAAAATTGAATCCACTAAAAAAACAATCCACCAAAATCCAATCAACTCAAAACAAAATCTGCAAATATGCAATCCATCAAAAACAGAATTACATCAGGACAAATATTGTGATTATTTTATTTTACAAAAATATTCATTAGAGTCTAGACATATTATTTCAAATCATACTGATTTTACACACGTCATTCATAGACCCATTCATACCTTGTTCGAAACAATGTACAATCTCATTAATGACAAATAGAATTAATTGAAATGGTGCTTTTACTCAAAACAATTTCTAAACACAATAATAGCAAACTTAATTATTTTAAACTACAGTCTCCTACCTGGTTTTAACCAATCAGCTAAGTATTGTGTTGACGTTAAGCGTGGGTTTTAGTTGTGGCCTCACATTCTGAAATGCTCAGTGCTTTAAGTGGGCCGGGGCCAGCCGGGGCCAGGCCCCAGCAGTCTCCAGAAATGGCTCTCGAGCCGAGGCCCTGCCGGGCCCCACACCCGACTAGCCCCAGCTAGCCAACAGCTCAGGCAGCTCATGTAGAGGCTGCACGGTTATACGAGCTCCAACATTTACCAGCCGCCCCCCCCGCCCTTAATTGAGGGGAGGCTCTCGTTAGGGAGCGTGTGCTTAGGCCACACCCCCTAACTAGGGCCCCCCCTCGATTTCCAATCCCACTTAAAGCACTGGGCATGCACATGTTGGTAGGGAAAGATCACTGTGCGAATTTCAAGATGTCTGCCGAAGGCTTGTTCCTCTTCTAGGATGGCAGTGCACAAATGTCCATACTCACATTACCTGTTTCAACATGTATATGCTTTGCAGTGCCTGCTCCCGGTCATGGGCCTGCTCTTCATACCTCTTAATAGGCCTCCAGAAATGAGAAAGTACAATGTGCCATTTGAGCGCAGTTACATATGCCATAGCAGCACCCAGCAGCCATTGTTGAAGTTCACCTCCAGTTCAGAGCCACATGAGCAAAGCATTGTGGGTATGCGCATTAGCCCATATGTAAGTCTTTACAGGCAGAAATCTGTCTGTGCTACAAGGCAGTGCTACTTTAGACATAGCGTCTGTCACCCAATACAGACTATTCTCAAGGCTGCGGGTAGCTGTATACCAGCTTCACCCTAATGAGGGACATTCTGTGTGGCATAGTCTGCCCCCCTTGTGCTTGGAGCACTGGGGCATGTGTAGCAGACACCACCAATGGTATGGTGAGTTTTTAAAGTATTTTTTTTTTAACTCCCCCACATTCTTTGATGTTAGGGCCATCATTTGAAGTGTTAGCCCCACCTCCCCCCGACATTTTAGTCTAGGAGCACCCCAGAGGGGCGTCCCGCAGCCATCATGTTGAAATGGTCCCCCACACATCTTCAGCTGGGCCTGTTCACGCTGGTTGCTTGTACAGGGCTTCTTAGCATATTTTGGGCACCTCAAAGAGCTGCAAAGGAAAGAAAGGGACACCGAGAAGACGCAGTGAAGGAGAGTAAAACGTTTAAATTAAAGCGATTACAAGCTAAACAGCCTAAAAAGAACTAGTGACCATGTTATGGGTCGTTACAGAAGCTCGCGGAGAAAACGCTCGCTACCTATTGCCATTGGTTTTAGGCATGAAACAAAAACTCTACTCGGGAAAGCAATTTGAAGTAAAGGGTGTGTGGCTTCCCAATATACGCGTTTATCTTAAATGTAGGATACATAGATCCAACCCCACCAGGCTGAGATTATGGAACATTCCTCTAATATCCTCGCGTGCAAGCAGGTTTCAGTTCCGGCTGGAGCTGGAGACCCGTTTCCAGGGAGAGCCGATTTGGCCTCCGGAAGCACATTAATGTGGCACACAATGTTGGCGCTCAGCCGCGGACTTTTAATTTCAGTGATGGGTCCAGAGTGGGCATTTGTCTATGCCCAAGACCCCCACGGGATGCACAGCCCTGGGCCTGGCCTGGGGGCAAAACCCACTCAAGGCTGCCTGGCAAAGCCCCAGAATCTGCGTTCGTTCCCAGCCGAATTCACTCGAAGAGGAGGAGGGGAATCGCTGCACCATGAAGGCCAGTGACAGCAGAAGAGTGGCACAGAGTACTGTGACAAATCCGGGCACAGGCGTAGAGGGACGCAGTAAAGCTCAACCTAGCCAGGAAAATGCAGTCACTACAGAGGTACAACATGGCCAAGCAAAACAGGAGGGGACATAAATGGCAAGACAAAGGACTAGACCGAACCACAACAAAGTGCAGGGAGGCGGTGAGACGTCAGAGGGGGAGGGAGACCGGGGCATGCGTTCCCAGGGTGGGCCCTACCGCAGGCTAGGGAGAGAGATGTGAGCGTCCTAGGTTGAACCACAGACAGGGCATTAGAGCTAAAGAGGAAAGATTGGCGAACAAACAGATAAACCACGTGGCCCAGGGAGCTCTAGGGCACAGAGAAGATGCCCCCCACCCCCAAGGGGTCCAGGGAGGAGATGGTGGCTCCACACCAAGATATGCCAGGGAACAAATCGGTGTAGACACCCATTATTCTGAACAAGGGGGGCGAGGGGTGGAGGAGGCATCACTACTAAACAGCCTTGCTAAGAACCAACAATTCCACATAGAATGTAGGGGGGAGAGGACAGTGGCAGGGACACGTGCCACAGGTGGCAACAATGGAAGGGAAAGGATTGAGCACTACCACTAACCAACCCACTGAAAAACACATCAATCTGCCTTTACCTCTCAAACTCTAAACAAAACCCTGCCATACCTATACAGCACAACAAACAGCATACACTCTACTACACTGCAACAACAACAAACAAGCCACACATAGCCTCGCACAACAGCACATGACAACTGCCGACTGAAAAATCACACCTACGCTCAGCGAACCGTGTAAACCAAACTGAAGCTGCCAACAGCAAATCACAGCTCCCTTGCGCTTTTCCCGCTCAGTCTTATTAACTTGCCCAACCCCCTGCCCTTTCAGATTCACCAGAGCACCAGGGGATCACTCAGGTGGTGATAGTATGCAGTATAAATATCCTTTAACAGGCATATGTGAAATACTAGGCAACTTTGTTAGCACAAGCATGCGAGTTGCAGAACAGCTTAGCCAGGCATGGGCTGTAAGACACAGGCAACCAGGCAAGATACAGATCGATATGGGCAGGATGGCAGATGATGGCAAGCCAGTTGCAGAGCAGCATAGCATACAAGATGTAAAGCATCATAGCCTAGCATAGGCAACCAGGCAAGGTGCAGAACGACATAGCCAGACAAAAGCAACCAAGCAAGGTGCAGAGCAGCATAACCAGGCAAAAGCAACCATGCAAGGTGCAGAGCAGCATAACCAGGCAAAAGCAACAAGGCAAGGTGCAGAACGGCATAGCCAGGCAAAAGCAACCAGGCACAGTACAGAGCAGCATAGCCTAGCATAGGCAACCAGGCAAGGTTCAGAGCAGCATAGCCAGGCAAAAGCAACCAGGCAAGGTGCAGAGCAGCATAACCAGGCAAAAGCAACCAGGCAAGGTGCAGAGCAGCATAACCATCTAAAAGCAACCAGGCAAGGTGCAGAACTGCATAGCCAGGCAAAAGAAACCAGGCAAGGCGCAGAAAGACATAGCCAGACAAAAGCAACCACGCAAGGTGCAGAGCAGCATAGCCAGGCAAAAGCAACCAGGAAAGGTGCAGAACAGAATAGTCAGACAAAAAGCAACTAGGAAAGGTTCAGAGCAGCATAACCAGGCAAAAGCAACCAGGCAAGGTGCAGAACAGCATAGCCAGGCAAAAGCAAACAGGCAAGGTCGAATAACATAGCCAGGCAAAAGCACCCAGTCAAGGTACAGAGCAGCATAGCATAGCATAGGAATCCAGGCAGGGTGCGGAGCAATATAGACAAGCATAGGCAACCGGGCAAGGTGCAGAGCAACATGGCCAGCCAAAAGCAACCAGGCAAGGTGCAGAGCAACATAGCCAGGCAAAGCAACAATGCATGGTGCAGAGCAACATAGCCTAGCACAGGCATCCAGGTAAGATGTAGAGCAACATAGCCAGGCAAAAGCACCCAGTCAAGGTACAGGGCATCATGGCATAGCATAGGCATCCAGGCAGAGTGCGGAACAACATAGACAAGCATAGACAACCAGGCAAGGTGCAGAGAAGCATAGCCAGCCAAAAGCAACCAGGCAAGGTGCAGAACGACCTAGTCAGGCCAAAGCAACCAGGCACAATGCAGAGCAGCATAGCCTAGCACAGTCATCCAGTCAAGGTGCAAAGCAACATAGCCAGGCAAAAGGAACCAGGCAAGGTGCAGAGCAGCATAACTAGGCAAAAGCAACCAGGCAAGGTGCAGAACAGCATAGCCAGTCAAAGCAACCAGGCAAGGTGCAGAACGATATAACCAGGCAAAAGCAACCAGGCAAGGTGCAGAGCAGCATAACCAGCTAAAAGCAACCAGGCAAGACACAGAACAGCATAGACAGGCAAAAGCAACTAGGCAAGGCACAGAATGACATAGCCAGACAAAAGCAACCAGGCAAGGTGCAGAGCAGCATAACCAGGCAAACGCAACCAGGCAAGGTGCAGAGCAGCATAACCAGGCAAAAGCAACAAGGCAAGGTGCAGAACGGCATAGCCAGGCAAAAGCAACCAGGCAAGGTACAGAGCAGCATAGCCTAGCATAGGCAATCAGGCAAGGTGCGGAGCAGCATAGCCAGGCAAAAGCAACCAGGCATGGGGCAGGGCAGCATAACCAGGCAAAAGAAACCAGGCACGGTGCAGAGCAGCATAACCAGCTAAAAACAACAGGCAAGGTGCAGAACTGCATAGCCAGGCAAAAGCAACCAGGCAAGGCACAGAACGACATAGCCAGCCAAAAGCAACCAGGCAAGGTGCAGAGCAACATAACCAGGCAAAAGCAACCAGGCAAGGTGCAGAACAGCATAGCCAGGCAAAAGCAACAAGGCAAGGTGCAGAACAACATAGCCTAGCACAGGCATCCAGGTAAGATGCAGAGCATTATAGCCAGGCAAAAGCAAACAGGCAAGGTTGAATAACATAGCCAGGCAAAAACACCCAGTCAAGGTACAGAGCAACAAAGCATAGCATAGCATAGGCATCCAGGCAGGGTGCGGAACAACATAGACAAGCATAGGCAACGAGGCAAGGTGCAGAAAGACATAGTCAGGCAAAAGCAACCAGGCACGGTGCAGAGCAGCATAGCCTAGCACAGTCATCCAGTCAAGGTGCACAGCAACATAGCCAGGCAAAAGCAACCAGGCAAGGTGCAGAACGACATAGCCAGGCAAAAGCAATCAGGCACGGTGCAGAGCAGCATCACCAGGCACAGACATCAGGGAAGGTGCAGAGCAACATAGCCAGGCAAAAACAACCGGCAAAGTGCAGAGCAGCATGGCCTTGAACAGGCATTCTGGTAAGATGCAGAGCATCATAGCGAGGCTAAAACAACCAGGCATGGTCAGAATGACGTAGCCAAGCAAAAGCACCCAGTCAAGGTACAGAGCAGCATAGCCAAACACAGGCATTCAGGCAAGGGGAGAGCAGCATAGCCAAGTAAAAGCAACCAGACAAGCTGCAGAGCAGTATAGCCAAGCTCAGGCATCCAGACATGGCGTAGGGCAGCTTAGCTGAGCACTGGTATCTAGGCAAGGAGCAGAATGACATAGCCAGGCAAAAGCATCCAGGCAAGGTGCAGAGCAGCATAACTAGGCAAAAGCAACCAGGCAAGGTGCAGAACAGCATAGCCAGTCAAAGCAACCAGGCAAGGTGCAGAACGACATAACCAGGCAAAAGCAACCAGGCAAGGTGCAGAGCAGCATAACCAGCTAAAAACAACCAGGCAAGACACAGAACAGCATAGACAGGCAAAAGCAACTAGGCAAGGCACAGAATGACATAGCCAGACAAAAGCAACCAGGCAAGGTGCAGAGCAGCATAACCAGGCAAACGCAACCAGGCAAGGTGCAGAGCAGCATAACCAGGCAAAAGCAACAAGGCAAGGTGCAGAATGGCATAGCCAGGCAAAAGCAACCAGGCACTGTACAGAGCAGCATAGCCTAGCATAGGCAATCAGGCAAGGTGCGGAGCAGCATAGTCAGGCAAAAGCAACCAGGCATGGGGCAGAGCAGCATAACCAGGCAAAAGAAACCAGGCACGGTGCAGAGCAGCATAACCAGCTAAAAACAACAGGCAAGGTGCAGAACTGCATAGCCAGGCAAAAGCAACCAGGCAAGGCACAGAACGGCATAGCCAGACAAAAGCAACCAGGCAAGGTGCAGAGCAACATAACCAGGCAAAAGCAACCAGGCAAGGTGCAGAACAGCATAACCAGGCAAAAGCAACAAGGCAAGGTGCAAAACAACATAGCCTAGCACAGGCATCCAGGTAAGATGCAGAGCATTATAGCCAGGCAAAAGCAAACAGGCAAGGTTGAATAACATAGCCAGGCAAAAACACCCAGTCAAGGTACAGAGCAACAAAGCATAGCATAGCATAGGCATCCAGGCAGGGTGCGGAACAACATAGACAAGCATAGGCAACGAGGCAAGGTGCAGAAAGACATAGTCAGGCAAAAGCAACCAGGCACGGTGCAGAGGAGCATAGCCTAGCACAGTCATCCAGTCAAGGTGCACAGCAACATAGCCAGGCAAAAGCAACCAGGCAAGGTGCAGAACGACATAGCCAGGCAAAAGCAATCAGGCACGGTGCAGAGCAGCATCACCAGGCACAGACATCAGGGAAGGTGCAGAGCAACATAGCCAGGCAAAAACAACCAGGCAAGGTGCAGAGCAGCATGGCCTTGAACAGGCATTCTGGTAAAATGCAGAGCATCATAGCGAGGCTAAAACAACCAGGCATGGTCAGAATGACGTAGCCAAGCAAAAGCACCCAGTCAAGGTACAGAGCAGCATAGCCAAACACAGGCATTCAGGCAAGGGGAGAGCAGCATAGCCAAGTAAAAGCAACCAGACAAGCTGCAGAGCAGTATAGCCAAGCTCAGGCATCCAGACATGGCGTAGAGCAGCTTAGCTGAGCACTGGTATCTAGGCAAGGAGCAGAATGACATAGCCAGGCAAAAGCATCCAGGCAAGGTACAGAGCAGCACAGCCAGGCATGGAATGAAAGAGATAGGCAACCATGTGAGGTACAGTTTGACATTGCCTGGATGGAGGAGAGTGTCAAGCCAGTTACAGAAACATAGCCAATCTCAGGGAGCCGAGGCAGGTACAGAGAAACATAGCCAGACACAATCAACCAGGCAATGTGCATAATTACATAACCAGGCAATAAAAAGCAGGCAAGACACAGAGAAGCATAACCAGGAACAGGCACCCAGGCAAGGTACAGAGCAGCATAGCCTAGCAAAGACATCCTGGCAAGGCACAGAGCAGCATAGCCAGGCACAAGCTGAATGACACAGGCAACCATACAGGATACAGTTTGAACCAGCCAGGATGGCAGAGGATGTCAAGCCAGTTACAGAAAACCTAGTCAAGCTCAATTAACCAAGCCAGCTACAGAGACACATAGCCAGGTAATAGAACCAGGCACGATGCAGAGCAGCAGAGCCTAGCACAGGCATCCAGCCAAAGAGCGTAGCTGCATAGCCAGGCATTCAGGCAAAGTGCAGAGCAGCAGAGCCTAGTACAGGCATCCAGGCAAAGTGCAGAGCAGTAGAGCCTAGCACAGGCATCCAGGCAAAGTGCAGAATCACATAGCCAGGCATAGGCATCCAGGCAAGGTGCAGAGCAACATAGCCAAGAACAGGCATCCAGGTAAGGTGCAGAATGACATAGCCAGGCAAAAGCATCCGGCCAAGGTACAGAGCAGCATAGGCAAGCAAAGACATCCAGGCAAGGCACAAAGCAACACAGCCAGGCAAAAGCAACCAGGCAAGGCACAGAGCAGCATAGTCTAGCACAGGCACTCAGCAAGGTACAGAGCAACATAGCCAGGTGAAAGCAGCCATGCAAGGCACAGCACAACATAGCCAGGCAAAAGCAACCCGACAAGGTGAAGAGCGGCATAAGCAAACACAAGCATTCATGCAAGGTGCAGAGCAGCATAGCCGAATACAGGCGTCCAGGCAAGGTGAAGAGAAACATAGCCAGGCAAAAGCAACCAGGCAAGGTGCAGAACGGCATAGCCAGGCATAAACATCCCGGCAAGGTATAAAGCAGCAAAGCCAGGCACGGGCATCCGGGCAAGATGCAGAGCAACATAGCCAGGCACAGGCATCTATGCAAGGTGAGAGCAGCATAGCCTAGCACAGGCATCCAGGCAAGACACAGAGCAACATAGTCAGGCAAAAGCAATCAGGCAAGGTGTAGAGAAGCACAGCCAAGCAAAAGCAACCAGGTAAGGTACAGAACGGCATAGCCAGGCAAAAACATCCAGGCAAAGCAGAGAGCAACACAGCCAGGCACAGGCATCCAGGCAAGGTGAGAGCAGCATAACCAGGCAAAAGCAACAAGTGAAGTTGCAGAAGGACATAGCCAGTCAAAAGCAACCAGACAAGGTTCAGAGCAGCAGAGCCTAGCACAGGCATCCAGGCAAGGAGCAGAGCAACGTAGCCAGACAAACGCAACCAGGCAAGGTGCAGAGCAGCATAGCCAGGCAAAAGTAACCAGGCAAGGTGCAGAGCAGCAGAGCCACACCAAGGCATCCAAGCAAGGTGCAGAGCAACATGGCCGGGCAAAAGCAGTCAGGCAAGGTGTAGAATGACATAGCCCACCAATAAGCAACCAGGCATGGTAGAGAGCTGCATAGCTAGGCACAGGAGTCCAGGCAATGTGCAGAGCCTAGCACAAGCATCCAGGCAAGGTGCAGAGCAGCATAGCCTAGCACAGGCATCCAGGCAAGGTGCAGAGTAACATAGCCAGACAAAAGCAGCCAGGCCAGGTGTAAAATGATATAGCCAGCCTATAGCAACTAGTCATGATAGAGAGCTTCATAGCCAGACAAAGGAATCCAGGCAAGGTGCAGAGCAATATAGCCAGGCAAAAGCAACTAGGCAAGATGAAGAGCAGCATATCCATGTACAGCCATCCAGGCAAAGTGCAGAGCAGTATAGCCAGGCAGAAGCAACCCGGCAAGTTACAGAAAGACATAGCCAGGCAAAAGCAGCCAGGCAAGATGCAGAGCCTAACACAGGCATACAGGCAAGGTACAGAGCAGCATAGCCAAGCACAGGCCTCCACGCAAGGTGCAAAGCAACATAGCCAGGCACAAGCAGCCAGGCAAGGTGCAGAGTAACATAGCTAGGCAAAACCAACCAGTGAAGGTGCAGAAGGACATAGCCAGTCAAAAGCAACCAGGCAAGGTTCAGAGCAGCAGAGCCTAGCACAGGCATCCAGGCAAGGAGCAGAGCAACATAGCCAGGCAAAAGAAACCAGGCAAGGTGCAGAGCAGCATAGCCAAACACAGGCTTTAAGACACAGGCAACCATGTGAGGTACAGTTTGACATAACCAGGATGGGAGAGGATTCCAAGCCAGTTACAGAAAACCTAGCCAGGCTCAGGTGGGCAATCCAGCTACAGAGACACATAGCCAGGTAAAAGCAACGAGACAAGGTGAAGAGCAGCATAACCATGTACAGCCATCCAGGCAAAGTGCACAGCAACATAGCCAGGCAGAAGCAACCAGGCAAGGCACAGAAAGACATCGCCAGGCAAAAGCAGCCAGGATAGGTGCAGAGCAGCATAGCCAAGCACAGGCCTCCACACAAGGTGCAAAGCAACATAACCAGGCAAAAGCAGCCAGTCAAGATGTAGAGCAGCATAGTCAGGCAAAAGCCACCAGGCAAGGGGCAGAGCAGCATAGCAAGGCAAAAGCATCAAAGCAAGGTACAGAGCAGCATAGCCTAGCACAGGCATCCAGGCAAGGTGCAGAGCAACATAGCCAGGCAAAAGCAGCCAGTCAAGGTGCAGAGCAACATAGCCAGGCTAAAGCAACTAGGCAAGGCGAAGAGCAGCATAACCATGTACAGCCATCCAGGCAAAGTGCAGTGCAACATAGCCAGGGAGCAGCAACCAGGCAATGTACAGAAAGACATAGCCAGGAAAAAGCAGCCAGGCATGGTGCAGAGTAACATAGCCAGGCAAACCCAACCAGTGAAGGTGCAGATGGGCATAGCCAGTCAAAAGCAACCAGGCAAGGTTCAGAGCAGCAGAGCCTAGCACAGGCATCCAGGCAAAGAGCAGAACAATGTAGTCAAGCAAAAGCAACCAGGCAAGGTGCAGAGCAGCATAGCCAGGTAAAAGCAACCAGGCAAGGTGCAGAGAAGCAGAGCCATGCACAGGCATTCAAGCAAGGTGCAGAGCAACATGGCCAGGCAAAAGCAGTCAGGCAAGGTGTAGAATGAAATAGCCAGCCAAAAGCAACCAAGCATGGTAGAGAGCTTCATCGCCAGGCACAGGCATCCAGGCAAGGTGCAGAGCAACATAGTCAGGGAAAAGGAGCCAGGCAAGGTGGAGAATGACATAGCCAGCCAAAAGCAACTAGGCATGGTACAGAGCTGCATAGCCAGGCACAGGAATCCAGCAAAGGTGCAGAGCAACATAGCCAGGTAATAGCAGCCAGGCAAGGTGTAGAATGACATAGCCAGCCAAGAGCAACTAGGCAAGGTGCAGAGCCTAGCAAAATCATCCAGGTAAGGTGCAGAGCAGCATGGCCTAGCATAGACATCCAGGCAAGGTGCAGAGCAACATAGCCGGGCAAAAGCAGCCAGGCAAGGTGTAGGATGACGTAGCCAGCCAATAGCAACTAGGCATGGTAGAGAGCTGCATAGCCAGGCACAGGCATCCGGGCAAGGTACAGAGTATCACAGCCAAGCACAGGCGTCCACGCAAGGTGCAAAGCAACATAGCCAGGCAAAAGCAGCCAGGAAAGGTGCAGAGGAACATAGCCAGTCAAAAGCACCCAGGCAAGGCTCAGAGCAGCAGAGCCTGGCACAGGAATCCATGCAAGGTGCAGAGCAACATAGCCAGGTAAAAGCAGGCACCGTGCAGAGCAGCATAGCCAGGCAAAAGAAACCGGGCAAGGTGCAGAGCAGCAGAGCCTAGCACAGGAATCCATGCAAGGTGCAGAGCAACATAGCCAGGTAAAAGCAGCCAGGCAAGGTGCAGAGCAGCATAGCCAAGCAAAAGCAACCAGGCAAGGTGCAGAGCAGCAGAGCCAAGCACAGGCATCCAAGCAAGGGGTAGAGCAACATGGCCAGGCAAAAGCAGTCAGGCAAGGTGTAGAATGACATAGCCAGCCAAAAGCAACCAGGCATGGTAGAGAGCTGCATAGCCAGGCACAGGAATCCAGCAAAGGTCCAGAGCAACATAGCCAGGTAAAAGCAGCCAGGCAAGGGGTATAATGACATAGCCAGCCAAGTGCAACTAGGCAAGGTGCAGAGTCTAGCAAAATCATCCAGGCAAGGTGCAGAGCAGCATGGCCTAGCATAGGCATCCAGGCAAGGTGCAGAGCAACATAGCCAGGCAAAGCAGCCAGGCAAGGTGTAGGATGAGATGCCAGCCGATAGCAACTAGGCATGTTAGAGAGCTGCATAGCCAGGCACAGGAATCCAGGCAAGGTGAAGAGCAGCATAACCATGTACAGCCATCCAGGCAAAGTGCAGAGCAACATAGCCAGGGAGCAGCAACCAGGCAAGGTACAGAAAGACATAGCCAGGCAAAAGCAGCCAGGCAAGGTAAAGAGCCTAACATAGGCATCCAGGCAAGGTACAGAGCAGCATAGCCAAGCACAGGCCTCCACGCAAGGTGCAAAGCAACATAACCAGGCAAAAGCAGCCAGTCAAGGTGCAGAGCAGCATAGCCAGGCAAAAGCCACCAGGCAAGGTGAAGAGCAGCATAGCAAGGCAAAAATATCAAAGCAAGGTACAGAGCAGCATTGCCTAGCACAGGCATCCAGACAAGGTGCAGAGCAACATAGCCAGGCAAAAGCAGCCAGTCAAGGTGCAGAGCAGCATAGCCAGGCAAAAGCAACCAGGCAACGTGCAGAGCAGCATAGCCAAACACAGGCATCCAGGCAAGGTGCAGAGCAACAGAGTCAGGCAAAAGCAACCAGGCAAGGTGCAGAGCAGCATACCCAAACTCAGGCATCCAGGCAAGGTGCAGAGCAACATAGCCAGGCAAAGGCAGCCAGGCAAGGTGCAGAACAACATAGCCAGGCAAAAGCAACCAGGCAAGGTGCAGAGCAGCAGAGACAAGCACATGCATCCAAGCAAGGTGCAGAGCAACATAGTCAGTCAAAAGCATCAGGCATGGTAGAGAGCTGCATAGGCAAGCACAGGCATCCAGGCAAGGTGCAGAGCAACATAGTCAGGCAAAAGCAGCCAGGCAAGACGTAGGATGACATACCCAGCCAATAGCAACTAGGCATGTTAGAGAGCTTCAAAGCCAGGCACAGGAATCCACGCAAGGTGCAAAGCAACATAGCCAGGCAAAAGCAGCCAGGAAAGGTGCAGAGTAACATAGCCAGTCAAAAGCAACCAGGCAAGGCTCAGAGCAGCAGAGCCTGGCACAGGAATCCATGCAAGGTGCAGAGCAACATAGCCAGGTAAAAGCAGCCAGGCAAGGTGCAGAGCAGCATAGCCAGGCAAAGGAAACCGGGCAAGGTGCAGAGCAGCAGAGCCTAGCACAGGAATCCATGCAAGGTGCAGAGCAACATAGCCAGGTAAAAGCAGCCAGGCAAGGTGCAGAGCAGCATAGCCAAGCAAAAGCAACCAGGCAAGGTGCAGAGCAGCAGAGCCAAGCACAGGCATCCAAGCAAAGGGTAGAGCAACATGGCCAGGCAAAAGCAGTCAGGCAAGGTGTAGAATGACATAGCCAGCCAAAAGCAACCAGGCATGGTAGAGAGCTGCATAGCCAGGCACAGGAATCCAGCAAAGGTCCAGAGCAACATAGCCAGGTAAAAGCAGCCAGGCAAGGGGTAGAATGACATAGCCAGCCAAGTGCAACTAGGCAAGGTGCAGAGCCTAGCAAAATCATCCAGGCAAGGTGCAGAGCAGCATGGCCTAGCATAGGCATCCAGGCAAGGTGCAGAGCAACATAGCCAGGCAAAGCAGCCAGGCAAGGTGTAGGATGAGATGCCAGCCGATAGCAACTAGGCATGGTAGAGAGCTGCATAGCCAGGCACAGGAATCCAGGCAAGGTGAAGAGCAGCATAACCATGTACAGCCATCCAGGCAAACTGCAGAGCAACATAGCCAGGGAGCAGCAACCAGGCAAGGTACAGAAAGACATAGCCAGGCAAAGGCAGCCAGTCAAGGTGCAGAGCCTAACACAGGCATCCAGACAAGGTACAGAGCAGCATAGCCAAGCACAGGCCTCCACGCAAGGTGCAAAGCAACATAGTCAGGCAAAAGCAGCCGGTCAAGGTGCAGAGCAGCATAGCCAGGCAAAAGCAACCAGGTAAGGTGCAGAGCAGCATAGCAAGGCAAAAGCATCAAAGCAAGGTACAGAGCAGCATAGCCTAGCATAGGCATCCAGACAAGGTGCAGAGCAACATAGCCAGGCAAAAGCAGCCAGTCAAGGTGCAGAGCAGCATAGCCAGGCAAAATGAACCAGGCAATGTGCAGAGCAGCATAGCCAAACACAGGCATCCAGGCAAGGTGCAGAGCAACAGAGTCAGGCAAAAGCAACCAGGCAAGGTGCAGAGCAGCATAGCCAAACACAGGCAGCCAGGCAAGGTGCAGAACAACATAGCCAGTTAAAAGCAACCAGGCAAGGTGCAGAGCAGCAGAGACAAGCACATGCATCCAAGCAAGGTGCAGAGCAATATAGTCAGCCAAAAGCATCCATGCAAGGTGTAGAATGACATAGCCAGCCAAAAGCAACCAGGCATGGTAGAGAGCTGCATAGACAAGCACAGGCATTCAGGCAAGGTGCAGAGCAACATAACCAGTCAAAAGCAGCCAGGCAAGGTCCAGAGCAACATAGCCAGGAAAAAGCAACTAGGCAAGGTGAAGCGCAGCATAACCATGTACAGCCATCCAGACAAAGTGCAGAGCAACATAGTCAGGCAAAAGCAGATGGTCAAGGTGCAGAGCAGCATAGCCAGGCAAAAGCAACCAGGCAAGGTGCAGAGCAGCATAGCAAGGCAAAAGCATCAACGCAAGGTACACAGCAGCATAGCCTAGCACAGGCATCCAGACAAGGTGCAGAGCAACATAGCCAGGCAAAAGCAGCCAGTCAAGGTGCAGAGCAGCATAGCCAGGCAAAATGAACCAGGCAATGTGCAGAGCAGCATAGCCAAACACAGGCATCCAGGCAAGGTGCAGAGCAACAGAGTCAGGCAAAAGCAACCAGGCAAGGTGCAGAGCAGCATAGCCAAACACAGGCAGCCAGGCAAGGTGCAGAACAACATAGCCAGTCAAAAGCAACCAGGCAAGGTGCAGAGCAGCAGAGACAAGCACATGCATCCAAGCAAGGTGCAGAGCATCATAGTCAGGCAAAAGCATCCAGGTAAGGTGTAGAATGTCATAGCCAGCCAAAAGCAACCAGGTATGGTATAGAGCTGCATAGACAAGCAAAGGCATTCAGGCAAGGTGCAGAGCAACATGACCAGTCAAAAGCAGCCAGGCAAGGTGCAGAACAACATAGCCAGGAAAAAGCAACTAGGCAAGGTGAAGCGCAGCATAACCATGTACAGCCATCCAGACAAAGTGCAGAGCGACATAGCCAGGCAGAACCAAGCAGGCAAGGTACAGAAAGACATAGCCAGGCAAAAGAAGCCAGGCAAGGAGCAGAGCCTAACACAGGCATCTAGGCAAGGTACAGAGCAGCATAGCCAAGCACAGGCCTCCACGCAAGGTGCAAAGCAACATAGCCAGGCAAAAGCAGTCAGTCAAGGTGCAGAGCAGCATAGCCCGGCAAAAGCAACCAGGCAAGGTGCAGAGCAGAATAGCAAGGCAAAAGCATCGAAGCAAGGTACAGAGCTTCATTGCCTAGCACAGGCATCCAGGCAAGGTGCAGAGCAACATAGCCAGGCAAAAGAAGCCAGTTAAGATGCAGAGCAGCATAGCCAGGCAAAAGCAACCAGGCAAGGTGTAGAATGACGTAGCCAGGCAAAAGCAAACAGGCAAGGTGAAGAGCAGCATAACCATGTACAGCCATCCAGGCAAAGTGCAGAGCAACATAGCCAGGCAGAAGCAACCAGGCAAGGTGTAGAGCCTAACACAGGCACCCACGTAAGATACAGAGCAGCATAGCTAGGCACAGATAATAAGACACAGGCAACAATGCAAGATGCAGATCGACATGGCCAGGATGGCAGAGGATGTCAAGCCACTTACAGAAAACCTAGCCAGGCTCAGGTAACCAGCCCAGCTACGGAGACACACAGACCAGCAAAAGCAACCAGGCAGGGTGCAAAGCAGCATAGCCAGATGAAAGTATCCAGTCAAGGTGCAGAGCAGCATAGCCAGGTGAAAGCATCCAGTCAAGGTGCAGAGCAGCATAGCCTAGCACAGGCAACAAGGCAAGATGCAGAGTAGTGTATCCCGGCAAAAGCAACCAGGCAAGGTGCAGAGCAGCATAGCCTAGCACAGGCATCCAGGCAACGTGCAGAGCAGCAGAGCCAGGTAAAGCAACCAGGCAAGATGCAGAGCAGTATAGCCAGGCAAAAGCAACCAGGCAAAGTGCAGAGCAGCATAGCCAGGCACAGGCATCCCAGCAAAGTACAGAGCAGCATGGTCTAGCACAAGCATCCAGCAAGGTGTATAGCAACATTGCCAGGCACAAGCAACCAGGCAAGGTGCAGAGCAGCATAGCCAATCACAGACATCCAGGCAAGGGGCAAAGCACCATAGCTAGGCAAGAGCAACCAGGCAAGGTGCAGAGTAACATAGCCAGGCAAAACCAGCCAGCGAAGGTGCAGACGGACATAGCCAGTCAAAAGCAACCAGGCAAGGTTCAGAGCAGCAGAGCCTAGCACAGGCATCCAGGCAATGAGCAGAGCAACGTAGCCAGGCAAAAGAAACCAGGCAAGGTGCAGAGCAGCATAGCCAAGCACAGGCTTTAAGACACAGGCAACCATGTGAGGTACAGTTCGACATAGCCAGGATGAGAGAGGATGCCAAGCCAGTTACAGAAAACCTAGCCAGGCTCAGGTGGCCAAGTCAGCTACAGAGACACATAGCCAGGTAAAAGCAACCGGGCAAGGTGCAGAGCAGCAGAGCCTAGCACAGGAATCCAGGCAAGGTGCAGAGCAACATAGCCAGGCAAAAGCAGCCAGTCAAGGTACAGAGCAGCAGAGCCGGCAAAAGCAACCAGGCAAGGTGCAGAGCAGCAGAGCCACGCACAGGCATCCAAGCGAGGTGCAGAGCAACATGGCCAGGCAAAAGCAGTCAGGCAAGGCGTAGAATGACATAGCCAGCCAAAAGCAACCATGCATGGTAGAGAGCTGCATAGCCAGGCACAGGCATCCAAGCAAGGTGCAGAGCAACATAGTTAGGCAAATGGAGCCAGGCAAGGTGTAGAATGACATTGCCAGCCAAAAGCAACTAGGCAAGGTGCAGAGCCTAGCAAAATCATCCAGGCAAGGTGCAGAGCAGCATGGCCTAGCACAGGCATCCAGGCAAGGTGCAGAGCAACATAGCCAGGCAAAAGCAGCCAGGTAAGGTGAAGAGCAGCATAACCATGTACAGCCATCCAGGCAAAGTGCAGAGCAACATAGCCAGGCAGAAGTAACCAGGCAAGGTACAGAAAGACATAGCCAGGCAAAAGCTGCCAGACAAGGTGCAGAGCCTAACACAGGCATCCAGGCAAGGTACAGAGCATCATAGCCAAGCACAGGCCTCCACGCAAGGTGCAAAGCAACATAACCAGGCAAAAGCAGTCGGTCAAGGTGCAGAGCAGCATAGCCAGGCAAAAGCCACCAGGCAAGGTGCAGAGCAACATAGCCAGGCAAAAGCATCAAAGCAAGGTACAGAGCAGCATAGCCTAGCACAGGCATCCAGGCAAGGTGCAGAGCAACATAGCCAGGCAAAAGCAGCCAGTCAAGGTGCAGAGCAGCATAGCCAGGCAAAAGCAACCAGGCAATGTGCAGAGCAGCATAGCCAAATACAGGCGTCCAGGAAAGGTGCAGAGCAACAGAGTCAGGCAAAAGCAACCAGGCAAGGTGCAGAACAGCATACCCAAACACAGGCATCCAGGCAAGGTGCAGAGCAACATAGCCAGGCAAAAGCAGCCAAGTAAGGTGCAGAACAACATAGCCAGGCAAAAGCAACCAGGCAAGGTGCAGAGCAGCAGAGACATGCACATGCATCCAAGCAAGGTGCAGAGCAACATCGCCAGGCACAATCATCCAGGCAAGGTGTAGAATGACATAGCCAGCCAAAGGCAACCAGGCATGGTAGAGAGCTGCATAGACAAGCACAGGCATCCAGGCAAGGTGCAGAGCAACATAGCCAGGCAAAAGCAGCCAGGCAAGGCGTAGAATGAAATAGCCAGCCAATAGCAACCAGGCATGGTAGAGAGCTGCATAGACAAGCACAGGAATCCAGGCAAGGTGCGGAGCAACATAGCGAGGTAAAAGCAACTAGGCAAGGTGAAGAGCAGCATAACCATGTACAGCCAGGCACAGGCAAAGTGCAGAGCAACATAGCCAGGCAGCAGCAACCAGGCAAGGTACAGAAAGACATAGCCAGGCAAAAGCAGACAGTCAAGGTGCATAGCCTAACATAGGCATCCATGCAAGGTACAGAGCAGCAGAGCCAAGCACAGGCCTCCACGCAAGGTGCAAAGCAACATAGTCAGGCAAAAGCAGCCAGTCAAGGTGCAGAGCAGCATAGCCAGGCAAAAGCAACCAGGTAAGGCGCAGAGCAGCATAGCAAGGCAAAAGCATCAAAGCAAGATACAGAGCAGCACATCCTAGCACAGGCATCCAGGCAAGATGCAGAGCAACATAGCCAGGCAAAAGCAGCCAGTCAAGGTGCAGAGCAGCATAGCCAGGCAAAAGCAACCAGGCAATGTGCAGAGCAGCATAGCCAAATACAGGCGTCCAGGAAAGGTGCAGAGCAACAGAGTCAGGCAAAAGCAACCAGGCAAGGTGCAGAACAGCATACCCAAACACAGGCATCCAGGCAAGGTGCAGAGCAACATAGCCAGGCAAAAGCAGCCAAGTAAGGTGCAGAGAACAACATAGCCAGGCAAAAGCAACCAGGCAAGGTGCAGAGCAGCAGAGACATGCACATGCATCCAAGCAAGGTGCAGAGCAACATCGCCAGGCACAATCATCCAGGCAAGGTGTAGAATGACATAGCCAGCCAAAAGCAACCAGGCATGGTAGAGAGCTGCATAGACAAGCACAGGCATCCAGGCAAGGTGCAGAGCAACATAGCCAGGCAAAAGCAGCCAGGCAAGGCGTAGAATGAAATAGCCAGCCAATAGCAACCAGGCATGGTAGAGAGCTGCATAGACAAGCACAGGAATCCAGGCAAGGTGCGGAGCAACATAGCGAGGTAAAAGCAACTATGCAAGGTGAAGAGCAGCATAACCATGTACAGCCAGGCACAGGCAAAGTGCAGAGCAACATAGCCAGGCAGCAGCAACCAGGCAAGGTACAGAAAGACATAGCCAGGCAAAAGCAGACAGTCAAGGTGCATAGCCTAACATAGGCATCCATGCAAGGTACAGAGCAGCAGAGCCAAGCACAGGCCTCCACGCAAGGTGCAAAGCAACATAGTCAGGCAAAAGCAGCCAGTCAAGGTGCAGAGCAGCATAGCCAGGCAAAAGCAACCAGGTAAGGCGCAGAGCAGCATAGCAAGGCAAAAGCATCAAAGCAAGATACAGAGCAGCACATCTTAGCACAGGCATCCAGGCAAGGTGCAGACCAACATAGCCAGGCAAAAGCAGCGAGTCAAGGTGCTGTTATGCTTGAACTAAAATGGCGCTGGTGCGCAGTACATTCTGGGAGCGCTCGGAGCCATGATGGATATTTACTTCATGCCGCAGTGAAAAGCTGCACACATTTTGCTGAGTGTTAGATTCACGGTGCTGAGGAAAACATGCTTTCCAAACCTGGTATGTGGTCAAGGACATTTCTGCTAGGAAAGCTAACTTTGTTGTGGTTTGTTACTGTTCTCCGCGGAGCGTGTTTTTAGAGGAGGGAGGCACTCTGCTCCTTGAGGGTGGCTCTCGATTGACCCAGCTGGCAACCGACGGCTGCTCATCAACTGCGCAAGTGCCATTTCCAGAAGGTTTGAGAACTGCCACCCCTTTGCGGAGAGTGTATATATGCGGAGACCCGGAGGTGATCAGGTGAGACTTCAGCCGGAGGAGGACGCTTGCGTCCGGCACTCCTGTGAGCTGTGATGCTCTCGGCCTGGCTGTTCCCGGGGTCTTCCAGCCGCTTCTGGGCAAGATGAGGAATCCAGTTACGCTCACGGTGATGTATTTCCTTTTTAATTCTTTGCTTCTTCTGTGATTTATGTCTATGTTACTGCTGTGAGTTATTTCTATGTTATTACTGGTTGCTTTTAAACTTTGAATAAATAGCCGTATAAGTGCTGATTATCTTCTAAGAGTATGTGGTTGCGAGTTATTGCATCTTTCTGCGTTCAAAGTATTGGCTCTATAATTGCATTGGTGATTTATGTTTTTCCATGCACTCTGGGGAGAGCAATACAGGTACAGAGCAGCATAGCCAGGCAAAGTGAACCAGGCAATGTGCAGAGCAGCACAGCCAGGCAGCAGCAACCAGGCAAGGTACAGAAAGACATAGCCAGGCAAAAGCAGCCAGTCAAGGTGCAGAGCCTAACACAGGCATCCAGGCAAGGTACAGCACAGCATAGCCAAGCACAGTCCTCCACGCAAGGTGCAAAGCAACATAGTCAGGCAAAAGCAGCCAGTCAAGGTGCAGAGCAGCATAGCCAGGCAAAAGCAACCAGGTAAGGTGCAGAGCAGCATAGCAAGGCAAAAGCATCAAAGCAAGATACAGAGCAGCACATCCTAGCACAGGCATCCAGGCAAGGTGCAGAGCAACAGAGTCAGGCAAAAGCAACCAGGCAAGGTGCAGAGCAGCATAGCCAAACAAAGGCAGCCAGGCAAGGTGCAGAACAACATAGCCAGTCAAAAGCAACCAGGCAAGGTGCAGAGCAGCAGAGACAAGCACATGCATCCAAGCAAGGTGCAGAGCAACATAGTCAGGAAAAAGCATCCAGGCAAGGTGTAGAATGACATAGCCAGCCAAAAGCGAGCAGGCATGGTAGAGAGCTGCATAGACAAGCACAGGCATTCAGGCAAGGTGCAGAACAACAAAACCAGGCAACAGCAAACAGGCAAGGTGTAGAATGACATAGCCAGCCAAAAGCAACCAGTCATGGCAGAGAGCTGCATAGCCAGGCACAGGAATCCAGGCAAGGTGCAGAGCAACATAGCCAGGAAAAAGCAACTAGGCAAGGTGAAGAGCAGCATAACCATGTACAGCCTTCCAGGTAAAGTGCAGAGCAACATAGCCAGGCAGAAGCAAGCAGGCAAGGTTCAGAAAGACATAGCCAGGCAAAAGCAGCCAGGCAAGGTGCAGAGCCTAACACAGGCATCCAGGCAAGGTACAGAGCAGCATAGCCAAGCACAGGCCTCCATGCAAGGTGCAAAACAACATAGCCAGGCAAAAGCAGCCAATCAAGGTGCAGAGCAGCATAGCCAGGCAAAAGCAACCAGGCAAGGTGCAGAGCAGCCGAGCAAGGCAAAAGCATCGAAGCAGGGTACAGAGCATCATTGCCTAGCACAGGCATCCAGGCAAGGTGCAGAGCAACATAGCCAGGCAAAAGAAGCCAGTCAAGGTGCAGAGCAGCAAAGCCAGGCAAAAGTAACCAGGTAAGGTGTAGAATGACATAGCTAGGCAAAAGCAAACAGGCAAGGTGAAGAGCAGCATCACCATGTACAGCCATCAGGTGAGGTGCAGAGCAACATAGCCAGGCAGAAGCAACCAGGCAAGGTGCAGAAAGACATATCCAGGCAAAAGCAGCCAGGCAAGGTGTAGAGCAGCCGAGCAAGGCAAAAGCATTGAAGCAGGGTACAGAGCATCATTGCCTAACACAGGCATCCAGTCAGGGTACAGAGCAGCAAAGCTAGGCGCAGCCTTTAAGACACAGCCAACCATGCGAGATACAGATCAACATGGCCAGGATGGCAGAGGATGTCAAGCCACTTACAGAAAACCTATCCCTGTCTCAGGTAACCAAGCCAGCTACAGAGATACATAGCCCAACAAAAGCAACCAGGCAAGGTGCAGAGCAGCATAGCCCGGCAAAAGCATCCAGGCAAGATGCAGAGTAGCATAGCCCGGCAAAAGCGACCAGGCAAGGTGTAGAATGACATAGCCAACCAAAGGCAACCAGGCCTGGTAGAGAGCTGCATAGCCAGGCACAGGAATCCACACAAGGCACAACACAACATAGCCAGGCAAAAGCAACTACGCAAGGTGAAGAGCAGCACAACCAATAATAGCCATCCAGGCAAAGTGCAGAGCAACATAGCCAGGCAGAAGCAAACAGGCAAGGTACACAAAGACATAGCCAGGCAAAAGCAACCAGGCAAGGTGTAGAGCCTAACACAGGCACCCAAGCAAGATACAGAGCAGCATAGCTAGGCACAGGCTTTAAGACACAGGCAATGATGCAAGATGCAGATCGACATGGCCAGGATGGCAGAGGATGTCAAGCCACTTACAGAAAACCTAGCCAGGCTCAGGTAACCAACCCAGCTATGGGGTCACAAAGACCAGCAAAAGCAACCAGACAAAGTGCAGAGCAGTATAGCCAGGTGAAAGCATCCAGTCAAGGTGTAAAGCAGCATAGCCTAGCAAAGGAAACAAGGCAATGTGCAGAGTATTGTAGCCCGGCAAAAGCAATCAAAATCAATGGTAATGAATCTTTCCACCTATATTTTAACTCCTGCAGAGGAAGTTATTTTGAACAAAGGGCTAAACTACGTGATTACTAAGAGACATGATCCTTTCGAATTTAGGACTGAATTTTATGGCTTTATGCGTAAAGTCCGTCTTAATGAATCTTTCAAATATGGAAACGAATATGTCAACAATAACCTGAGTGGATTACGTAATCCTTCCACTTTTTGTGCCCCAACCTATTCTTTCAGCCCTGAATCTTTAGATTTTGAAAGACATGTGTTGAAGGAGGTATTTAACCTAGAGAGCAAAGAGAAGTCCCACAATTCCAATTTCAGTAAATCCCAACACACACTTATTTCCAAATTGGCTCAAGACAAAGATGTGGTCATCAGACAAGCTGACAAGGAGGGAGCCATTGTGTTGTTAAATCGTATTGACTATGTGAATGAATGTGAGAGACTACTTTCTGATGGCAAAAGTTATACTCGCCTTATGTGTGATCCTACCCCTGAGCTGTGTTCGATCATCAGGGAAAAGGTCACCAGAGCCCTTGAAACAGAAATGATTTCCAAACAAGAAGGGGATTTTTTGATTTGGGATACTGATAGAGTACCAGTTTTTTACATACTCCCGAAGGTTCACAAACACCCTATTAACCCTCCAGGTAGACCTATTGTTTCGGGGGTGAATTCTATTCTGGAACCATTGTCTAAGTTTGCAGATTTCTATCTTAGACCGTTTGTGATTAAAATGGCAAGTTATTTAAGAGACACCACAGATGCCATAAACAAGATAGAAAATCTGCCTTTTGAACCAGGCAAGACACTTCTTATTTGCTTAGACATTCAGTAACTGTACACTATGATCCCTCAGCAAGCAACTTTGGGAGTGATTGAGGAAATCCTTTTGAATAGAGAGGACGGGCACCCTGTTAGTAACGGGTTTATTTTGTGGTGCACCGAATTTGCCTTAAATAAGAATTTTTTCCAGTTTCAAGGTTGCTTTTACCAACAAACAGAAGGCACGGCAATGGGTGCAGCAATGGCCCCTAATTTAGTCAACTTGTATGTTGAGTTTTTTTAAAAAGAGTGTGATCTATTCTACCGACAACCCGTACCTACGGTTTGTGAGAAGGTGGTTGAGGTATATAGATGACATTTGCATTGTTTGGGATGGATCCATGTGCCAAGCTAATGAATTTATTATCTGGCTCAAACCTACAAAATAGGTATTTGAAATTCACTGGTACTATACACGAACATCAAATTGACTATTTGGACATTACCATTTTCCATCACTTGGGGGTCCTGAAAGTCAAAGCCTACAACAAAGAGACTGACAAAAACGCATTGCTGCATTATAACATCCATCATGCAAATCATTTGAAATCTAATTTGCTGTATGGACAGTTTCTTAGGCTTAAACGTAACAGTAGCCTTAAGGAAGACTTTGCTGCAGGTGCTAATACTCTGGCTCGCAAACTGTTGGATAAGGGGTACCCAGCCAAATTAGTGAAGACCTCTTCTAAAAGAGCTTATAACAACAACAGAGAAGCGATTTTGGAAAAAAAACAATAAAGAAAAAAGAGAAGTGGGTCCCGTATTTGTAAACACCTTTTCGAACCTGTCATACAAGATAAAGAATGTCATTGGCAAAACATGGAAAAAAGTCTACAATAACAGGGAATCGCCCCCTCCTTTAGTAGCTTTCAAAAAGAGCCAGAACTTAAGAAATATATTAATCAGGAATGATGTTACCATCAAACCAGCTGTGTCAGTGAAACAAACCACCTTGTGGGGACTCTCCCCTGTTTTGGGCCACTTTCCCTGTGGCCATTGCGTGATGTGCAAGTTCACTAAAACCACTAAATCTGTTCAGATTAATCCTGATTTGTTGTGGACAATGAGTAGCATGACCAATTGTAATACTCAGAATGTGATACATATGATTACCTGTCCTTGTGGCCTTCATTACATTGGCAAAACAAATAGGAAATGCCGTACTAGACTTATTGAAAATCGCAGTTGTATCAAAAATAAAGTTCTTACAGCACCCATGGTTAAGCATTTTGTAGACATGAAACATGACTACATTGATTTCGAATGGGTTATCTGGAAGAAAATTGAAGGTATTAACAAAGAGATAACTGATCAAAAGTTACTGAATTTTGAACAAAAAGTAATATTTAAATTACAAAGCCATGTGGTTGGTCTGAATGAGAATGTAGATTGGCACCAAATTCATTTATGAGATACCTGTACTTTTTTTGACACACTGTGAATTACATATGTGCTGGCTCAATCATCTATGATTTATAACTGTGGCACGGCTGGTGCCGAGGAATCATGTATAAGTTCACAGGAAGACGTGCCCTCATACGCTAGTTTAGTTTTGCTGTTGATTTCAAAATGTATGCCATTGAAAATTTCTGAGAAACTCTGAGGATGTGCTATTTGGTTTTCAAATGTGTTCATTATTAGCTATATGTATGACAGATTAGCCTTTCTATCATGCTTGTGCTCAGTGATTCATTCAATGTTGTGCATCATAGGGTGTCCCTCTAACTCTCCAATATGGCACGTTCCATGGATGCATATATATAGGGCTCCGTTCGGTAGTCCCTCCTTACTTTTTCTCACTCCTACGCAGGACACGGAAGCAGTAGCTTTATCTCCGCGGGCATCACGGCATGAAGAGAGAGGCTTTTGTCAAGCCGTACGCAGGTGTTGTTTCTAGTACGTTTATACGTGAAGCGAGTTTGGGCTTTTACATGCCTGTTTGTTTCGCGGTGGATGTGATTGCAACGAGTGTTCGCTGCAAGATGTTAGACTCTGATTACTTATGAAGTAAGTTTATACGTAAAGCAAGTTTGACTTTTGCACTCCGGTTTGTCTCACGGCGGATTTGATCGCAACGAGTGTTTGCTGCCATGTGTTAAACTCCGTTATGTGTAACCCAGAATGTCTGGGCTTGAAATAATGCAATATGTTTGATGTTGAGTACCCGTGTCTCTGCTGTGACCGCAGCATGCTGAGCCCGTCTTAACATGCCGGCTAACCATGTTAGTTTAAAGCTATGTTTTTAAGCATCCATTGTGGTTACCACGGTAACAGGGTATGTCTGCTATTTATTTTAGATTTACTACACCTTTGAAGCCATTGGTTACTTTGAACCCATTGATCTCGGATGCAATTTGGGACAGTGAATGACTACCGAACCACGAGGTGATCCCAGGGTTGGATCACGTGTTGTTGGCACGGTTTTTATAAGGCCAGGTAAATTAAATTTGATGTCTCGCCACTTGGGTTGGTTGAGGATCTTCTTTTTCTCTTGTGGTTTTACCGTATATCTCTGGTGATGGGTTGCTCTACTTACTATAGGTGATCTATTCACCTGATATATCTAATTGACCTCATTTATAGTGGTTAGGCGGACTAACAATTTGTGCTGCTGTTCGGGAAATGACTATTGATAGTCCTCCATTTGTAGATTGTGAATTTAGTTTCACACTGAGGGTGACTGATTGGACTCTTGGTAATAGGGTCATGGTGACCATTTTTGTTTTCTCCTTCTTGTTTCATGTTCGAGGCCTTACACCTCGCTTTTGATAGAGAGGGTGAATAATGTTGAGTTAACATTTAGTGAATACTGAGTACTTAGGCTTTCTTTGTATCCCATATACCTTTCAGTTGGTGTGTACTACATCTGTTGGTGGATGTGCTTAGGACACCTACTGCACAACATCGAAATAATTTTAATACTACAAGAAAGAAGTGTTTGTTTCCCCTGAAGAGAGTTCAGCCATTGTATGGCATTAAGAACTGAAACATGTTACATGTCGGGATTGTGTACATCATTGAGAACACATTTGTTTTTATGACATTGTGATTTGCTGTTAAGGTTGTGGTTGTGTATATGTGGTATAAATGTTTGATGAAGAATGGTTTGAATGGAGTAATGGAATTGTATTTTTATGACTAGTTGTTGTGCATTAAATTGGGTCTATTTTTCTAATTTTTCTAATTTTTCCAGTGTGATGAATAATAAATTTATATATTTTGGTAATTTATTGTACTTCATCTATTTTTCCAAGATATAAGTACATGTGTTTCATTTAATAATACATGTAGGGTCTCAGTATTACACTTGTACTGTAGTAATTTTGTGTCCTATCTCTTTGCTTAAATATATTGTGATCACCCCTAAAGGCAGAGATAGTGAATATTAGGGGTACATTTTGTTTGCCCTTTTTTAATGTACTGCTCGGCAAAAGCAAACAGGCAAGGTGCAGAGCAGCATAGCCTAGCACAGGCATCCAGGCAACGTGCAGAGCAGCAGAGCCAGGTAAAAGCAACAAGGCAAGGTGCAGAGCAGCATAGCCAGGCAAAAGCAACCAGGCAAAGTGCTGAGTAGCATAGCCATGTAAGAGCAACCAGTGAAGGTGTAGAGCAGCATAGCCAGGCAAAAAAAACCAGGCAAGGTGCAGAGCAGCATAGCCAGGCACAGGCATCCCAGCAAAGTACAGAGCAGCATGGTCTAGCACAAGCATCCAGCAAGGCGTAGAGCAACATTGCCAGGCACAAGCAGCCAGGCAAGGGGCAAAGCACCATAGCCAGGCAAGAGCAACCAGGCAAGGTGCAGAGCACTATAGCCGTGCAAAAGCAATCAGGCAAGGTGCAGAGCAGCAGAGCCTAGCACAGGCATCTAGGCAAGGAGCAGAGCAACGTAGCCAGGCACAAGCAGCCAGGCAAGGTGCAGAGCAGCATAGCCAAGCAGAGACACCCAGGCAAGGGGCAAAGCACCATAGCCAGGCAAGAGCAACCAGGCAAGGTGCAGAGCACTATAGCCATGCAAAAGCAATCAGGCAAGGTGCAGAGCAGCAGAGCCTAGCACGGGCATCTAGGCAAGGAGCAGAGCAACGTAGCCAGGCAAAAGCAACCAGGCAAGGTGCAGAGCAGCATAGCCAAGCACAGGCTTTAAGACACAGGCAACCATGTGAGGTACAGTTCGACATAGCCAGGATGGGAGAGGATGCCAAGCCAGTTACAGAAAACCTAGCCAGGCTCAGGTGGCCAAGCCAGCTACAGAGACACATAGCCAGGTAAAAGCAACCGGGCAAGGTGCAGAACAGCAGAGCCTAGCACAGGAATCCAGGCAAGGTGCAGAGCAACATAGCCAGGCAAAAGCAGCCAGGCAAGGTGCAGAGCAGCATAGCCAGGCAAAAGCAACCAGGCAAGGTGCAGAACATCAGCGCCACGCACAGGCATCCAAGCAAGGTGCAGAGGAACATGGCCAGGCAAAAGCAGACAGGCAAGATGTAGAATTACATAGCCAGCCAAAAGCAACCAGTCATGGTAGAGAGCTGCATAGCCAGGCACAGGCATCCAAGCAAGGTGCAGAGCAACATAGCCAGGTAAAAGCAGCCAGGCAAGGTGTAGAATGACATAGCCAGCCAAGAGAAACTAGGCAAGGTGCAGAGCCTAGCAAAATCATCCAGGCAAGGTGCAGCGCAGCAATGCCTAGCACAGGCATCCAGGCAAGGTGCAGAGCAACATAACCAGGCAAAAGCTGCCAGTCAAGGTGTCGACTTACATAGCCAGCCAATAGCAACTAGGCATGGTAGAGAGCTGCAGAGCCAGGCACAGGAATCCAGGCAAGGTGCATAGAAACATAGCCTGGCAAAAGCAACGAGGCAAGTTGAAGAGCAGCATAACCATGTACAGCCATCCAGGCATAGTGCAGAGCAACATAGCCAGGCAGAAGCAACCAGGCAAGGCACGGAAAGACATAGCCAGGCAAAAGAAGCCAGGCAAGGTGCAGAGCCGAACACAAGCATCTAGGCAAGGTGCAGAGCAGCGTAGCCAAGCACAGGCCTCCACACAAGGTGCAATGCAACATAACCAGGGAAAAGCAGCCAGTCAAGGTGCGAGCTGCATAGCCAGGCAAAAGCCACCAGGCAAGGTGCAGAGCAGAACAGCAAGGCAAAAACATCAAAGCAAGGTACAGAGCAGCATAGCCTAGCACAGGCATCCAGGCAAAGTGCTGAGCAACATAGCCAGGCAAAAGCAGCCAGTCAAGGTGCAGAGCAGCATGGCCAGGCAAGGCATAGAATGACATAGCCAGCCAATAGCAACTAGGCATGGTAGAGAGCTTCATAGCCAGGCACAGGAATCCAGGCAAGGTGCAGAGCAACATAGCCAGGCAAAAGCAACTAGGCAAGGTGAAGAGCAGCATAACCATGTACAGCCATCCAGGCAAAGTGCAGAGCAACATAGCCAGGCAGCAGCAACCAGGCAAGGTACAGAAAGACATAGCCAGGCAAAAGCAGCCAGTCAACGTTCAGAGCCTAGCACAGGCATCCAGGCAAGGTGCAGAGCAACATAGCCAGGCAAAAGCAGCCAGTCAAGGTGCAGAGCAGCATAGCCAGGCAAAATGAACCAGGCAATGTGCAGAGCAGCATAGCCAAACAAAGGCAGCCAGGCAGGGTGCGGAAAAACATAGCCAGTCAAAAGCATCCAGGCAAGGTGTAGAATGACATAGCCAGCCAAAAGAAACCAGGCATGGTAGAGAGCTGCATAGACAAGCACAGGCATTCGGGCAAGGTACAGAGCAACATAACCAGGCACAAGCAGCCATTCAAGGTGTCGAATTACATAGCCAGCCAATAGCAACTAGGAATGGTAGAGAGCTGCATAGCCAAGCACAGGAATTCAGGCAAGGTGCAGAGCAACATAGCCAGGCAAAAGCAACTAGGCAAGGTGAAGAACAGGATAACCATGCACAGCCATCCAGGCAAAGTGCAGAGCAACATAGCCAGGCAGAAGCAACCAGGCAAGGTACAGAAAGACACAGCCAGGCAAAAGCAGCCAGTTAAGGTGCAGAGCCTAACACAGGCATCCAGGCAAGGTACAGAGCAGCACATCCTAGCACAGGCATCCTGGCAAGGTGCAGAGCAACAGAGTCAGGCAAAAGCAACCAGGCAAGGTGCAGAGCAGCATAGCCAAACAAAGGCAGCCAGGCAAGGTGCAGAACAACAGAGCCAGTCAAAAGCAACCAGGCAAGGTGCAGAGCAGCAGAGACAAGCACATGCATCCAAGCAAGGTGCAGAGCAACATAGTCAGGCAAAAGCATCCAGGCAAGGTGTAGAATGACATAGCCAGCCAAAAGCAACCAGTCATGGTAGAGAGCTGCATAGCCAGGCACAGGAATTCAGGCAAGGTGCAGAGCAACATAGCCAGGCAAAAGCACCTAGGCACGGTGAAGAGCAGCATAACCATGCACAGCCATCCAGGCAAAGTGCAGAGCAACATAGCCAGGCAGAAGCAACCAGGCAAGGCACAGAAAGACATAGCCAGGCAAAAGCAGCCAGGTAAGGTGCAGAGCCAAACGCAGGCATCCAGGCAAGGTACAGAGCAGCATAGCCAAGCACAGGCCTCCACGCAAGGTGCAAAGCAACATAGCCAGGCAAAAGCAGCAAGTCAAGGTGCAGAGCAGCATAGCCACCAGTCAAGGTGCAGAGCAGCATAGCAAGGCAAAAGCATCGAAGCAAGGTACAGAGCATCATTGCCTAGCACAGGCATCCAGGCAAGGTGCAGAGCAACATAGCCAGGCAAAAGAAGCCAGTAAAGGTGCAGAGCAACATAGCCAGGCAAAAGCAACCAAGCAAGGTGCAGAGCCTAACACAGGCATCCAGGCAGGGTACAGAGCAGCATAGCTAGGCAAAGGCTATAAGACACAGCCAACCATGCGAGATACAGATCAACATGGCCAGGATGGCAGAGAATGTCAAGCCACTTACAGAAAACCTAGCCCTGTCTCAGGTAACCAAGCCAGCTACAGAGATACATAGCCCAACAAAAGCAACCAGGCTAGGTGCAGAGCCGCATAGCCCGGCAAAAGCATCCAGGCAAGATGCAGAGTAGCATAGCCCAGCAAAAGCAACCAGGCAAGGTGTAGAATGACAAAGCCAGCCAAAAGCAACCAGGCCTGGTAGAGAGCTGCATAGCCAGGCACAGGAATCCACGTAAGGCGCAACACAACATAGCCAGGCAAAAGCAACTAGGCAAGGTGAAGAGCAGCATAACCATGTACAGCCATCCAGGCAAAGTGTAGAGCAACATAGCCAGGCAGAAGCAATCAGGAAAGGTACACAAAGACATAGCCAGGCAAAAGCAACGAGGCAAGGTGTAGAGCCTAACACAGGCACCCACGCAAGATACAGAGCAGCATAGCTAGGTACAGGTTTTAAGACACAGGCAACGATGCAAAATACAGATCCACATGGCCAGGATGGCAGAGGATGTCAAGCCACTTACAGAAAACCTAGCCAGGCCCAGGTAACCAACCCAGCTACAGAGACACAAAGACCAGCAAAAGCAACCAGGCAAGGTGCAGAGCAGCATAGCCAGGTGAAAGCATCCAGTCAAGTTGCAGAGCAGCATAGCCTAGCACAGGCAACAAAGCAAGGTGCAGAGTAGCGTAGCCTGGCAAAAGCAACCAGCAAAGTGGAGAGCAGCATAGCCTAGCATAGGCATCCAGGCAACATGCAGAGCGGCAGAGCCAGGTAAAAGCAACCAGGCAAGATGCAGAGCAGCATAGACAGGCAAAAGCAACCAGGCAAGGTGGTGAGTAGCATAGCCAGGTAAAATCAACCAGCAAGGTGCAGAGCAGCATAGCCAGGCGAAAGAAACCAGGCAAGATGCAGAGCAGCATAGCCAGGCAAAAGCAACCAGGCAAGCTGCTGAGAAGCATAGCCAGGTAAAAGCAACCAGGCAAGGTGGTGAGTAGCATAGCCAGGTAAAATCAACCAGCAAGGTGCAGAGCAGCATAGACAGGCGAAAGAAACCAGGCAAGGTGCAGAGCAGCATAGCCAGGCAAAAGCAACCAGGCAAGCTGCAGAGCAGCATAGCCAGGCACAGGCAGCCCAGCAAAGTACAGCGCAGCATGGTCTAGCATATGCATCCAGCAAGGTGCAGAGCAACATTGCCAGGCTAAAGCAGCCAGGCAAGGTGCAGAGCAGCATAGCCAAGCACAGACACCCAGGCAAGGGGCAAAGCACCATAGCCAGGCAAGAGCAACCAGGTAAGGTGCAGAGCCTAACACAGGCATCCAGGCAAGGTTCAGAGCAGCATAGCCAAGCACAGTCATCCACGCAAGGTGCAGAGCAACATAGCCAGGCAAAAGCAGCCAGGCAAGGTGCAGAGCACCATAGCCAGGCAAAAATAGCCTATCAGGGTACAGAGCAGCATAGCCACGCAAAAGCAGCCAGGCAAGGTGCAGAACAATATAGGCAGGCAAAAGCAACCAGGCAAGTTGCAGAGCAGCAGAGACAAGCACATGCATCCAAGCAAGGTGCAACGCAATATAGTCAGGCAAAAGCATCCAGGTAAGGTGTAGAATGACACAGCCAGCCAAAAGCAACCAGGCATGGTAGAGAGCTGCATAGACAAGCAAAGACATCCAGGCAAGGTGCAGAGCAACATAGCCAGGCAAAAGCAGCCAGGCAAGTGGCAGAGCAGCATAGCTAAACACAGGCATCCAGGCAAGGTGCAGAGCAACATAGCCACGCAAAAGCAGCCAGGCAGGCTGCAGAACAATATAGCCAGGCAAAAGCAACCAGGCAAGTTGCAGAGCAGCAGAGACAAGCACATGCATCCAAGCAAGGTGCTGAGCAACATAGTCAGGCAAAAGCATCCAGGTGAGATGTAGAATGACAGAGCCATCCAAAAGTAACCAGGTATGGTAGCGAGCTGCATAGACATGCACAGGCATCCAGGCAAGGTGCAGAGCAACATAGCCAGGCAAAAGCAGCCAGGCACGGTGTAGAATGACATAGCCAGCCTATAGCAACTAGGCAGGGTAGAGAGCTTCATAGCCAGGCACAGGAATCCAGGGGAGTTGCAGCGCAACATAGCCAGGCAAAAACAACTAGGCAAGGTGAAGAGCTGCATAACCATGTACAGCCATCCAGGCAAAGTGCAGAGCAACATAGCCAGTGAGCAGCAACCAGGCAAGGTACAGAAAGACATAGCCAGGCAAAAGCAACCAGGCAAGGTGCAGAGCCTAGCACATGCATCCAAGAATGGTACAGAGCAGCATAGCTATTCACAGGCTTTAAGACACAGGCAACCATGCAAGATACAGATCGACATGGCCAGGGTGGCAGAGGATGTCAAGCCACTTACAGAAAACCTAGCCAGGCTCAGATAACCAAGCCAACTACAGAGACACATAGACCGGCAAAAGCATCCAGTCAAGGTGCAGAGCAGCAAAGCCAGGTAAAAGCATCCAGTCAAGGTGTGGAGCAGCATAGCCAGGCAAAAGCGACCAGGTAAGGTACAGAAAGACATTGCCAGGCAAAAGCAACCAATGAAGGTGAAGAAAGACATTGCCAGGCAAAAGCAACCAGGCAAGGTGCAGAGCTTAACACGGGCATTCAGGCAAGATACAGAGCAGCATAGCTAGGCACAGGCTTTAAGACACTGGCATCAATGCAAGATACAGATCGGCATGGCCAGGATGGCAGAGGATGTCAAGCCACTTACAGAAACCCTAGCCAGGCTCATGTAACCAACCCAGCTACGGAGACACATAGACCGGCAAAAGCAACCAGGCAAGGTGCAGAGCAGCAAAGACAGGTGAAAGCATCCAGTCAAGGTGCAGAGCAGCATAGCATAGCACAAGCAACAAGGCAAGGTGCAGAGTAGCATAGCCTAGCACAATCATCCAGGCAACGTGCAGAATGACAGAGCCAGGGTAAAGCAACCAGGCAAGGTGCAGAGCCTAACACAGACACTCAGGCAAGGTTCAGAGCAGCATAGCCAAGCACAGGCATCCCAGCAAAGTACAGAGCAGCATGGTCTAGAACAGGCACCCAGCAAGGCGTTTGGACTAACATTGCCAGCCACAAGTAGCCAGGCAAGGTGCAGAGCAGCATAGCCAAGCACAGACATCCAGGCCAAGGGGCAAATCACCATAGCCAGGCAAAAACAACCAGGCAAGGTGCAGAATGACATAGCCAGGCAAAAGCAGCCAGGCAAGGTGCAGAGCCTAACACAGACATCCACGCAAGGTTCAGAGCAGCATAGCCAAGCACAGGCCTCCGCGCTAGTTGCAAAGCAACATAGCCAGCCAAAAACAGCTAGGCAAGGTGCAGAGCAGCATAGCCCAGCAAAAGCAACCAGGCAAGGTGAAAAGCAGCATAGCCAGGCACATGCTTTGAAGCAAGGTAAAGAGCAGCATAGCCTAGCACAGGCACCCAGGCAAGGTGCAGAGCAACAGAGTCAGGCAAAAGCAACCAGGCAAGGTACAGAGCAGCATAGCCAAACACAGGCATCCAGGCAAGATGCAGAGCAACATAACCAGGCAAATGCAGCCAGGCAAGGTGCAGAGCAACATAGCCAGGCAAAAGCAAACAGGCACGGTGATGAGCAGCATAGAAATAAATAAATAAATAAAATATCAATATCATAACTATGTACAGGCATCCAGTCAAAGTGCAGAGCAACATAGCCAGGCAGAAGCAACCGGGCAAGGTGCAGAAAGATATATCCAGGCAAAAGCAACCAGGCAAGGTGCAGAGCCTAACACAGGCATCCAGGCAAGGTACAAAGCAGCATAGCTAGGCAAAGGCTTTAAGACACAGGCAACCATGCAAGATACAGATCGACATGGCCAGGATGGCAGAGGATGTCAAGCCACTTACACAAAACCTAGCCCTGTCTCAGGTAACCAACCCAGCTACAGAGACACAAAGACCTGCAAAAGCAACCAGGCAAGGTGCAGAGCAGCATAGCCAGGTGAAAGCATCCAGTCAAGGTGCAGAGCAGCATAGCCTAGCACAGACATCCAGGCAATGTGAAGAGCAGCAGAGCCAGGTAAAAGCAACCAGGCAAGGTGCAGAGCAGCATATCCAGGCAAAAAAACCCAGGCAAGGTACAGAGCAGCATAGCTAGGCACAGGCTTTAAGACACAGGCAACCATGCGAGATACAGATCGACATGGCCAGGATGGCAGAGGATGTCAAGCCACTTACAGAAAACCTAGCCTTGTCTTAGGTAACCAAGCCAGCTACAGAGATACATAGCCCAACAAAAGCAACCAGGCAAGGTGCAGAGCAGCATAGCCCGGCAATAGTATCCAGGCAAGGTGCAGAGCAGCATAGCCTAGCACAGGCATCCAGGCAAAGTGTAGAGCAGCAGAGCCAGGTAAAAGCAACCAGGCAAGGTGCAGAGCAGCATAGCCAGGCAAAAGCAGTCAGACAAGGTTCAGAGCAAGGTAGCGAGGCCCAGGCATCCAGGCAAGGTGCAGAGAAGCATAGCCTAGCACAGGCATCCAGGCAAGTTGAGGATAGATGCGGATGTAACAGTTGGACGAGGGACAATGCCCACGGGGCTCCCCTGGTCTGCTTTTCTCACCTCAAAGTCAAACAGTCGGGGCTGCACAGGGCCTCAAACTTAGATCCTATCCTTTTAGCAGGCTCAGCAAGCACCCCATTTACAATAGGAGGTGACTAGTGATATTAACAGGCTACAATACATGGACCACTTATCCCTAATGTGCATTAATGTTGCACTTGTCATAGCCATTAGCTCCTCCCATCCTAAGCTCCTCCTAACCAGGGCCCTCTGTCAAGTTTGCCTACGGCGCCCTTTACCATAAATCTGCCACTGGGTGGGAGCAACTCTGTCAGGCATAGGTAGCCTGGGGAGGTGCGATGCAACACTGCCACATACAGGAAGTCAAGCATTGGCTCCAGCTGGGGTACAGAACAGCATGGCCAGCCTGCCAGAGGCTGTGAAGGCAGGTATAGGGCAACACAGCAGGCAGGGGTAGCCAGGCCAGGTAACGAGCAACATGGTCAGTCACTGTTCATAAAACCAGGCACATAACAACATCACCAGGCACAGTCACCAAGGGACGTACAGTGAAACATAACCAGAAAACCTACCCTTTGAAACACTTGTGTATAAGCGCACAATAAATAATCAATCAATCAACCATGCACGGGCGCCAGACCTAGGTACAGAACATGGCCTAGTCCAAGAAGCTAAACCAGACTCAACATAGGTGGAAGCCATTGCAGGTAAAGAACTGCACCGTTAGGCATTGGTCACTTCACTAAGCATAGTACTGTACAATGCTGTAGGCCACAGCAGGACAACATGCAAATGCAATATTGGCTCTCTGTCCTAATGAAGAAGAGAGCTCATATCCAAGCCCGCGTCTCTGCGGCATCTAACAACTCGGCCAAACTCTTTAAAATCTGCAAGGAGCTGGCCAATCCTGCCGCAGTCTCTACCACTCCTGTCCCCTCTCAGGCCCTCTGTACGGCACTGGCTTCTCACTTCGTCTCTAAAACTCAGGACATCCTGTCCTCTCTCTCCTACTTTCCCCTCACTCTCCCCACTCCCTGCTCTTCCTCTAGCCACTCTGCAGCCACCTCTCTTCCCTCCTTCTCTGCCTTTCCCCTGTTCTCCGCAGTCGAGGTTGCTAGACAAGTCCGATCTATGAAAGTCTCGTCGAAACAGTTTCACCCCTGTTCCTCCAAAACTATCAAGGACCAAATAGACTCCCTGGCTCCTGCCCTGGCTGATTTCTGCAATCACTCCTTCACCACTGGAGTCTTCCCATCCCCCCTGTCAAACGGGAAATTATATCGTACCTCCTATTGCAACGAATACGTGTATATTGGCTTACGCCAAGCTGCTTATAAGCCACTTGCGAAGAAATCCGTGGTGCAAGGTCCTGACCTTAGAATCAATGTAAGCCACCATTTTAGGTCAATCCGCTATTTTAGGTTCTCTCTGTAAAGTCACCCTGTGAGTTAAAAATGGTGGACGATGTCATTCCGAAACACAACATGGCCGTCTTGATCTCTGTGTGTAATTAATATGTAACTTGCCTGAAGGCCACTTGTTGGGGCCGTGAACTGAGACCTTGTCCTTCGTTGACCTGTGTGTAAAGGATTACTCGTGCAATGAAACTAATCCACGAGCATATGTTAAGAACAATGTATCCAAATACTGAACTAAGAACACTTGTTTAACTACATTGTATTAATGTTTGAGAAGACCTGTATGAGAAATCCCAAAAAACACAGTTGCCCTGTAGGCTTGTTGATGTATGTATTAAAGGCAAACTAGTTGCATGTGGATATGCGAACTCGGCATGAACCCTAGATCAGTAATGTATTAGAGGAATATTAACCCAAAGTAGGGTTGGACATCATGTTCGCAAACGGTATAAAAGAGCAACGAATTCTAATGTACAGCGTCTCTCACTAAGCATACTGAACCGCGCTGGAGTTTGTTGTGTTGTACTGAGGGCCGATAGCTATCTGTTATTTTTCTCTGTAACTGTTCAGTATAAATTAAAGATCTTTGTATGTTCCTTTGTAACCCGTGTTCGGTGTATTTCCTTTTGGGGTACTCAGCCTCGATATTTTGATTTTGTTTTCACATCCTTAAGCACTCCCTTGTGCACCCCCTTCTTAAGAAACCCACTGCCGATCCCTCCTGCCCGGCCAACTACAGCCCAATCCCCATCACTCCCTTCCTGGGCAAACTCCTGGAGAAACTGGCCATCTCCCAGCTTAATCTCCACACTGAATCTGTTGGCTGTCTTCATGACAATCAGTCTGGCTTCAGAGCTGCCAGAAACACAAAAACTGCTCTCCTGAACATCCATGAAGAGCTGCTCTTCAACCTTGACTCTAACACCCCTTGCATCCTCATCCTGCTTGATCTCTCTTCCGTCTTTGACACTGTCAACCATGCCATCCTTCTCAACTGTCTCCATGATAACCTGGGTATCACTGGTCAGGCTCTGTCATGGCTGACTTCTTTCCTCTCCGGCCCACCCTCCCAGGTCCAACTTGGGTCCTTCCTCTCTGCTATCTTTTTCGCTACCTGTAGTGTCCCACAGGGGTCTAACCTCTCTCCCTGGCTGTTCAACCAATACCTGGCACTCCTGGCCTACCTCATCGCCGCTCTCTGCCCCAACTTTCAGTGCTATGCGGCTGACACCCAGCTCATCTTGAGGCTACCCTCGGCCTCCTCTTCCCCTTCCCTCATCTCTGACTGTCTGTCTGCTATCCAGGAGTGGCGTGCCGCCAATTACCTCTGCCTTAATGCCAGTAAGACTGAGATTCTCCTCATCGGCACACCCTCTCCCTCCTTTCCTGTAGCTCTCTGGCCAGCCTCCCTTGGCCCTCTTCCTGTTCCCACCTGTAAGGCTAAAAACCTCAGGGTCATCTTCGACTCCACACTCTCCTTCTCTCCTCACATCTCTGACATATCTAAGAAGTCACACTACCAGTTGCACCTCCTCAGAGGCATTCTACCTTTCCTCTCCTTCTCCCAGAAGTGCACGGTCTCCAGAGCTCTGGTTCTCTCTAGGCTGGACTATTGTTATAGCCTCTTTCTAAATCTGCCTGCTTCTACTCTCTGCCCCCTGCAACTTATCCAGCACAGGACCGCAAGACTTGTATCTCTCCAGGACTGAAATCTCTGTACTGGCTCCCAGTGGCTGTGAGGATTAAGTTCAAAAACCTCTGCATCGTCCAAAAGGCCTTCTTGGGCCTGGGTCCTCAATACCTTCAACTCTCTCTCCCCAAATACCTTTGTCATTCGCTTCTCCAAGCATCAAGTTGGTGGTAGATCTCTTTCTTCGGCTGGGGCCTCCCCCTGGAACAGCCTCCCTGCCTCCCTGAAACTTGAGGAGAATCATCTTCGGTTCCGGAAGCACCTCAAAACCTTTCTCTTTGCTTCTCCTTTTTCTCCTCCTCTCCCTTGCTGACTTCCTGGCTGACACTGAATTTGCACTGGTTACCTGGTCACCCCCTGATCTCGGGCCCTGGTCCCCTCCCCTGCCAGTCGCACTCCTGCACTGCCCTCCTGGCAACCCCCGCACTTGGGGACTGTTTCTGTATCCCCACAGTCCCACTATGAGCTCTTGACATCTGGTGTTGGCACTTATCCTTGCACTTGCCACCTGCTGGCCGTAGTTTTACTTACTGTTTAATTTTGTTTTTTTCTTACCCCATGTACTGCACTGTCCTCACCCCTTTCTCCCTCGCACTTCTCCTCCTTCCCCTTCCCCATGCACCTGCGCAATCTGAATGACACCTGGTTTAGTAGGATCTTTGTCTGTCCTCCCTCTGTTCCCCCTCCCTTGCCTCGTCGTGCCTTGAAACACTTGTGTATAAGCGCGTTATAAATGCCATATTATATCATCATATCATATCAGTCCAGGGAAGCACAAGGCAGCCAGTCAGGTCAGACACCATAGAGGCGAGGCAAAGGGCAGCCAATCATAGAACTGCTAACATGTGTGTAAATCAACCCTTCCAGGCAGAGATGAGATGCGCCAATGACATGCATGAGATGTCTAGTGAGGCATAGGATAGCTTGCATAAGCAAAGAACACACGGAGGAACACAACCGTCTGGCCAGGCAAGGCACATGCCAGAATAGGCAGAGAACAGCCCAGATCATGCACAGAGTGGCCCGGACAAGCACAGGATAAACCTACTAGGCACAGCACAACCAGTCACTGCTAAGCATAGGGCATAGTGATAACCAGTCACAGAACAGCCAAGCTTAGAGCATTGGGATAAACAGTCGCAGCACAGCCAAGCGTAGGGCATATTGATAACCAGCCACCACACAGCTAAGCATAGGGCATTGGGATAACCAGTCACTGCACTTTTAAGCACAGGGCATAGGGATAACCAATCACAGTACAGCCAAGCATAGGGCATAGGGATAACCAGCCACTGCACAGCTAAGAATAGGGCATTGGGATAACCAGTCGCAGCACAGCGAAGCACAGGGCATGAGGAGAACCAGTCGCAGCACAGCCAAGCATAGGGCATAGGCTTAACAAGTCTCAGCACAGCCAAGCATAGGGCATAGGGATAACCAGTCGCAGCACAGCCAAGCATAGGGCATAGGGATAGCCAGTCGCAGCACAGCTAAGCACAGGGCATAAGGATAACCAGTCGCAGCACAGCCAAGCATAGGGCATAGGAATAACCAGTCGCGGCACAACCAAGCATAGGGCATAGGGATAACCAGTCACAGCACAGCCAAGCATAGGACATAGGGATAACCAGCCACCACACAGCTAAGCATAGGGCATAGGGATAACCAGTCGCAGTACAGCTAAGCACAGGGCATAAGGATAACCAGTCGCAGCACAGCCAAGCATAGGGCATAGGGATAACCAGTCAAGGCACAGCCAAGCATAGGGCATAGGGATAACCAGTCACAGCTCAGCCAAGCATAGGGCATAGGGATAACCAGCCACCACACAGCTAAGCATAGGGCATTGGGATAACCAGTCACTGCACTATTAAGCACAGGGCATATGGATAACCAATCACAGTAGAGCCAAGCATAGGGCATAGGGATAACCAATCACAGTACAGCCAAGCATAGGGCATAGGGATAACCAGCCTCTGCACAGCTAAGCATAGGGCATTGGGATAACCAGTCGCAGCACAGCTAAGCACAGGGCATGAGGAGAACCAGTCGCAGCACAGCCAAGCATAGGGCATAGGGATAACCAGTCACAGCACAGCCAAGCATAGGGCATAGGGATAACCAGTAGCAGCACAGCCAAGCATAGGGCATAGGGATAACCAGTCGCAGCACAGCTAAGCACAGGGCATAAGGATAACCAGTCGCAGCACAACCAAGCATAGGGCATAGGGATTACCAGTCGCGGCACAGCCAAGCATAGGGCATAGGGATAACCAGTCACAGCACAGCCAAGCATAGGGCATAGGGATAACCAGCCACCTCACAGCTAAGCATAGGGCATTGGGATAACCAGTCACTGCACTATTAAGCACAGTGCATAGGGATAACCAATCACAGTAGAGCCAAGCATAGGGCATAGGGATAACCAGCCACTGCACAGCTAAGCATAGGGCATTGGGATAACCAGTCACCACACAGCTAAGCATAGGGCATTGGGATAACCAGTCACAGCACAGCTAAGCATATGGCATAGGGATAACCAGTCGCAGCACAGCCAAGCATAGGGCATAAGGATAACCAGTTGCAGCACAGCCAAGCATAGGGCATAGGGATAACCAGTCACAGCACAGCCAAGCATTTGGCACCCACGCCAGGATAAGACAGGCACAGATCAGTGAGGTACTAGATAGCCATGTTAGGAAAAAGACTAAAAGTGATCCCAACGTCAGACGTCACACAACCAGAGAATGTTAGCCAGTGTGGTGAGACCAGCCCCGATGTCACAGGCCTTCTGGACTCTTTACAGTCGAGTCATCAGTTTTCTGGTCCGTCCCGGATAGATGCAGTTTCCAAAATTCAACCCAGAAGAGGCTGAGGTCTTCATCACCAACACCTTATAGGAGAAGTATCCAGGATCTGGAGCTGGGTCAGGAGCATGTTCTCACAACCTCAGACACCCAGGAAGGGGGGGGGGGGGGGTGGCAAGGACTGTCCAGTGTCTATTACAATGCCCCAGTCATGGACGTTCTCCAGAGCATAGAATTCTCGCGGCCAGATGATATCTTTACGGTTCTTACCTTGGTCTTACTTGGGTTGACTGATAAGGCTTTTGTAAGCATCCAGGATTGCATCGGGAACAGGTAGGCCCGCAGCCTATTGCATGGGAGAACCCCATTCCCTGATGTTACCACGAATCTCTAGGTTTCATCTGTGGAATTCAGGAAATAAAGCCAATCTTTGAAATCAGGTCGGACAGAGGCCTAAAGTAGAGATTTATCAGAAGTGGTGATAAAGCGGTGGCCTACGACAAGCCGCAAACTGAGCACAAATCTGCCCGGTCCTAGAGAACGTAGTCAGTTCCACCACATCGAACACCGCTGATAAAGCGAGAATAAGGGCTTTGCCTTTGGCCCATCCACCTTCTCTCAGAGCTGGCCAAAGTTGATTGTAGTGGCCGGCTCAGCACCCCGCTTCATCGAAAACCCAGTTCAGTATGGTCCAGTATGTCGTCCCATTGCACAAATACAAGAGTCTGCTGTGTAAGCACTCTTTACAGCAGTTTTGCCACAAAAAACAGAGCTAGGAAGTAGGTTGAAAATCTCACAGTCCATCTGTAACCAGGGGAGAGTTTTCCAACAGGTGACGAACCGCCGCTTTCTTCAATTCTTTCGGCCTCAGTCCAGCCCACAGTGATGAGTTAGAGAGTGTTGTTAAAGTACCCAGAACGTGTGGAATGCTATCCCATGAGGCCTTTGGGGGCAGGATCTAAAGGTGAGGCTAGGCACGTAGCAGCGTTCAGCAGTAGTTCAAATTCTTTAGGAGTCAATTCATGAAACGTGTTTCACACTGTCTCTGTGTTAGGGACATTAGAGTAATCACCTGCAGGTCCTGGGAGGTCAGACATAGACATATGAATACAATCTGAATGTGTGTTTTCCATTAATTGAGTACATTGTTGGATAAGCAGTCCACCAGCCCCTGTGCAGGGACTATGTTTGAACAATGAGATCTTGGCCAATTAAAGCCTTCAAGGATGGAAAAAGCACCCTACAGCCATTCTGGATGTAAAATACTTTTGTCTTCTCTCTTAGGAGGCAAAAAAACATAACCCTTCCGTCTGCCAATTCATAAATATTCTTAAACAAATGTGAAAGCATAAGGATTCAATAGTTCATTTACTTAACAACCAACTAATTTGATAGTCGTCAACCTTATTCATTTTCATTTTTTTGTATATGTTTTGGATATTTCACTGCAAATTTTTTGTATTTCACCAGCAGGATCTATAGACTGTCTGGAATCTTCACTCATGGTAGACTGATGGGAGACTAAAAAGCAACATAAGCAAACCAATCAAGTGGGAATTGTTTTGTAGTCTGTTTGCATGAGTATCTGTGTGTGAGTATGTTTGGAGTGAAAGTGATCTGAGTGTTACATGTGGCAGTGTGTGGGGTGGTCCTCATGTTGCCGGGCAGTTGTATACGTAGGACACTTACCCGTACTGTGCAACAACCTTGTTATTGTGTGTCTTTTTGCCATAGGGTGAACCTTTGTTTGCCAGCATTGTTGTTTATTGTTGTTAAATGTCTGTTTGCCTTAAATACATGAACTGTTGAATCCTTTGATTGCATATCAGGCTTCCACATTTGTTTAAGAACATGTATGAATTGACAGGCGTAAGGGTTTTGTTTTTTTGTGTGCTTTGTGATACGCCTTATACCCCTGTCTGTTAACAAAGCGTTTGGTTTATGTGTTTGTTTTGATCTCTTCGGATGGACACGTTATATTCCTACAATATTTTATTGCTGTCGTCATCAGAAGAGATTTTGAAATTTTTCTCGAAGTGCCTAAGCACTCAAATAAAATCAATATGTTAATTTCGAATTCATAAAATTCATAAAACAACACGTGTACACCAACATCATTACTTGGTACACTTAATTTACATCAAAGCTAAATTATACCCATCATTTGCTTAGCAGCTGGCTTTGAGGACTAGAACACAGAAGTTATTCAAAAATTCGAAAAACAAGATCGTTTTAGAACAAATAACATTCATTAAAAAGTTAATTCTATCTGTATCATTCTCCTTATTTCAACGCTGGCCTATAAAGGTAGGCGATTTAAATAAAACCGCTTCAGACGATGTCATTAACAATTCTTCTCCTGCTTCTTTGCAACCTGAGCAGTGTTAGAAATGGAAGTAACCGTTTGCTTCCAATTCCACCTTTAATGTTGGGAATTGTGTACCCACACGCCAGCAGTTGACACGTGCGAAAACACGTGACCAGGAGTGTTTTGGAAGGAGGAGAACTAGGAGGTGTCCATTTGGATTTTAAGGGCCAGATTCCTGAAATGTATTGCCCTGTCCAAAGTGACTTTGCACGACAAAAAGACAGGTTGCACTGTTCCATGAATCAGGGTGTTTGTTGGCAGTGGAAAGTCACTTTGCAGAAGTGAAAAGTCACTTTGCACCGTGCAAAAAATTCCATGAATCAGGTCCATAGTGTCCCACCAAAATCAAATTATGGATAAAAGGTCGATCTTTCAAGGCTTATCCAGCATTGAGTCAAAAGAATCTAAGAATTTGATCATTTTCATCACTGTTAGGGTCCCTCTTTATATCAACTAGTTTGAAGGTGGGATGCGCTGGAAGCATATATTAGAGTTCAATTAAACTGTGTGGTATAGCTTTCAATATTTGCTACCAGAGCTGTTACTTTGCTGGTGATACTGTGAACCACTGCTACCAGCATTCTGAGAGGTGCCTGCAGGCCGGGTACTGAGCCCTTTGAGCCGCGCAGATGCTTTATAGTCCACACAGCATGATGTAGCGGAGCGTAAGCAATGCTTGTGATGCTACCCCCCTCAATGACTGCACTCCACTAGTGTCCAGCTGCATCGAAGTTGGTGCATTGGATGAGATTGAGAGATGTGTGGAAAGGCTATTAATGAATGCAATGAAGGTCCAGATAGCAGACTGCCCTCACATACTGTGAACTTAATAGATATGCATACGGTCCCTGTTATACAGAGTGAACTGCACTCAACATCTGTGCTGTATATCGAAAATCAGGGAGAAGTTGTGGATGCTACTGCACCTTCAGGAGAAGATCAAGAAGTTATTCTTAACACTTCGTTGGGAAGCGCAACCTACTGCCATGTTTAATACTCTGGAAAATCTTCTAACTATTTTAGTCGGTAAAAGTGACACTATAGAGCAGAATGTAGCAGCTCAATCAGATTGCCGAAAGAAGCTAACTACCAATTTGTTTACTGTTCTGAAGAAGCTAACTACCAATGTGTTTACTGTTCTGAAGAAGCTATCTACCAATGCGTATAATATTCTGAAGAAGCTAACTAACAATGTGTTTGCTGTTCTGAAGAAGCTAACTATCAATGTGTTTACTGTTCTGAAGAAGCTAACTACCAATGTGTTTGCTGTTCCGAAGAAGCTAACTATCAGTGTGTTTACTGTTCTGAAGAAGCTAACTACCAATGTGTTTGCTGTTCCGAAGAAGCTAGCTACCAATGTGTTTACTGTTCTGAAGAAGCTAACTACCAATGTGTTTCCTGTTCCGAAGAAGCTAACTACCAATGTGTATACTATTCTGAAGAAGCTAACTACCAATGTGTTTACTGTTCTGAAGAAGATAACTACCAATGTGTTAACTGATCTGAAGAAGCTAACTTCCAATGTGTTTACTGTTCTGAAGAAGCTAACTACCAATGTGTTAACTGATCTGAAGAAGCTAACTAACAATGTATTTGCTGTTCTGAAGAAGCTAACTAGCAATGTGTTTACTGTTCTGAAGAAGCTAACTACCAATGTGTATACTATTCTGAAGAAGCTAACTACCAATGTGTTTACTGTTCTGAAGAAGCTATCTACCAATGTGTATAATATTCTGAAGAAGCTAACTACCAATGTGTTTACTGTTCTGAAGAAGCTAACTACCATTGTGTTAACTTTTGTAAAGAAGCTAACTACCAATGTGTTTACTGTTCTGAAGAAGCTAACTACCATTGTGTTAACTTTTCTAAAGAAGCTAACTACCAGTGTGTTAACTGATCTGAAGAAGCTAACTTCCAATGTGTTTACCATTCTGAAGCAGCTAACTTCCAATGTGTTTGCTGTTCTGAAGAAGCTAACTACCAATGTGTACACTATTCTGAAGAAGCTAACTACCAATGTGTTTACTGTTCTGAAGAAGCTAACTACCAATGTGTTAACTGATCTGAAGAAGCTAACTACCAATGTGTTTGCTGTTCTGAAGAAGCTAACTACCAATGTGTTAACTGATCTGAAGAAGCTAACTTCCAATGTGTTTACTGTTCTGAAGAAGATAACTACCAATGTGTTTGCTGTTCTGAAGAAGCTAACTACCAATGTGTTTTCTGTTCTGAAGAAGCTAACTACCAGCTTGTTTACTGTTCTGAAGAAGCTAACTACCAATGTGTATACTATTCTGAAGAAGCTAACTACCAAGGTCTTTACTGTTCTGAAGAAGCTAACTACCAATGTGTTAACTGATCTGAAGAAGCTAACTTCCAAAGTGTTTACTGTCTTGAAGAAGCTACCTTCCAATGTGTTTGCTGTTCTGAAGAAGCTAACTGCAATGTGTTTGCTGTTCTGAAGAAGCTAACTACCAATTTGGTTACTGTTCTGAAGAAGCTAACTACCAATGTGTATACTATTTTGAAGAAGCTAACTACCAAAGTCTTTACTGTTCTGAAGAAGCTAACTACCAATGTGTTAACTGATCTGAAGAAGCTAACTTCCAATGTGTTTACTGTCTTGAAGAAGCTACCTTCCAATGTGTTTGCTGTTCTGAAGAAGCTAACTGCAATGTGTTTGCTGTTCTGAAGAAGCTAACTACCAATGGGTTTACTGTTCTGAAGTAGCTAACTGCCAACGTGTTTACTGTTCTGAAGAAGCAAACTACCAATGTGTTCCCTGTTCTGAAGAAGCGAGCTATCAATGTGTTCACTGTTCTGAAGAAGAAAACTAGCAATGTGTTTACTATTCTGAAGAAGCAAACTACCAATGTTTTTACTATTCTGAAGAGGCAAACTACCAATGTGTTCATGGTTCTGAAGAAGCTAACTACCAATGTGTTCACTGTTCTGAAGACGCTAGCATTGTGTTTACTGTTCTGAAGAAGATAATTACAAGTGTGTTTACTATTCTGAAGAAGCTAACTACCAATGTGTTTACTGTTCTGAAGAAGCTAACTACCAATGTGTTTACTATTCTGAAGAAGCTAGCTACCATTAGGTTTACTACTCTAAAGAAGCGAACTACCGATGTGTTTACTATTCTGAAGAAGCGAACTACCAATTTGTTTATACTATTCTGAAGAAGATAACTACCATTGTGTTTGCTATGCTGAAGAAGCGAACTACCATTGTGTTTACTATTCTGAAGAAGCTAACTACCATTTTGTTTACTATTCTGAAGAAGCTAACTACCATTTTGTTTACTATTCTGAAGAAGTGAAGTACCATTTTGTTTACTATTCTGAAGAAGTGAAATACCATTGTGTTTACTATTCTGAAGAAGTGAACTACCAATGTTTTTACTATTCTGAAGAAGCGAACTACCAATGTCTCTACTTTTCTGAAGAAGTGAACTACCAATGTGTTAACTATTCTGAAGAAACAAACTACCAATTTGTTTACTATCCTTGACACATTAAGTAAAATGTCCCCTAAGGCAGCTGGGGGCAAGTGTGGATCAGAGGATCAGAGGAGCAGGAGTATGGTTGAAATGTTAGGAGCAGGAACCTACCAAAGCCAAAGAGTGGAAAGTAAGGGTAGAACAAGATAGAAAGAACAGGAGTATTTATCAGACAAGCAGTAATGTACGCAAAAATCTGGAAAAGAAGAACGACTGAGGAAAGTCTTGTTACTGGCTGTAGGGAGACTGAGGGGTCTTAGGATGGAGGCCTCAGCGAAGGATCACCAATCTTTCTTTCCAGCAAGAACAAAAAGAACAATACAGCAATGAAAGGCTACCAAAATAAAAGTGGTAGCGGCAACGCTGCACATGTTACATCCAATAGGGTAGGGATAGTATCTGTTGCATCTCCCCATAGGCTAAAAGAAAACAGTGGTGTCCGACTCCATTTAATAAAGACACATTGCGGTGTACAAACGCATTGTACCAAACATGGGAAGGCTAAACTTGTAGCTCATAGGCAAAAACGCCTGAAGGGGGGGAACGGCCATTCAAGATGCAGTGCTGGAGGACAATGAAGAACTGTTTCAATCCCCGGAGGTCATTGGGCATCACAACTCTACGGATGTTGAGGTACACTGGAGCACCCTTGTTATACAAGGCAGCAACCCTGTGAAAAACGCGGGAGCCCCCACGTAAATCAAGGCTGCACCCCCTGCAAAAACATAGGAGCTCCTTCGTAAGTCAATGCATACCGTAAGCATAAATTTGGAACCTGCCAACCCACTTCCCATTGTAGGGATAGACGTTACACAGAATGAGTGGTATGGAAGTGGGATATTGCCTGCATGCTCATAACATCTGCCACCATCAGAGAATATTCCAATTGTGATTGGAAGCCATCACCACAGACTTCTGACACGTCAGGAACTGACATTTCTAACTGTTCAAAATATGTCGGGTCCAATGGCAGCCCTCAAACTTCCTTGTTAACTATGACCCCTAAACATTCCTCTGGTGGCTTGGATTCCAGAAGTGCAGTATATCCTTTGAAGCGTAAGGCACTCCGATCCATAGAATATTCTGCAATAGTGTTTATTATATGAATAGAGCCAGGTAATTGTAATTGTTTCTCTATATCGTTCCACTATGGTTCATTGAAAGTACAGACATTTTGATTGTAGATATCTGATCAAATGTCACCTACGCCACATGGGTGGTCCATTTCAAGACTGAAGCCATTATTATTTATAAGAAGTGTGGGGATTACAAACTCTGGATCAGTTGGGCGCTTGTAGGGTATGATGGTCCAATGGTCGCTGTTGAGCGATTTAATCAATTATATGGTCCAAACAGATCTTAGTCATTAATTTGTTTATTATTGGTTAATTAGCACCAAAGAAAACATTATTGTGTTTTTGACATGGTAAATCGCTACACAGCCGACGCGCATTTCAACCTAAGTCTTTTTCAAGGCCAATTGAGTTACGGGGTGGGCTTCAAGATGCTGCAGGCTGGTCACACGGATTTCCGAGAATGCTCACACGCAACAAACTCGCCAGACCCGGCTAACGATTGGCTATCCAGCCCCCCTGGTGCCCTTATCTGGGAGGATGTTGATGATGTCGCAATCCTTGACTGCACCCCTATGATGCTGCAGACTTCCTTGAATAAGCTCTAGGAATACGCAGAATTAAATTCCCTTAAGATGAACATTGGGAAGACCAAGATCATGGTGTTTTGTCTGAGATGTTCTGTTGCTCGAGCAAAATACACCTAGAAACCTAAATACGAACCTGTAGCTGAGGTGGCCACTCATTGATATTTGGGGATCATGTTGGACTCTTTCCTTAATTGGAATTCACATCTGGAGCAGGTTCAGCTCAAAGTTCACCATCTGTAGGGTGATATTTGGGCCATGACTAATCAATATGGAGGATACTCTGTTGGGGTGATCCTCAAGCTATTACCTGTGTTACTGTATGGCTCTGAGATTTGGGGCACTAATGAGAAAAATGAAATTGAAAAAATAAAGCGGGTTGTATTGAGGAGATTGCTATGACTTATGAAAACGGCTCCAGCTGCATATATATCTTGAGTTTGACATTGTACACATTCAAGCCAAGATTCTTCTAGATGCTTTACGCTATTCTGTAAACTACACAATATTACTGGTGATATTGCAGAGTGTTATTGTGACACGCAGGCAGCACATGGGAAGAGCATTATTAGAATCATTGGGAGGAAATGTGAGCATTGGGCTGGCGGGTGGCCGAAGGATGTTCTTACTAAGCCCTGTTCTTCTTGTAGAAGGGAAATTCGCGAAATCCTGCATGCACCTCCCTGGGAACCAACTCATGTGGACTGAGCTGCTGAAGGTCTGTCTGGGACTTTCATTCAGTGCATTGCAGGCAGAGAGACCGCACCTGAATACATTCAAGGTTACCTAGGGAACTTCTCAATAATGGAATACTTAAAACGTAAATATCACGTCAATATCACTCTAGAAGGGATGGGGGCCTGATGTGGGATAGCGAAGGAAGAAAGACTATGCAGGTTTTGTGGAGAACATGTGATTTAGTTTGTAAGGCATCTCCTACTGGCCTGTCCTTCCTTAACACACCTCAGAATGAAATATTTGGTTGTGGCAGGTCTAAGCTTGGAGTACTAGAGCATTGATTGATGATATTTGGATTTTTTTTATTTCCGGGAATAGTGCTACTAATATCTATCACTTGATGAAGTATTGTTTTTTTTTAAATAAAAACTATTTTTAATATTTTAATTTGATTGTTTCCTATCTGATTAGCCTTTTACAAGGCGTTCATAGTTGGTTAAATTACCCCATTCTCGGGATGTGGTCTCGGGAGGATAGCTTAAAAGTGCAAGCCCTTGAAACCAAAAGGAACATCTATCTGGGCTTTATTGATCTAGAGCAGACCTTTGATGGGATCAGCCATGAACTTCTCTGGGCCAAATTAAAAAAATGACATTGACCAGTTGATTTATTATAAGCAATTGAAGCGCTCTACACGGGCACATCCATTGAAATTCAAACCTCAAAAGGGGGCTCTACTACTGAGAGGATCCTGACTTTCAAGGGTATTAAACAAGGCTGTGCCCTGGCTCAGTTTTTATTGGCCTTATATTTGGCTAATATGGCAGCGGCGCAGATGAAAGTGAGAGCTTTTCCACCCAAGTTCAAAAGGGGAGAGATACCCTGGATCCTATATGCGGATGATGTGGTATTCATCGATCAAACCGCTAAAGGCCTTCAGAGACGAATCACTGGATTTAAAAACTATTTAGATGAAAACAACATGAAGATACATATAAAGACATCAATGATTCTAATAAAGAAATCCGCCCGGGGAAAGCTAACTAAGAAGACGAACTTTAGCTGGTCGATTGAAAGCCAGAAGCTGGAAATAGCTGAATCAATAATCTACCTTGAAGTACGAATTAATAGAAATGTCAACGAACAGGGCCAATATTGATTAATCAGAGAGAGGCTACTGAAACTTACAAACCAGGGAAGAGCCCTTCACCGGAGATATGGCACGTACTCTCTGATTCCAGTATTATCCTTTTACAAACAAAAGGTGATAGCAGTTTTGACCTACGTAGCTGAGGCACTGTTAAATCTCCCTTGGGAAACATGGGGACTATGCGAAGCTTTTTTCTGGCGGAAAATACTTAGGCTGCCAAACTGCTTGTCCGTATCAACAATAAGGCATGAACTTAGACTTCAATTCCTTGCATCAATAGTCCTGTGGAAAACTATCTCACTCTACTGAAAATGTATCCTGGCTTCACCTCCAATACCTTTTGAGATCCTGACAAGTACTGATACGACAAAGGTTGATAAAAATATTCAATTCTGGAAAATGAAATGCAAAGCAGTGCTAACGTCCCATAATATAAAAATAACTAAATTAAAGGGAAATCCAAACAAGGCAAAAGTAACTTTTCAAGATAAGGATTGGGAAGATACCCAAGAAAAAAAATAGAAAATAACCTGTGTCATAACATCATATGGGAACAAAAAACACTTAATGATCCTCCACCATACATGAGAGAATTTCCATCGTTCAACTATAGGGATTTATTGATGCGATGTAGGCTTAAAATCCTGCCATCCAGGGAGGTACAGTTACTTAGAAAACAGATCCAAGCCCAAGATGCAAGCTGTCGATTCTGTGGAGATCCAGCAGCCCTGGAGACTATTAGACATCTAATGTTGTCCTGACCTGTACTAAGTGAGCAAAGAGAAAAGATCATGGGCGGATATGTGGTTTTGTGTGATCTTAACACAGAGGAGGAATATTGGGAGAGATTACTGACTGCCGATAAAATTGGGCGGACAATTGACACATTAAAATCTGTTGAAATATTATTGTTAAATAAGTCTGACGTCGGCACTCATGAACTGAGAGAGAGGAATCTGAAAATTGATTAATGGATCAAATTGATCAGTGAAAGTTAAAGCATGTTATTTGTGTTGGATGTATGGATGTATGTTAAAGGTTGAAATTTTGTTTAACCAATAAAGCATTTATAAAAAAAATAAAAAATATAATTTATGTTAATGTTGTATATGGTTGCAAACTGTATAATGCTAATAATACATCAAATAATATTTTCAATTTTTGTTGTGTATTTAATGTGCTCCGACAGTTGATATTCATGTGAGAAGTGATTAACTATATACATGGGACAGGCTACCACTACAACGACAGAGTCTGCTCTAAGACTGTCCATTAACACTGCCCTGGCGACGATGGTGCAGATGGTCGAGTCATTGGCGCACTGCCGGTGTGCTCAGCATAAGCGGGCGATGATGCCGACATATTTGCACTAAGTGATGGAAGTCCAGAACAGTCAGTTACATGGCTGTGTAGAAAAAGGAAACTAGAATGTTAATATCAAATTTCCGGCATTACTGATCAAAAAGAGAAGAACGACTCAAATGGGCAGAAAGTGCATCCTACGCCTACGGCTCATTCCCAGTTTTACGGGATTGACATGTCTCAGATTAAGGCCTCTAATAATGGGCCGAACAAGTAAATGACGAGAGAAGGTAACAAAGGTTCAAAATGTGTCATCTCTCACAGTCATGAGATTATAAAGGATACAGGTAGAAAACAGCAAATTGCATGGTTCTGTGTAGTGCACGGCATTCATTGGTGTGATTGTGCTGTGCTGTATCCTAATCCGAAAGTGCAGTCGCTCCCTGACCAGAGTCTGTTGGTTGGATAGATGGCGCTTTGGATGAGGACGGCCTATTTGTGGTTACTAGCACGTCTTCACAGGAGTCCTGTGGCTCTGCACGCTTGTCACTGCAGCCAGGTTGCATAGGTGGGCTTTGAGTGTAACAGTGCATGCAGTGCGCAGTGCAGTGCAGGTCAGGGCTCTGGCATTGGGTCCTGTGGGTGGCAGGCATTACCAGTCCAAAAGCGTCCAGCCTGAGTGCCGGTGTGTAGGTAGATCTGTGGGTTGTGCAAGGGATGGGTGATGCAGCAGCTGTGTGCCACACACATGCGTCCCTGCACACAAAAAGGTTCCTTAAAAATGACCTTATGCTAACAGCTGTCAGAGTTTAATTAAACCGAGTTGCGATACACAATGTGACTGTTAGCTGGGGGGGGGGGGGGGGTGTGTGTGTGTGTGTGTGTGTGTGTGTGTGTGTGTGTGTGTGTGTGTGTGTGTGTGTGTGTGTGTGTGTGTGTGTGTGTGTGTGTGTGTGTGTGTGTGTGTGTGTGTGTGTGTGTGTGTGTGTGTGTGTGTGTGTGTGTGTGTGTGTGTGTGTGTGTGTGTGTGTGTGTGTGTGTGTGTGTGTGTGTGTGTGTGTGTGTGTGTGTGTGTGTGTGTGTGTGTGTGTGTGTGTGTGTGTGTGTGTGTGTAATACGATTGTAGCAGTGCAATTTAGAGTGTATTATTAAACTGCTGATTGTAGATTATTCCCAGAGGAGCCCAGCTACTGCCTAGGTGGGACCTGCCCTCCTCAAGAATGCCAATATGTCTTCAGGTATCAATGACTGCTTGTGCAGCAGCCTAAAACTGTGTATACTGAGCTGAAGGGCAGGCTTTCATGGAGGCCTTTTATGGGTCACCCACATATACCTACTATGGAATTGGCAGTTTGTGGTTCCAGTGTGAGAGACCCTCTAGTACAGATCTTTGTCGGTACTGCTGCTTATATTGTTGGCTTGCAGCCTCAAAATCTCCCTCCAGCTACTCACCCTCAGCGCTTTGAGGTGGAGCTACTGTGGCATTGAAAGGCCAAAGGAAATATTGAGGCTTAGTACCACCAAAATGAAATACGCCAATCACGAGTTCAGAGTTACAAGGATACATTTTAATCAATGTACAGATAGCTATCTGGCTCTCAAGCACCTCGCAGTGTGTACCAGCAAACAACGTGAGGGGAGAGAGTCCTGGACATCACGAAGCATGCTTTATTTATACACAGTCCCGGCCACATCATCCAGCCCTTCTCCAAGTCAATATCTTACAAGGGTTCATGCTCACTTCACATGACAAATACAGCAATATTGTTTCTAAACATTTAACATGTTTCTCCTATTCGTGAAATACAATGGTGCCAAACTTTGTTCTGTCTGGTCATGTTGATTTTTCCATGTTTTCGAGCTTAGAGTAAGTCCAGTTTCAAGAAACAAACACAATGGGTTTCTGCAAAGGCACACGGTTTTAGTTCTTCAGCATTCAGTTCCTCTGTTTGAATGATGATGAAGCTATTGGTGCAGACAACACCTAAATTGCAAGTTCACTTTGGCTCCAAGGTTTCTTAGCACAAGACAAACATTCTGCTCTCAGCATCCTCAATGTTGACATAGTTCAAAGTTAATGTTGCTCTGCTGCAGCCAAAAACACAGTTTAACATTTTAGGACAGAAATCAGGAGTTAGGATCAAAATGGCGGATGGTTCTAAAATGGCGGCAAAGTCAACTCTTTTCAGGTCTGTTTAAACGCGGTTTTCAGTACAAATGCGAATGCGCTTAGGCCAATTGTTCATAGTCAGACAGTATTATGCGAATATAGTTTGACAAACCCTCCTTTTGGCCTAAGCCAAGGGCATTACTCAATCATTGTGACTGTACAAAGACCATGTGTTGCTATTAGAGCACCCCGAGTCGCTGGTTTCTAAGACATCAATCGCCATTAACTCTTTTATAGCAATTTCCTGCATTGCTAAGGCATTGGTCGCTTTTTCAGGCATTTGTATCTAAGGTCCTAGTGTACCTATTACTTGTGCACAACATCCTCCTATCATAGAACCTATGACAGGCAGACATTGTATGCAACAACAGCACAACACAAAAATACCAAGGATCACCATTAAGACTGTGAACATTTTCCAACCCCAAGATTGCAACAAGTCCCAGAACCATGTACTTAGATTCCAGTTTCCCTCTGGGACATGTACTTCAGTGCTTAGAGTATGCAAATTCTGAATTGCCTTAAATATATTGGGGGAGGAGTTGGGTACAAAAACAGAGCATGCAGATCCCACCATTTTGCATACTCCACCACGCTCAGCTAAAATGATGTCTAACCCCATTCTATTTTGGAGGGCTACTAATCTAATTGCCTTTTGCTCTAGCATCATGTTATACAAAATATCAGTGGTCCTATTGATGGTTTTCTCTAATACCCTTGCTAATCTTCTGATATCCTTCGAATTCATTATCGGTCCCCAGAATGGCACAAAGGACTTTGCACCATCACCCAAGACTTGTGAAGGAGTATCACCAGTCTCATCCCGCCTTAGACGAGCTCTAGAGACTTCGATGGTGGTGGCAATATATACTCCTGGCAACAATATCCCCAAGTAACAAGTACCCTGCCAATCTCTGGGTAACCATGGATAGGCCTTATTGCTGCAAACAAAGTAAACAGGATCTCCTACATACAGAGGTCTATCCTCATTAGTTAATACTACAATATTCATGCACCCCTGAAATGTACCCATTGGCAGGAACCCTCTCTCTGTATGCAGAATGGAACATTTTCTGAACTATGGCTGATAGTATAAGAAGGAGGCATGGCCTCCCTATTACCTACGGGAGCCATCTTGAAGGTGATTAATGATTGAAAAGGTCTAGAAAATCTGTCGGAAAGCCTAATAGAAGCAACATTGAGTTTGCTCCTATTTGCAAAAAGGGAACATCCTAAAGGAGTTAAGACTCGTTTCTCAAATTCATTTAGATTATTCCTATCAAAGTTCCCAGAAATACTGTCATTCCAACGGCTAAAGAATAGTGCCCTGAGTGAGGCAGAGCAAGCAGTAGTTAAAGGGTGAGGATGAATATGCCAGCCTAGTCCCTTTTCCCCATGTTGTGGCAAATGCGAACACGCCCTGCAATTTGTTTTGTTTAGAATCGCATGGGTAGCGTTCATAATCATTAAAAGAGTGTTATTATGATAACCTCCTCTGTGTTGGAGGTCTCGCGGAGGAAGGGTGTGCAAATGCACATAAGGCGAAGGCATAGTAGGGATACTTGCAGTCGGTAATAAATTATCAAGCGGATGCACACTTTCTAGATACCAAAACCCAAATGAAAATACGATGACTAAACAAACTGCTATTGTGATCAGTAAACATTTGGTCCTCGGGGACCATAGCCCTTGATGGGCATTCATCATCAGAGAAGTGACCAACATTCATTTTCGCACGAGTGGCTTTATAATTGGGCATTGTTTCTCAGAGTCCGTTAAGAAGCCTCTCTGTTAGACTGTATTAGTTCATCCATCGGTGGTTCCTGACCACGTGGCCTATGTTGATTGAAGGTAACTTTGCCGGTCCCTGCCTCTTATTTATTTTCAGCAGGAAGAGTGACGAGGGACTGGCTCAGCGATGGTCTCTCGTAGGCACAGCCGATGCTGTACTGTAAGTTCGATTTCGTGGTTGCATATCGTACCTTAAGACTCCAAGTACAGTGTGATCTTCAAACAGAGTGTCATCGTTTCCTGAAGGTAATGAAGACAATGAGGTAGGAGAAGCAAGATTGCTTGATGGTGAAGAAGAATTCAAAGAAGAAGCAACAATCTTTCCAGGCCCCACGGGCTTAGGAAGGTCTTTTGTAGACAAAGCAGCCGTCTCCCCAGGCCCCACGGGCTCAGGAAGAATTTATGGGACACCCTCGGTGTCGATTAGAGCAGGCTCATTGTGAGCACCAAGATCACCAATTCCCTTCTCCTTGCCTTTGTCGTAGGCCAGAGGAAAAGGAATCCTCTTCATGTGCATCACGTGAATCCAGTTCTTCTTGTTGGTGACTCAGACAGCAGTCTGTGTGGCCAAGAGGACTTGATGTGGTCCTCTCCAGCGAGGTGCGAGACAGGAGGCTCTTTCAAAGCTTTTAATAGCACCCAGTCACCAGGTCGAAGTTGATGACCTGGACCCTCATACTTTACTGGGAGGGCTTCTCGCACCTGTTGATGAATCAAATACAAGTTTTGAGTTAACTGGTCACAATATTCAGAAAGGAGTACATGCTCTACATCCCTCAATAACTTGGGTTTTGGCATCTTCCATATGTTGGCTGGTCTCCCCATGACAATTTCATAAGGAGAGAGCCCTGTCTTTAATTGTGCAGTCATCCGCATTGGTAATAAGGCTATTGGTAAGGCGTCAGGCCATTTCAAGTTGCTATGAGCGCACACTTTTGCAATCTTGTTATTTAATATGCTGTTATGGCATTCTATAAGTCCGGCACTCTGAGCATACCTGGCTGAATCAATCTGTAATCCCACGCATACTTGCAGGATGACAGCAGCAATAAAATGTGGACCATTATCAGACCATATGACTCTCAGCAAGCCAAACCTAGAAAAATATTCCTTAAGCATGACTTTCGCCATTGCCATTGCTGTGGCATCTCTCAGAGGAAAAGCTTCAACCCATTTACTAAAAGCGCAGATGGCTACCAAAACATATTTATAATTTTGACAATGCTCCATTTCAATAAAATCAAAATGTATGACCTCAAACAGCATGGGGGGGACCAAAATTACCCTTTGGTGTTGGTGTACCTTTGCCAATATTATGCTGTAAGCATACCATGCAACTTTGGACAAAACGCTCAACAGCTTTTTTGAATATTGGTATTATACCATACAGGATCTAACAATTTGCAAATCTTTTTGGCACATATGTGTGTTGGACCATGAGCCATTGTCACCATAGCGGTAACATAGGCATTGGGTAGCATCCATTTTTGTTTTTCATTATCTACCTAACAACCATCATCATCTAAACTTTCTGGACAAAAGCCCAATGTTTAATTTCGTCTGGAGTGGTGTCAGCCTGAATTTCTTTTATGCAACTAATTCCTACATCTATTACACAAGTGTTAGTGACCTCCTTTGTTGGTTCTGACACATATATATTTGAATGAAAATCAGTGGCAGTCTATTTGGCTATTCTGTCAGCAAAAGCGTTTCCTCTTCACACATCGTCCGTTACTTTCTGGTGTGCTGCGCACTTCATTATTACTAACAGTGTAGGAAGCGCAAGTGCTGAAAGTAGCCGAACTATTAGAGTGCCATGCTGTTTCTTAGTTCCATGCAAGGTCAAGAAACCTCTCTCAGCCCATAATCGGCCAAAGTTGTGAACTACCCCAAAGGCATACTGGCTATCTGTGTATATGTTCACACTAAGCCCTTCAGAAAGTTCACAAGCTCTAATCAACGCAATAATCTCTGCGGCTTGCGCAGAATTATGCGAAATTCGTTTGGTCTCCACTATAGTGCTTAATGTAGTGATTGCGTAAGCAGCAGTGGATGTACCATCTGGAAGTTGAAGCAGGTGTATCGCTTAGGTCAATTCTGCCCTTAGTCTCTTGTTCTGTGGTATAGAGGCAGTCATGTGACATTTTGTCACTGCAATCAATTTATTGTGGAAGAGGCAATAGTTTGGCTAGGATTTAATGAGCAACATCTCTTAATTTGGATATGCGGTGCAAATAGAATCAGCTCGTGCCTTGTTAGTCGTGCTAATGTGAGATGTTGCGTCTGCGTTCTGTTTAATGGAAAGTCTACAGAGTGAGGTACCATCACGTTTAAAGAGTGACCCAGAACCATACCCTAACTTTGTTTTACAGATGCAGCGGCAGCAGCAACAGCTCTCAAACATCTCAGCAAAGCGCATGCAACAGGGTGTAACGTGGAGGAAAAATAACCGCATGGTCGATTTTTTCCCCCATGTTCCTGTGTCAAAACAGCCAAAGCACATCCATCACATTCATGCACATACAAAACAAAGGCCTTTTTGTAATTTGGTGTGCCCAAAACTGGTGCTGAACACAACGCAGCCTGGAACAGATAAAAAGCATTCTGGCAATCCATGTCCCACGGTAAAGGAAAAGAAATGCCCGTGTTTGTCAATTGCCAACATAGGTTTTATCATTAATGAAAAATTCGGGATCTACTGTCTATAGTATGAAGCCATGCCTATCAAAGCTCTGACCTCTTTCTGTGTATTTGGGACAGAAATGCTAGAGATGCTTTGTATCCGTTCAGGTGTCAGTCTTCTTCCCTCCTTCGAAAGGAGCTAGCCTAAATAGGCAACTTCCTGTTGACAATACTGAAACTTTTTTAATGAAGCCTTATGCCCATGTTCTGCTAAATGAATAAGCAGCAACACAGTGCCCTCCTTACAAGCAACTTCAGAATCTGCAGCTAGAAGCAAATCGTCTACATACTGCAACAACGTGCAAGTAGAAGGTAACTCAAGTGTATCAAGCTGTTCCTTCAATGCTCTACTATAAATGCTTGGACTCTCAGTGTACCCTTGTGGCACACAAGTAAATGTAAACGAGCATCCCCCTAGGGTGAACGCGAAGAAATATCTACTGTCAACATGTACAGGAATACTGAAAAAGGCATTCTTTAAATCCACAATGCTAGAATGAGTAGCTGAGGCTGGAATCATGGTCAATATTGTAGTAACATCAGGTACAATCGGAAACTGTGGGGCAAAAACCTTATTAATAGCGCGTAAATCAATAATAAAGGGAAATGAAATGACATTATCCCCTTTCTCATACACAGATAGAATTAGACTATTACACCCGCTCCCTGCAATTTCCTCAATCACACCTATGTGTACTAAATCATAAATAATATTCTTCAAAGCCTGCTCACCTTCAACCGAAATCTTATATTGAGGAATCCGCAGTAATTTGACACCTGGTTTCAATACAATTTTAACTGGTTCAATTTGTAAAACGCCAATGCCATTGTCATTAACTGCCCATAGACATGTCGGAACCCTATTCAATTCGGGTGGTAAAGGTCTAGACAAAAATTGTGGAACGGAAGTTTGTTGAGGTGAAATCATTAAATACACTCCATCCGGAGAACAGCAAATTACAGCATTCAATTCTTTCAACAAATTCAATCCCAACAAATTTTTGACACAATGGGCCTCATTACGAGTCCGGCGGCAACAAGCTGGTTTTTCCGGCTCGGTTACCGCCGGTCTCGTATTATCATTCGGCCTCCATGACTCCCGGAATTACCAGGGCATTATGACCCTGGTGTCCCGGGAATTCCGGAGGCGGAATTCGGTAAATCCCCATTCCCATTGAGTCCCATAGGGCTCAATGGGAATGGGGAAGTGGAAACACTGGCACCATCTGGTGATGGTGCTGGTGTTTCCACGTCCGCCTACAGGCAGGCAGTGTTAAACCCGCCAGGTCAGACCTGGCGGGAACGCCACCTCCCACCTGCAGGACTCGAGATCGGGCAGTCCGGAATTAACAGTGGCGGCGGGTTTACCGCCACTGTTATTTCCAGACCGGCCGACCCGTAATGAGGCCCAATTTGTCATCAGAAGAAATGGACATGAATCAGTAAATGGCCCCAGTGAAATGGGTACCGGCTGAGAGACCGGACTAACCACTGGCATACCAGAAAACCCTACAGAAATGTTGTACTACCCTGACAGGGGAATATCTGAAACCCGTGAATGATCAATAGAACACTTGTGTGCTCCTGTATCTATCAAAAATAGATGCTCCTTATTCCCCCACCTTCATTTAAAAAATAGGGCCCTTTCTGATCGACGGGAATAAGTACTGGTTCCAGACTCTGCTTCGGGCTGTCCTAGCGGAACAGTATATCATCAAATTCAAGATCCTCAGAAAAATAGACAGTCGAAGGGTTATCGAAAATGTTCCCACTATTAACACTATGTTGCTGACTATCCTGCGAAGATGATTGTTGATTCTGAGTGAATTGACTTCTACCAGGACTCCCTATCCAAGGATGGCCTCTGGATCGTCTACCCATGACACCATATGTGCTATTTGATCTCTGCTGAAGGATCGGGCATTGTGCTTGCCAACGACCTTTCGGTCTACAATATGCACATTGGTTCATGTGTACAGGACCCAGTTGCACATTACTCAGTGGTGTAAATTGGCCTCTAAACTGTGTATTCCCATCTCTGGCTCCTCTAGGGATCTGTTGCAACTGTACTCTAGTTTTCAAGTCCCCCTTCTTCTTTTCCACTCTTTCCTTCTCTAAATTAACTCTATTTTCATAGTGCTGAGCCATATGTAATACTTCAGATGTGAGTTTGCTTGCCAAGCGCTTTCAGAAGTCATTATCCTGTGATTGAATTTCAGGCAATAATCCACATAAAAACTTGTCTACAAATAATATTTTCCCTGACTCTGTACACAAATCTTGACCACTAAAGTCTGAAAATACTTGTTCAAATCTATTACAATACTCAGTTTCACCCTCTGACTTCAATTGTACGCAAGCCATCAGCTTGTCCCATATGATTCTTTTCTCGGCAACCAGAGTTTTTAATTTAGCTACTTTTCTGTGTGGCAACATCAGTATCACTTGTGGCGGTTTATCACCAGCATTCCCTTCTCCATCTATCAATACCAAGTTATCCCATGTATCACCCATCCCTGCCTGATTGTCTACAGTTCTAATCTGCTTCCATAAATCAGTAGGCAGGATCAGGGAAACAGCAAATCTATATCACCCAATATAAAAACTGATGAATGCAAGACAGATTCAATTTCTTTATAAAATCCTGTTGGATACTAACTAATATCTGGAATTGTTTGTCTAATGGTATTCACTTCTTGTCTAGAAAATGGGACATGGATAAATTGAGAAACATAATGTGCTTCGACAGTAGTAGCAGGCGTTCCTGCTGCAGCATTAGCTGGAATTTCTACTTTCAGAACAAATGTCGGAGGAACCTCCCTCATTGGCAATTGAGAAATAGGCAATTCTGAACGCTTATTAAGCAATAAAGCTAAATCAAATGACAAAGTAGTCAAAGCAGTATCGGGCGAAAATGCTCTCTTATAAATGACCATCAAATCTGCGGGACAACAAATCTTTCTCTTCATAAACTCATCTTGTAGATACATCACCTGTAACACTTTCTTTTGCATTTCCGGAGCATGTTGACTAAACGTGTCATGCACTTCAATGGGATAAATTGAAACATCCAAAATCCATCTAAGAGCATCTCTTGTGCAATTGCACATTTCTTCACTCATTGGTTTCAATGGAGAAAGAAATTGTTTCTGCACATATGAGGCTTCCAGTCTATTACCATCTAATTCATCATTCTGTAACCGATGTAGCTCCCTTTTAAACTCAAATACCTTCTCAACATGCTCATGTACTTTCTCTGCAGTGTCCCTTGAGCAAGCAAGGAGATTCAAATCCCTCAACCCCTGTGGGACATTTATGTCCGTCAAATCACTGTGTACCAGCAGACACCGTGAGGGGAGAGAGTCATGGATATCACGAATCATGCAGTATTTATACAAAGTCCCGGCCACATCATCCAGCCCTTCTCCAAGTTAATATCTTACAAGGGTTCATGCCCAGTTCACATGACAAATACAGCAATATTGTTTCTAAACATTTAATATGTTCCTCCTATCCGTCAAATACATTGGTGACAAACTTTGTTCTGTTTGGTCATGTTGATTTGTCCTTGTTTTCGAGCTTAGAGGAAGTCCAGTTTCAAGAAACGAACACAATGGGTTTCTGCAAAGGCACACGGTTTTAGTTGTTCAGCATTCAGTTCCACTGTTTGAGTCAGGATGAAGCTATTGGTGCAGACAACATCTAAATTGCAGGTTCACTTTGGCTCCAAGGTTTCTTAGCACAAGACGAACATTCTGCTCTCAGCAGCCTCAATGTTGACATAGTTCAAAGTTCATTTTGCTCTTCTGCAGCCAAAAACACAGTTTAACATTTTACGACATAAAGCAGGAGTTAGAATCAAAATGGTGGATGGTTCTATGTTGGCGGTGAAGTCAACTCTATTCAGGTCTGTTTAAATGCGGTTTTCAGTACAAATGCGAATGCGCTTAGGCCAATTGTTCATAATCAGACGGTATTATGCATATATAGTTTGACAGCATAAAGTACTAAATTGTTAAGCAGGCATATCATGGCCATATATGGTGACAGTCACGCAGCCGCATGTAGAGGAAGCCTAAGCTGTTTAGCAACTACACTCTCAGAGAAGGGTACAACCCTGTAAAGTCATACCAATAACATCTGTGTGGCATAACGCAGTCAGTTGCCCCCGGGTAGAGAGTCATGTCTCAGACATTTACCCAAATCATTACAACTGTTAAAGATAAATGCACAGTGCTAATCAGCTCTGACAAAGCAATAGTTTTACTCCTGCAATCTAAGGTACAGTTCATCACATAATGCTAATTTTTAATGGCAATGCAATGTACAGTTTGTGATGTGATTGCAGAACCCACATCTGAAAACATAGCTTCGGGATATCTGGCCCCACCCCAACTCAATTTACCTGCTCCACCCTTTTAGCTCAGCATTCCCAGGACAGCAAGCAGAGTGCCATAGCTCAAATCCGATTCTCATGCCAGCCATCACTAATCCACTCACGTAGTAAAACACACAGTACTCCCCACCCAAAAAATAACAACATTTTAAAGATAACCTACCGTTACTGGTCTTCCCATGCAAATCGTTTGTTAATTTCCTGTAATGTAATGTATGGTCTTATCATGCAATGTTCAGACTACAGTCTGCAGAATTCCCAGGCAACCTGCAGCGTTTCTGACCATAACAATGGCAGCTAGGTGATATGTAACGTAACATGACATTACATAACATGGGTCATAGAGGGATTGAAGGTTTCGTATGAGTGTAACTGCACAGCTCTTGATAGTCACAAATAATTCAATGAACATTTTTAAGTGTGTCTTTTTTGGTTCTTTGTGTAATATTGGAATGCTATGGCACAGAAAAGTGTTAGGGCCCATTGATGGAATTTTTGCACGATTCAAAGTGACTTTGCACTGCTGAAAAGCGACTTTGCACTGCCGACACAAACCCTGGTTCATAGAACTGCCAAAGTGTATTTTTGCAGTGCAGAGTACATAGTTATTTTTGCAGTATAAAATGACTTTGCACGGATTTTGCAATGCAAAAAATACACTTTGCACAGTGCCATGAATCACGGTTTGTGTCGGCCGTGCAAAGTCACTTTTCAGCAGTGCAAAGTCACTTTGGACCGTGCAAAAAAAATCTATGAATTGGGCCCTAAATCTTTCGATCGTGACTACATAGGCAAGTGCACAGGTTTATCTATTCAGTGTTGTGTTATGTTAAGAAGTATGCGTAAAGCACAACCTTTGCAACTTCCATGCGTTCTTACTGCTGATCGCAGTCACAGAGATGAGGTGTTGTTTTGCCTGGAGTGAGTATCTCCCAGGTGGGGTGGAGGTTGGGGGATTGAGGGGGTGGGCAGACACGCTACACACCCAATACCCTCTCAGTGTGTTATCAGTATGTCTTGATGGGTGGCATGCTTTGAATTATTCACAGCCACAGGCCCTACTCTGAGCAGCCCCCAATCCATTCTTTTGCCTGTCTAGTACACTTACAGCAAGGGAGGAGACCTATGCTAGTCAGTCTTAGATATGCCACGTCACCTCTGCACGGACAAACATGCAACCCCCTGGATATATATTGTAGACACCTAGAACATTGCCATTAGTGTGAAACCCGTGTCCCTAGTTACCTTGATTTCACTAAATCAAAAAGGTACACTCCCTATTTTTTGGTCTCGGGGGATCAATGCTCAAAACGGGAGGATTATGAGAGCTATATAAACAGTGAGACAGAGCATTGATTACCCCTCTCTAAACTGCTTGAAGGTTCGAGATTGGTAAAGTTTACACGCTATACTAAACAGACAAACATACTTGATACATTGTTATCGCTTATGTTGTGACATGGTGTTAACGACAAAACGAAGAATAATCACAATTATATTTTCTATTTAATTTATGGTAGGTTCATAAAAGTTAAAAGATTTGTTCAGAAAAAATTGACAAATTCAGTGTATTGTCACAATTGATAAAAAACTACAAAACACTGGATACAAAGGGGTGTAAGTCACTAAATAAATGTTACTATACACAAGTAATTGAGCAGACTACTATCATTTGTAGTCCTTTTGGAGATAGTCGACATGTTCCGGCCATGAGTTAAATTAACCACTATCCCTAGTGTCTTTTCATAACAGATGTGCTGACCTTCTTCAGGACAAAGTATTTCTTCCAATATATCTTCAAATTAATGATTTACCCCATTGTGTGATGTGTATGACATCACTAATCTAAAAAATAAAATAAACTACATTATCATTAGGGAAAAAAAACATGTTCAATACACAACATATTAGACATGTTATACATTAATTCATTTGAAATATTGCATAGTATGGTCAAGATCCAGCTATATCATTCTGGAGTGTTTACATTGTGATCCGTATATCTTCAAAAAGACTAACTTCACATATAGACAATAGAAACAACAACCAATCTCTTACTTACATCTCGAAGCAGTATGAGATGCTATTGACAAAACTTGCGCCAATATAACTTTCTTTAGATAGTCCTTCATCATTGTGACAAGAGAGACATTTTCTTGACCTACAATATAATAGTATTCATTGTTTTATTCAGAAAAACACACAAATGAAGTTCATGGTTTTATTCAGAAAGAAGTATACGGATGGGACCGTAACTACTTGGCCACCTATTTATGTAGTCTACATAAGTATTATGCAGTTGACATTTTTTTAACTAACTTGCTTCATTATAGGATAAGACCTACATGTTCATTTTTGACATTTCGGTTATAAGATATCCTAGGGTTTACCATCTTTTTAACGGGCCACTACGGCTTTAAAAGGTTCTATTCTATACATTTTCGGCATAGATCATGTGACTAAGAACGAGATGACGTAGCTCGCCTCCAGCCGGATATACAACAAGTCTCTTTGCCTATTCCTCAGCGTGGCTGTACAAATCGAGGATCACAGGCAGCGCGGACGTAGAAACATTAATAAGTAAGTCTCACTATCTTTAACCTACTCTGTTTCACATCTCTTTGAGAGTTTCTGTGCTATACTGAGCACAAATACGAGCTAGTCTTTCCCGGAATCACAGCATCTTTTTCTGTCTTCCGCGTTTTCAGAACTTCAATCATCAAATGACAGCTTTTAAGACACATTGGCCCTCATTACGACCCTTGCGGAAATCAACCGACCGGACCGCCATAGCGTAAATAGCGTTTCCGCCATTGCACGATGGAGCAAAGTGCGGCTCATTCCGACCCATCGGGCACGAGCACCACGCCATGGCGGAAGTGCAAAGTCCGCGATGGCGGAAATGACCCCAAAACGGCCCACACCGCCGCCGTACGGCGCCCTAGGTGCAATACCGCCACCCATCTCAGCGGACACCGCAGTGAGCGCCAACCGGAAAGTACGGTGACCGTAAATATACGGAAACGGAAGTAAAAGCATGGTCCCGGAACGGGAAACATCCCGCCGTACACCTATAAAACCACAAATTCCACACAACCATTAAAAATACTACCCTGAGACACATCCCAACCCGTCATCCACCCTAGTGAAACCAAGAAAAATGGGAAAAGTAGCGAAGAAAGCGTGCGACCGCAAGCGGCAGGTCCACTTCTCCCGTGAGGAACTCACCGTGCTCACGGAGACCCTCCAGGAGAATGCTGCCGCCGTCTTCTCCACGCAAATGACCAGGACGGCACTTGCGAACAAGAAGGCCATATGGGCCCTGGTGGCACAGCGGGTAAGTGCGGTGGGGACCGCACCCTGCAACCCACAGCAATGCAGAAAGCGATGGGACGACCTGCAGATACGCGTCCGTAGCATACTTTCTGCCAACCGCAACATTGCCACAGCTACCGGGGGAGGATCGGAATCACCCATCAAGTTGACCCCCTGGGAAGAAATCTGTGCCTCCACCATTGGAATGGAGAGCATAGAGGGAGTCGGAGGGATGGAGAAAGGAGTGCAGACATCCGAAGATTCAGGTAGGTGTCCCAAATAAAACAATGCCAAAACCACAACGTCCAATCATGTGAAGTACCACGTGCCCACATAGTGCAACAGGAACACATGTCCAGGAGAACGTCCACATACATAGGCCTGATAGCACACTTTAAAACTCACATCAAATACATAAATAATTAAAAATCCTAAAAACACCCTCTACACGTGCAGCAGGCACACCCTAACTGCAGGCTGCCAAACAACTGCACCCTCACTCCACACACAAATTAAACCACCTCCAAGGCCCCGACCCAAATCACCCTCAGGTACCACCCCAATGCATGTGATACATTGCCATTCCAATTCCCACAGACCCATTAATAACGCTCGCCCTCCTTTACTCCACCACAGGGTCCGATCCAAACGACGAGCTCCAGGACACCCCTACCAGCACACCTGCAAAGAGGGCCAAGACCAATGGCCAAAGACCCTCCACCTCAGCTGCACGCATCAAGACACGGCAGCAGCACAAATCAAGTGACAGCACACAGGAGGGAACTCCAACAGGCACCCCAGCAGCCAGCATGCCCACAACACCACCACCACAGGTCCCCCCAATGGATGCCACAGTAGGCACTGCTTCTGGTGGCAGCAGCACCATAGGTGATACTGCATTAATGGCAGCATGCTCCGACACAGAAAACGGGGATGTCGAAGTTAGATCCATCCATGACCTGTCTCAATCCCCCTGTCTGTTCCATCCCGTACACCATGAGGATACCACGCAGGGGCACCCACAAGACGACGACTGGCCATCCCCCACAATCCCTGTGGCAAGGCAACATGAGGTGATCAGCCCCTCTGTGACACCACCGCAAATGGCCATGGCCCAGCAGAGGCAACAGTCCCTCGACCAGGTAATCGTGCAACAGCAGCAACTGGCCACGCTCCTCAAGGACCATGCCGATGAATGTGGGGGCACTAAGGCAGACATAGAAACAACAACTGAGACACTTAGGGCAGAAATGGAGAGAAGTACAGAGACACTAAGGGCACAAATGGAGAGTAGCACCGAGAGCCTGAGAGTACAAATGGAGAGAAGCACCGAGAGCCTGAGAGTACAAATGGAGAGAAGCACCGAGAGCCTGAGGGGGGAACTGCATGCGACGTCCAAAGACGTATGTGCCGAACTTGCCGCAGTGCGCCGTGTGCTCACTGAGCTCTCACAAACCCTTAGGGACATGCATGGACGTGAGCAGGCAGAGACATCATCCGTTGCAAGTTCCGTCCAGGGCAGCCCCCAACGTAGATCTGGGAGGAACCTGCGCTCCACAGGCAGGGGTGCCCCTGATACCCGCAGAGGGGGCTTGCAATAGCGACAGCCCACTGACAATGAGCATCTTTGGACACTGGTGTTCGGGGGGGAGGTAGGAGGGTGGAGGGGGTGTGTTGGGCTCACTTGGGTGGCGGGTCGATAGGGTGTTTAACATGATATCACATATGCCATAAACAATGCACGATCATGCAATGAGATGTGTGGACATTGATCTTTGTGTACGAGGCCATTATAGGCGTACAGTCCATATTGTGCATGTTCCAGACACACACAGTGCCACGAGTCCCGTGTCCATGTATCAGCCACCAGGCGTGAGTGCTAGAAGCATGCATCTATGAGATGCTGACGAATGTCACGGCCCTCCTGTGCCTCGCAGACTCCTTGAGGTGCTGCCACATCCCCACCCTCATCATGACCATCATCAGGTGCTTGCAGTTCTGCGTCAGGGGGCATGGGCACATTTCTACGTACGCACATGTTGTGGAGCATGACACATGCCATGACCATCTTTGCAACCTTCACATGGCGGTACAGGAGTGCCCCGCCAGACCTGCTGAGGCAGCGGAAACGAGTCTTCAGTAGGCCGAATGCCTGTTCTATGACTACACGGGTACGTGAGTGGGCATGGTTGTAGTCCTCCTCATGCTGGTCCCGTGGGTTCCGGACTGGTGTGAGGAGCCATCTCTTCAGTGGATACCCGGCATCACCTGTATGTGGACAAGAAAGGAATTTTGAGGAATGCCATTGCTACGTACGCACCCCCCCCCCCTTCCTGCCAGGTCATTGCCGCATCACATACCCCACATCATCATGCATGAAATGAGACTCACCGAGTAGCCAGGATCTGTTCCCTGCGTGTCGCTCCATGTAGCGTGGTATAGTAGAGTTCCTCAAGACCATAGAATCATGGGTTGATCCAGGAAATCGGGCACAACAATGTGTAATGATCCTGTTGGAGTCACACACCATTTGTACATTCAGAGAATGAAATTGTTTTCGGTTGCGGTACTGGGCCTCCATGGCATGTGGGACGACCAATTCCACATGGGTGCAGTCGATGGCACCAATGCAACCCGGTATGCCGGCAAGTGCATGGAATCCCACTTTTGTGTTGGTAATTTCCTGCTCCGAGCGTGGTAGAGAGATGTAGTCGTCTGCGTGCTTCAGGAGGGCATCGAGCACTTGCAATAGTGTCCGTGAGAACAGTGGCTGTGATATGCCATGCAACTGTCCGACTGTGTGCTGGTAGGTGCCTGTGGCCAGGAAGTGGAGTACAGACACCACCTTCTGTAGGGGTGGGATGGCGGTTGGGCTATCTATCATGCTGACAAGGTCAGCCTGTGTCATGTCCACAATGGCGGTTATGGTGTCCCGGTCCAAACGGTAGAGGGTGTGGATCTGCTCATCAGTGAGGTTGAACGGATGTGCTCGGAGGCGTGGGATTGCGGGCTGCCTGCGTGGTGGTAGTGGCTGTGCTGGCGGCCCTTGCTGGCCCTGCCTTGCCCTCCTCCTCCTCCTGCGTCTCCGCCGTGCGGCCGGTTGTAGTTGGTGTTCGTCTTCTTCTTGAAGTTGGAGTACTTGCAGTGCTATCAGGTCCCCCAGGGCCAACATAGCTAGTCCTGCCGGTAGCATTTCGGAGTGGGTGTGGTTGTGGGAAGAGACTGGGTGTGCAATTTATGTGTTTTCAGGCTGTATGGCCTCCACCTGTGGTGATTCATTCCACCTGTGCAAGCTGCACTCTCCTTTGGGCGAGCACGTCCCGCACACAACGCTGCAATTCGACGAATGGCATCTTGCTATTGCAATCATGTATTTGTACCCGATGGCAGTGTAACATTGGTTGATATGTTCATTCGGCTATGGTCCCATTGTTTCACATACTATCTTTGCAGTCGCGAACAGACTTGTGAAGGGTCAGTGGAACGTAGTACTCGAGTAACAGTGGACCCTCATGCAACACTGTACCGAGCTTCACCGACGGGCGGGGCGTCCCATTTGTGAGTGAAGGCAGTTGCCATTTTCACACACAGCCGCACTAGATGGATTAATTTGTGATTTCAAGCGGCCACAGATGCCTTTTCGACGTGATGTTGCAAATGAGGAATTCGAAGGGCGGCGCTTTCGGTTTTCAGCTAGCGGCGAAGAGATGCCCACAGGTCTGACTGCAAATATAACGTTCTATTGTTCAATGTCCTTTGGACAGGGGCCATGGCGAGGATGCAATGATTGATATGAATAGTTTGGGATGCGCAATAGCGACGTGGGCGATGAGGCCGGACGCTCCCAAATACATGTTACTTCACAACACTGGAATTACGGGCTGGGGCACAGTGGATTTTGCAGGCTGCATAACGCACAGACTCAATGGAAATTTCACATGTTATGTGAGTATGGAAACAGGCGTTTTCATTACGGGATGAGGGAATGATGTATGGATGCATGGACAGATGATTTGATACAGAGTTTGCCATGTACAGGGCTTCTTGGAATCTATCCGCCTCCCCTGCGCTATGTGATGCAGGGCTGCCATAGTGGGACCATCGTCTATCTGGCCTTGTTGAGCCCTCCCTGTCTCGACGCGCCTTCAGACACTTGTGTCTATGCACGTTACCAATCCCATCAGATGGATTCTGTTTTAACAGACGCATGCACAGGTACACTCGTTTGTGATAGTGTTTTCACCTCGATATAGATAGTTATGATTCGCAAGTGGTTTTTGGGTGGTGATGATCCTTTGGAGTGGGCTAGCATGCATATGGCTGTGGATTTGGTGTGATCATTGAAGTGAGTAATTCAAATGTAGTTCTGATGGCCATTCTATTCTTTTTCATTTCATTTGGTTGACAGGTATCTCCTCCCCTTTTGCCACTGCCATCTGTATGCCACTCCTGCAGATGGATTTTACTCCCGACACCTGCTGCTTCATGTTAATCAGTGGAGCAGCATTACGATCTTATGGGACGATCGCCAATGGGCCACATGCCCTTACGCAGTACTAGTGGCTAGGAGCAACATTTCGGCCTTTCAGCTGGACTAGTGCCTCCCTATTGGGACGGGCCTGCGGTTCTAGGCGCTTCCATGTTGCCTTTTCGTACGGGAATGTAGCCCCTGTGTACCATGAAGGAACAGGGCGTCACACAAGAAGTAGCTGGTCATTTATTGCGGATGCAGCCCACAATAATGAAATATATTTTGGAGTTCATGGCCTAATGGCTGTATGGGCTTGGAGAATTTGTTGTGCATTAAATTTCTATTCGGATATGAACCGTGTAGCGTTCTTCTTTGCAAGTGATGTGGCATATTACTATTTGGGGAGCAATGTATTGTGAGGAGATCTGCAATGGGTTCCAGCTTCGGGGTATAGTTGCGTGGTACTGTGCTGGGCGCGTTTGCCTACGAAGCCCAGTGAGGTCAGGGATGAGGGCTGCCATTATGACTGTTTTGATGATGTCATGCTCAGGGGCGGGGGATTAGCTTTTGTGTAACAGATGCCGGTCAGCCAGTTGGATAGGTGGAATGATGTGATTATCGGAATATTGCTGGTCACAGGTGCCTGTGTTTGCGTGCGTTTCTTGGTGGGAGACTGAGGTCATGTCCATTTGTATGGCTTCTGTATTCGTGCCATCTGTGCCCTGCAGCTCCCATTGGGCCCTCTTGAGATTCATTTGTTCGTTGGCAGGCATGGATGACTAGTACATTTCACTGGTTGCATTGTGTGACTTCATTGCACCTACGGGGGGTTGTACAATGTGGCCAGGGAGCGGTGTACAAGCACTCAGTAGGGCCGTTTACGGTTGGTTCGCGATGCCGTACTTCTCACCATGGCGGAATGGTACTTTCCGCCGTGCTTGATGGCGTTAGGTGCATGTCCGCTAGGGTCAGAATTCGCGTACCGTTGCGCCATGGTGCTAATTACGGTTTGGCATGGCGCGCGCGCGCGTACTTGGTGCAGTTAGCGTTGGCGTTCACTACGGTGTCGCTAATGGCATCGTACTTTGCGGTGACGGGTCATGATCGCACCGAGCGCTATTCGATGGCGGTATTGCATTTCCGCCATCGTTTTTCGATTTCCGCCAGGGTCGTAATGAGGGCCATTCACTGTAGCCACCAGCGTGAACTGGCTAGTCAGGCAAGACAGCGAGTTTTCTCACGTCTCCACAGTGAGTTTTCTTGCGTTTCCTCAGTAAGTATTGTGTAATCTTACGTTTTGAGGACTAAATCATATTGTATGTAGCCGTTAGTACTGACACTGCATTTTTGTGTGTGCATTTTCGTCTAGCCGCCGAATTTTGTGGTGAACCTTCCATGGAATGTTTGCCTTCCATGGGAAAATATCTGGCTTATACATCTGGGGCCACACTCAACTAACCACTGAGGTAACTTTATCTGTCAATAGTCCGTTTTTCAGACTTAAGTCACGTAGGGTCCGTACACCTTTATGAGGTTTTGCAGAAGAAGCCTCCACCTTCGCGTGCTGTTAGGAAGAATTTTTTTTTCTGAAGCAAGTTAGTTAAAAAATTTCAACTGCATAATACTTATGTAGACTAAAAAAATAGGTGGCCAATTAGTTACAGTCCCATCCGTATGTTTCTCTCTGAATAAAACTATGAACTTAATTTGTGTGTTTTTCCGAATAAAACAATGAATACTATTATATTGTAAGTCAAGAAAATGTCTCTCTTGCCACAATGATGAAGGACTCTACATTAATTTGCACGTTCCGTCCTATCTAAAGAAATTTATATTGGCGCAAGTTTTGTTAATAGCATCTCATACTGCTTGGAGATGTAAGTAAGAGATTGGTTGTTGTTTCTATTGTCTATATGAGAAGTTATTCTTTTTGAAGATGTACGGATTACAATGTGAACACTCCAGAACGATATAGCTGGATCTTGACCGTACTATGTAATATTTCAAATGAATTAATGCATAAAATATTTGTATGTGTTTGTTTAGATTAGTGATGTCATACACATCACACAATGGGGTAAATCATTAATTTGAAGATATATTGGAAGAAATACTCTGTCCTGAAGAAGGCCCGGACATCTGTCATGAAAAGACACTAGGGATAGTGTCTAATTTAACTTATGGCCGAAACATGTCAATTATCTCCACAAGGACTACAAATGATAGTAGACTGCTGAATTACTTGTGTATTGTAACATTTATTTAGTGACTTACACCCCTTTGTATCCAGTGTTTTGTAGTTTTTTATCAATTGTGACAACAATGCAATGAATTTGTCCATTTTTTCTGAACAAATCTTTTAACTTTTGTTTATGAACCTACCATAAATTAAATAGGAAATATAATTGTGATTCTTCTTCGTTTTGTCGTTAACACCATGTCACAACATAAGCGATAACAATGTATCACGTATGTTTGTCTGTTTAGTATGCGTGTAAACTTTACCAATCTCGAACCTTCAAGCAGTTTAGAGAGGGCTAATCAATTCTCTGTCTCACTGTTTATATAGCCTAGTTACCTTGAGCAAGGGACCCATGTTTAGCCCATGCCTCTCTCATTAAGGGAGACAAAATGAAACCAGAAAGTTATGGTACCATGGACTGAAAAGCAATGGCTTGTAAGGCTGCCCAGAGGCAATTGTCAGTGGTTATGATTAATTGAAAGCGTTGTCCTCCGTCACTCTTCAGATTAGGTTAATGTGTGTATTTCTTTTCGGAGCCTTCACTGCATGACTCAATAGCTTCTTGGTGCTTTAACAGATTCCAGGGAGTGGAGGGGGTCCGCCTGGATGTTTTGTTAGAATAGATGGGTATTCAGCGTTGGCCGGAAAGACATTAGGGTGGGGGCGAGTCACCATCTTTTGGGGGATGAACTGTCTACCCCCCTCGGGCACTTGGCCTGTTTGGAATGTAGGGCTCACTTGGGTCGGTATGACCAGGTTTTTTCCTGTAAGTAGTAGGGTGTGGTTGCATGCATGGGACTGGATCTTACACGAAAGCCTGGGATTCTGGTGCTTTTAAGCTGGATAGGGACTAGGGGGCCTTTCCCAAAGGCAAAAAGGAGCCTTTCCAGGTTATTCTGACATTTGCAGCCTTTAATTTGATAGGAGGGGGGGTCGCATGGAGGGCACTGCAGTGCCCCAGTCTTGTATTTACAAGGGCTCCTTCACCACCAGTTTTGCAAGATGCACAAAGGGCAGCCAGGCACAGTCTATGGCACAGTATATGTTGTGCAGACATGAGGGAAAACTTGCAGAACAATTGAGCATATACAGAAGGTTCGTCCCTTACAGATTAATTGGAAGACCACTGGGTATTCAAATTCCATGAAGGCAAATGCTTTACCTGAACATATACATAGCTCTGCTATCAGCTTCAAAACCTAATTAATAAATGATCATACATCACATAATAAAAATATCCAAGATCATTTTATTGAATTCATTAATAGACTAGAAAAATATACAACTCTCGAAAAATAGAAAAACATTCTAATGTGCCGAAGGACGTCATTATAAAACATGCAAACAAATAACAGACCCACGTTATCATTAGATGCTAAAAATTAATTGATGGCGAAAGGATAGTACCAACATTTGCCATCCTTTAGATCAAACAACCATCACACCCCGAGCCCCCACCGCTGGGCCATGACACTTTGATCTAATACTAATCTAAAGAGGGAAGGAGGAATGGGAACTTGCACACACTTCCCAGGTCTACGTCCACACATGCACCTTTTTCACACATCATATCTCAATACGTGAAGCACAGTCCTGTATCTTAACATTTCCAGATTACATTAAATATGTAGATGTGCTTATACATGGTGCGTCTCACTTATGTCAGTGGTATTAATGAATTAACCACTTAGACCTCCAAATGTACCTTCAAATCTTAAACCTATCAAAAATTGTACACCTATCAAAAATTGTACACTATACTGCATATTGTGTTCATCACTTCACAAGTTACAGTCGATGCTCAAACAGAACCATATTGGGTGCATATCGGATGTTTCGGCAGGATTGATAAATGAACTGCCTTCGTCAGGACCCGAAGGATATGGGGCACTGTGGAGGAAGAAAGAACCATATTGGGTGCATATCGGTTGTTTCGGCGGGATTGATAAAGGAACTGCCTTCAAAAAACAGAATCTTCCCGTCCCATGCACACTGTCAAAGATCCACCAGAAAGGTGGTAAAGAGTGTTAATAGACAAATAACAAAATGTTATATAAAGTATAATCGGTAGATGACTTCATATAACAATTCGACAAATATTACATGCAGACAAAACTTGTAGAACAAACAAATGTTTTTAATTCCAAGAAAAACAAATGTAGAAATGAGCAAACACACAATCCTTAGAGTCAGGGCTGACTCTAAGGATTGTGTGTTTGCTCATTTCTACATTTGTTTTGCCGAATATTAGTCGAATTGTTATATGAAGTCATCTACCGATTATACTTTATATAACATTTTGTTATTTGTCTATTAACACTCTTTACCACCTTTCCGGTGGATCTTTGACAGTGTGCATGGCACGGGAGGATTCCGGTTTTCGGATCCTTTTCTTTCCCTTCATGTGTAGAACAGGCCTTTGTGCCAGGGCCTTATTTCCTCCTGTGCACCACTAATCTTAGAACCAGCTTGTCTGGGCCTATGTATAATTGAAGTATTTACTAAACATAAGGTGTGCACCAGTCTACCTGCTTGCTTTTTAAAGGAACTGCCTTCGTCAGGACCCCAAGGATATGGGGCACTGTGGAGGAACAAAGAATTAAAATACAAACCCAATAGAAACAGTTGAGATAACAGGTTACAAGGAAGAGAGAGTGAAACATCATCCATGAAAAGTCCACATAAAAAGCTTCCTCTGGTGTGCACTTATAGAGAAAACCTATTCATATATGCTTTCTCTTTGAGTGCTACAGCCAAAATATGTATTAAATAAAGCAGTCATCATGGATGGCTGATCCTTCGGGATAGCCAACGGGTGGCGTTTTCTGGCAGGTGCACAGGCGCAACCGTCACAGTTCCAGCGGTGTCACTGCTTGCTGGAGTTGCGATCCACTTTATGTGGCATCAGGGTTGCAATGACTGCCGTGGCAGGTGCCAACAGGGTTCTTCCACTTGACATAACAGGTTGGGACCCCCTTGCAAGATGTGTCCTGCTCTTTATCTAAGAAAGATTGCATCCTTGACTGACTTCAGAAAAAGGATCAAGACCCATCTTTTTAACCTTGCCCTGTAACTGATTGCCTGCTTCTCTTCTTCTATTCTTGATTTACGTTGTTAGTCTTGTTGTTTTGTGTGCACCCTGAGACCTATGGGAGAGTGAAGCCTTAGAAAAATTAAAATAAATAAATAAATGTGTGATGGTTGGAAGGCTTGGAATTAATCCTAATTACTGGCATTGCTCTGGGGACTCTTCCACGCCACCAGTTTGTATCTCATCTGCGCCATTGCATAAGGAGAAGAGTCACATGCAACTCAGGCTTGGCATAGCCAACAATAGTAGCAGTCCTGTCTGAAGAGCTGGGCCACATCCCCACTGCAGAGAAACAGATGTAACTCCAGACATGTTTCGGCCTTGTTGTGATTTGTCAACGAGGAGCCGGTTGGTTCCCTATGGCACAGCGCACTACGCTTTCTGCCATTCTTCCGTTTGTCGATGGACGGCTCAGAAGGCTCCAAAGCCATCATGGAGCCCACTTTCTTCCGTAGTGTTTAATGGTTTACTATCTACATTTAAGAGAATAGGTCAGGTAGGTAGTTGCGTCACAACCGCTTCTGCCATATGTCTCAATGGTTGTTATGCAATGATATTTTGGATGAGGTTTTCTCTAACTGGTGCTGCTTCCCGGGGATAGGTGTGCCATCCTTGGCCACTTACCATCCATCTGTGTTAGCCCCAGAAGGAGAGAGATGGCATTAGAGTAGCCCCGCCCCCATTTTCTGTACCAAGAAGAATCAAAGCGTGAGTGCTTACGATTGTCGGCAAGAAGTGCCTAGAGTACCTGACCCCTGTGCTCCCACACCCGGCCTTAGTCGCAAATGGCCTCAGCTGTGCGAATAAACCTGGGTGACGCTGATTTCAGCATTACCGCTGCTCTTTATTTCCTGGTCTTCAGTTCCCCTGCATTGATCCTTGTCATTACTCCTGGGTCACGCCTTCTCACTGCTCCCAAATGTATTGTTTTAAACACTACTTTTTAAAAATCATCTTCGATGATCCTTAGTTCGTCTTTTCATTAATTAATTAATCTTTCATGACACAATTAATACCAGAGACCAGTTTCTAAGCACAGGGCTGGGATTCGTACCTGTGTTGCTCTGCACGCGTTATCCCTGAGCAATCCTCCCGTATTGCTCCTGATTTCATCATTGTTTCAAGTGCATCACCTTTGGAGCTCAAGCCTTCCCCAAGTGAAGGTTTGTTTCAGAAACGTGTTCTCCGTCCGAAGGGCAAGGATCGTTAAATTCCTCTGCAGACCCCAGCCTTCAGTGTCCTCCAACCCCACTGAGTCCCACAAGTTATGAAAAGAACATTATAATAAAGAGAGGAAGAGAGAAAGAAAATAAAAATGTCTTGAGCTCGGGCAAGCCACCAAAAGGTGAGTCCAGGGGAGTTCCAGGAGGCTAGTGGCAGGTCTGTGTTTGCACGCACGCACCGCAGTCCCTTGGAGGTACAAATGGGTCACGTTGAGCATAGGGTGACCAGATTTTCAAAACAAAAAACCGGGACGGCCAACAACATAAAAGAGGGACTACCCCATCGCAGGCCAAAAATTACCACCCCTCCCCCAACACGCCCCCACAACCACCACCCAACCATATTTCCAGCACTTCTCCTTTCTATAAACTGTATATGATCTCAGTTGTGCAGTTTTGTCTGTGAATTTTAGCATGTTCATTCAAAACGAGCGTTAGCTCTAATTGATATTACATGGCTTGCTGTAGAATAATTTCCAAGCCAGTCTCTGTGGCACAGTCAGTAAGTGTTGTGACTTGTACCTGAGAGGTTGGGGGTTCGAGTCAAACCTCCGACTTCAAAATTCTGAAAGTGTTGTGAAAAATAATTGTGGTTTTAATTACTGTAGCCACCCAACCATGCAAACCCTGGATGGGGTTTCAAAAATGAACTGGGACGTTTGGTCACCCTATTGAGCATCTAGCCAGCCTCCAGCGTGGCACCTCATCTGAATGGAAGAAAGTGAGGAGATGGCATTGTTGGTGCTAGCTAGAAGTGGTTTGGCTGCCCTGGTGGTACTACACCTTCTTTGCAATGCGAGGAACTTCCTATAGGTTCAGGTTGAACATGTCATGCAGAATTCTAGTAACTGGTCTTATCACTGCACAGCACTGGAGTGTGAGCTCTGTGCTGCAGCAGGTTCAGCACCATGGAGAGTTTCCATGCAGAATCTTGTTCATGGTGCATTAGTGTGTCACAACTAAATCACTTTCATGCAAGTTGTCCAGGTGGACAAGGAGGGTCCCTTAATTATGAGGGATTCATGTTGCGCACACCATATTGATGACTGGGGGGTGGCAGCAAACTGGGGCAGTGTTGCAAATCCATATGAATTGTATGGAGTTAATTATATGTTACTTTTAGTGTTACAATCGTTTAGAATTTATACATTTTAGGTCTTCACGCACGTAAAAGATACAATATTAAAACTGCAAATGCAACACGAACACCAATCCACAATATGGGGTGCTTTTTTCCATGGTTAGTTGTTACATATGCATTCTAAGTAGCAGGGACATTCTTAACAGAAAAGAGAATGAGTACCCAAGTAATAAGGGCCTACAACAGGGCAAGGGTTACAGTCTCTGCAAGGTAATGGATGTTATCTCACCCTTTGTATTAGAATCTTTAGAGGGGATTAGTCATTTGCTTGGTGGTAATAAACAAGAGGCCCAATGCCAGGGTTCTACGGTTAAGTCTTTTTCCAGGTCATCAGAGTTGTATGCGGCTGCATAAATTATATTAAGAAAATCCTGTTTATGCAGGTCTCTCTCTATTTGCCAAAATACGTCAGCAGAACCATGTGCAATCATACTTAACATTAAAGGTCTTACGCCAGTTATTGCAATTAATTATGTTTTCAATACTAATGTTTAACCATGCACCAACGTCATGACCTACTACAATGAATCGCAAAAAGAGGTGTGTTTTAAATATGATCTGAAGTTGACAACGAAGGTAAGCCTGGCCAAAGAAAATGGAAGAATTAGGAAAAGATGGGATTTCTTTGTGGAGGTTTTTTCCAATCATACTTGGGGGTAATGAAAGTATCTGGGAATGTTTTAAATTGTTGCAAAAGTTATATAAACTGCCAACTGATGTTGTATTGGTGAGACCTGGCATAGTTTTGTACTGCAACACCATCTAACTGCTCCTCTGAGCTTTTGTACAATGAACTTGCTTTATGTACAACCGTGTACTTGCTTCTTAAGTGGTGGGCCTGTTTTGGGTTAAGGTGATTAAAGGCCCATCCCAACATTTTTGCCTACGAGCAGCCTTAGAGATAGGTGGATCAGCTACTTTTACTCACTAAAAATAGGCAAAAACTCCCAAAAAATAAACATTGGGAGTAAAAATGCTCCCAACAAAAAAGAGAAAGCAGGCACGTGTGGCCTTGCACTCCTGCTTTCACCCACAGAGCTCTATGGATATGTTTGGACCTGTAGTGCACGTAGTACCACAGGAAGAAACTACTGTTATGACTGCCTGATTGGAAGAAGTAAGCATGTATCGTTTGATGTGTAGGAATAACTAGGTGCAAAGAAATAGTTATTACAAAAATATTTCCGTCTTCCAGTTAAAACATATTTTCACTCGCTTATAAAATACTCCCATTGGGAATTGTCTTTACATTTTTACTCCCTGAAAAATCATTTTCCTCCCAACTTCCAAAAATGGGCAGGAAAATACTCCCACTTCCAAATCTTACCTGCAACACTGCCTACAAGACTGCTTATTTCCTGATTTTATTGTGCTGCAGCTGAGTCTTTTAGCTTCTGTGGACCTTTCCGGGTTGTCTTCAGTCCTGTGGGGTTTTCTGGTCATCGTTTTATTGTTCAAACTCCTGTTTGCTGATGGGATACTTTTCAGCGGCATTGGCTGTTTTGATCCTTGAATAAGCTTTCACGTGGCCTTCTACCAGGGGCAGTGTGTGCTCATCCTTACAGCAGTGTGTGATATTGATCTGCTGGCAAGAATCCTATACATAGTTGAATTCACTGGAAAGTATGCAACAATGTTTACTAAACAAAGACGTTATCACCATTTCATGGGTAATTGAAACCTTAATATTATATGACGACCTTGATTGTGCTGATATGTTTTCTCCAAAATTTCCATATACTTTGCATCCACATTGATACCATTACCGTGAACTAGATTATGTAACAAGAAAAGTAACTCCACTTAGAGCAGTGTCTATATTAATCATCTGAGTATATGGAACACTAAAGAAAGATATGTTAAAGAAAGTTCACTAATTCGTTTTATAAAGCCATCAACTGCTGGCTGGCCCTCCTCTGTTGTTTGTGCACAAAAGAGTGGGGAGCAATGTTTGTGTATTGATTACAGAAGGTTAAATGATATACCTTTAAACATCCGTTATCTTTTTTCAATGATAGAAGAACATGTGCATCCAAAGTGGTGAGGACTGCATTCTCTACATTATATCTGACGAGAAACGGAAGAGTTCTCCCAGGATCAGATTTCCCTTTGCAATGGTCCCATTATTTTCTTATCTATTCTGTTTGATCCATTTATATGTATTATTGAAGCATCTGTTCTAAGTTAAATCAATTCCCAAAATATGGGGGAACATCAGTAACTTGCAAGAAGTATTGGCAGGGTTGTGAGATATGGGTTTCTTGTCACGGCCTTGGACTAACAGAGGTTGACGAGCGACCTGAAATGTCAACCAGAGGCTTTGCCTGTCACTAACATACACAGCATGCTGTCAGGGACTGTTAGGGGGTGTTATTGCCCATTACTGCCCTATTGAATTCCCTATGAGGCACGAGAAAGAACTAGACAATTACTAAATTGATGTAAAGTCAACAGTAGCAATGAACGCATCATGCAATGTGTGTAAGAGAGAGTATCTGTGCTATTCAGGGAACTGCTATAAAGCTATTAACCCTGTGTACAAGTATCCAGTTGACACCACCATTATGTACGGACAAGGGTAAGTGATTAGTGGAATGGTCTCTCATTGGTGTGGCCGAATTCCTCATCAAAAGAGGAGCGAGGGGAGTCCCCCATCCACTTGCGTTCCCTTGTCTCCAAGCCCAGAGGCGCTGAAGTGCAGCCTGCTATCTGTTGTGCTTGTGGACGCTCCCACAGGCATAAAGAGACAAAATGTGGAACGTTGTATATTCAGGTCCTTGCCAATGCCTTCCAAGCATTTACCGCCCGTCTCTACCCAAGACGCATTCACCATCTGCTGTTAACAGAGTGCAGAATGGTAAACTACCCCCAGGGTTATTAAATCATTACAAGCCAATTCTTCTGATTGGTGGGGAGGAGTAAGGAAATACTAGAGTCAAATTAATTACAGGTAAGAAAGGAGATTCCCCTTATTAAAATCATTCAAAAGCATTTTCTACAGTAGGTATATAATCACGCAGAGCATTTTGTTGAGTGAAGAAGTCATTGTAACTGTTTGAGGGAAATACAAGAACTAAGCCATTTTGAGGGTTCCTCCGGGGGAACAGCGTGATAATGTTGACCAAATGGAGGAAGGGAACTGCAAAAGTATTCCAGTGCCCCCTCCCCCACTATCTCATGCCCCAATTGTACGACTTCAAACAGGGATGCCTCTCTGGTTGAATAGTGGACTCTGCATGTAGTTGATAAGAGGGAACAAAGTTAATGTTTAAAGGCACTTTAGCCCTACCCTCAAAAGAGTGTTGAAGACAATAGTAATCTATTTGTATCACCCATGCATCCATCATACAATCATTGCTTCCCCCGCACCTGTCCTCATTCTCTGCCAGATCCTCTAACTGGAATTAGTAATTTATTTAGTATATAGAGCCAGGCAAACATGTTAAGGGCACTGGTTGCGAGCATATATGAGGTCAGGCATCTGTAGGCAAAACACAGGTTTTAACCCTGTCCCTATAAAGTGAGTTTGCACCCTGGCGGCAGGATCAGGGGACCTCCCAGTCAATCAGGAAGCTCAGAACAGGGACATTACCTCATGGTAAAGCCCACATGACAAGCCTCCTCAGAAGCAGGAGGCCACCATCTTTTCTGCCAAAACAGCAGGCAAGTACTCCCTGCTGTCAGCATTCGCTGTGGACAAGACGGCATATGTGGGTGATTCCAATCTGCTCCCCAAGCTGTTTAACCAAGGCTAACAAAACCAGGACCAAACCCGCCTGCGGAGAGCACAGGAAGTTTTGGACACACGCTGGATATTGTCAGTGTGTGGAGAGTTGTGTGTAATCCAGAAGAAATAAGCGTGGGAACACCAAACCGTCGACACGAGAACGCCAAGCAAAAGAAATGTAAGGACCTCCTAAGTAGCACAAGTGCGAAGACTAGGATGAAGGATGGGAAGAAGAGTCAAGCTAATTCCCTTGGTAAAGTAATCCACAAGTATCCAAATCCAAGTGAACACGAAACAGAACAAAAAAAGTACTCCAGTAGAATGTTGGTGAGGGAAAAGACCAAGGAGAGAGTATCTGGGAACAGCCAAGAATCGGATCAAAAGGAAAGATCAGAAACAGGTTAGGAACAGGAAACCAGGATCCGTTGGAAATCGAAAGGCCAGGCAGAGGTCTGATGTACAGTAAAACAGCCAGAACGTTTCCACAAGATAATGGAAGGCAAGTTAGAAGGAGATGAGGGGGAGACTACAGGGCACAGGGCTGGGAACACAGGAAGGGACAGGGAGAAGCTAAAAAACAAAACTCACTGGATGTTATGTTAATGCCAATAGGCTTCTTGGCCCTGGAAACACACACAGAGGCAGAATGCAGTCAGACCTAGAAAAGTACAGTTTTCAACTTCCGTCTGAAACCCAGATGATTCTGGATGCGTCTCAAGGCAGGCGGCAGCCCATTCCACTGCTTAGCTGATATTGAAAATGCTTGGCCACCCACTCTTACAAGGCAATACCTAGGGACTACCACCAAACACGCATCAACAGAGAGAAGAACCCGACTAGGAATGTATGGGACACACTTGTCACAGATATAGTCTGCCCCCTTCTGATAGTATGCCCGGTGAACAAGGCAAAGGGCCTTAAACTCCACTTGCCTACGCACTGGAAGCCAATGAAGAGATTGTAAAAAAACGGGGAAATATGCCTTCCATAAGGTAGATTTGTCGCCACCCGGGCAGCTAGATTTTGCAGCACCTGCAGTCGATGGATAAGCGCAACCGGCTGGCCCAGAAACAGGTCATTGCAGTAATCTAATCTTCTAAGGACCAATGAAGCTACAACCACAGGACGAAGATGACTAGTCAAAAAAGGCCCCGTTTTACGCAATATCCTCAGCTGAAATTGGCCAGCCTTACAGATTGCACCAACTTGGGCAGCCATGGAAAGAGTAAAGGATAAAATAACCCCTACATTTCTCACCACCGTCACTGGAATAGGAAGGTGACCAAGTGAAGGAGGCCAGAAAGAGGGAGTCCAAAGAGTAGGATTAGGGGGGGGAACCCACCACCAAAATCTCAGTTTTGTCCCCATTCAACTTCAGCCAATTGCTGTTCATCCACTCCTCACAGCAGCTAAGCACTGACTCAAACGCGAGGACACCTCAGCCCCGGTAAGATCAAGTCGAACCAGGAACTGGGTGTCATCTGCATAAGAGTAGCACCGGAGGCCGAAAGAGCAGACATGACAGACAAGAGGCTGAGTAATGGGGACAGCACAGAGCACTGCGAAACATAGCAGGTCAAAGAATAAGATGGAGAATGAAAAGGAGTAAGTGAAAGAGATTGGCTGCTATCAGCAAGGTAGGAGGCAAACCAGGCCAGGACAGTCCTGGAGAGTCCTGCCAAGGCCAGGCGGGATAGCAGGATAGAGTGGTCGACAGTGTTGAACACTGCTTAAAGATCTAGCAGAATCAGGGCACCCACTCTTCCGTCATCAGCTAGCCTGGTCAGGTCGTCTACAACAGACACCAGGAAACTCTCCGTACCCTGCCCCGGCCGGAAACTAAGACTGAAAGGGGTCAAGGAAATGAGAAGTTTCAATAAAAGGCTAAAGAAGAGGAGACACCAGGGCTTCCAACAGCTTCCTGAAAAAAGGTAGCAGAGAAATAGGACGGTAGTTAGAAAAAACAGAAGAATCGAGTGACAGCTTCTTTAAGAGTGGAATAGCAATGGCCTGCTTCAATTCAGCTGAGCCATAGCCAGATTGATAGGAAGGATGAATAGCTTGGGCTATGCAGGTAATTAATTATACCTGGCATGATGTCCTTCAGAACACTCGAGGGTACAGGGTCAGAAGGAGCAGCAGATTTAAGCTGCATGGCAGCTTGACTCACTACTTCAGTGGTGAATAGTGGGAAGTCTGACCAATTATGAGAAGAAGCTGACTTAGCCTCAACAAGGTCCACGGCAACTTTACTCACCACTTCAGTGGTGAATATTGGTAAGTCTGTCCAATTATGGGAAGAGACAGACATATCCTCAGCAAGGTCAGCGGTGCTCATAACCTGATCTGCCATGCCAGCTCGATTTTAGTAATGATAACTGTAGCCAGTGAATCACAACGTAGTTATATAGGAGCAACCAAATCAAGAATGTTACCCAATGCATGGGTAGGCTCAACTACAACTTGCTCCAAACCTAGGTCAGTCAATGCCTCAAGAAAGAGAGATAGGGTAGGAGTATCTGCACAGTAAAACTTAAGATCAAAATCACCTAGAGCAACCAATTTAGAATGCCACTAGTCACTAGTGCCATGAGCAAGTCATCCCTGCTATAATGGTTTTTAGCCGGTTGATGTGAAAGACCCTGCACATCTGTTCAGCTCCTTTCACGTCAATGACATAATTCATCTTACTGACCTGTTCCAGCACACAGTAAGGCCCAGTTCACTTGTCCTGAAGGGCACTGGGTTTGTCAGGCTCCATAATCCACACCCACTGGCCTGGAGAATAGACTGTCACTGAGGCCTTCTGTTCGTGCCATACTTCATCAGCTACTGACTAGCCTTTAGCTCTTTGTCGACTGTTCAATGTACTTTGTCATTCTGGACCGAAGGCCAAGTACATAGTCCACCAGATCTCGTGTAGGGGATGAGGGTTTGCTTTCCCATCCATCTTTCACTAACTGAGGGGACCTCGTACAGGGTTTCCAAACAAAAGATCAAAGGAGCTGAACCCAACTCCGTTCTGTGGCACCTCCCTGTAGGCGAACAGAAGGCATGGCAGGAGAATATCCCATTTTCTCCTCAGGTGCTCTTCCAAGGCACCAATCATGATTTTCAGGGTCTTGTTGAACCGCTCAACAAGCCCGTTGGTTTGGGATGGAAGGATGTAGAGAACCGGTAGGTGACTCCACAATCTTCCCACATAGCCTTCATATACGCTGATATGAAGTTTGATCCCCTGTCAGAAATGACTTCCTTGGGGAATCCAACACAGGAGAATATCCCATTCAGAGCCTTCGCAACCGCAGGGGCTTTGATGCTCCTCAGATGGACAGCCGCAGGGTATCTTGGTGCGTGGTCTACCACCAAAAAGATATATCGGTTCCCTGAGCTGGTTTGAGGATCCAAAGGACCCACAATATCCATGCCTATTCTCTCAAAAGGCCGCCCAACCGCAGGTAGTGGAATTAAGTTGGCCTTCGTGGACCACCTGACTTGCCAGAAGCTTGACAAGTTAGGCAGGACCAGTCAAATTCCTTAACCTTTACGCTGAACTGTGGCCAGTAAAAGTGCCAGACAACCAGTTTGGTGTCTTAGTCACTCCCAAGTGACCCGCTAAAGGAATTTGGTGAGCCAAATCCAAAAGGAACTTTCTGTGGCATTGGGGAAGTACCAACCTTCTGTTGCCCTCACCCTCAGAGTCTTTTGGCTCCATCCTACCAGTACACTTTTACCAGTCCAGGGGCCTCGCCCCTAGCCTGCTCCTCCACCTGCTTCCACAGACCCACCCGATTGGGACACTCTTTCTGGGCTGTGAAGAAGTCAGTCTTACCTGGGCCCCCAGCTGATGTGAACTCATCCAGCTTGGGCAGGCCCTTCAGATCTGCACCCACCCGGTCCTCCACCTCAGGTTCCTGCGCTGCGCCAGGCAACTCTGAAGTCACTGAGTCCCCTGCTACCAAAGTAGGGTACTCAGTGGCTACGAGCCCCTCTCCCGCAGGAGTAGGTGACTCAGTAGTCTGTGGAACTGGACGAAGGGCTACCGGCCACACCGGTCCTTCCAACAAGCACCCTGGAAGCACTACAGGCCCTAAGGCTCTGAGTGTTCAATCTGCGATCTCTTAGGCCCTCGATCGGTTAGCCTCTGCGACTATCTCAGGAAGATCATTATCCAGCAAACATGGGAGAGGGATGGAGTCTTTCTCTGCTACACGGCGCTGGGTCGTTTCACCTCGCCAGCTGAACTCTACTGTCGCCAAAGGTGCACTTACTCTTACCATCAAACCCACTTATGCTACAATCATGCCCATCAATGTACTGGCCTGGATGTACCGACCGCCGGGTGACAGCAGTGACTCTAGCTGCGGTGTCTCGGACCGCAAGAGTTTTGTGTCCATTGATATACAGATGTTCTAGATATAGTTGAGTATTATTGGGAACTGGGGTCTCTTCTGGAGACCCAGTACTGTACCCACTCAGTCTAACCAATCTACATTTAGCCACTCCCTGACCTAGTGGGAAGTCCTCCTCTGAGAGGCTCACACTAATGATGGTCTCTTCCATGAGTCCAACATTCACTATGGCTTGCTTGGGTAAGCCCTTGCAAGCAGGATCCCCTTTCCTATGGCCTTGCTACTTACACATAAAACAATCTTTGCGTGGTGAGAAAGCAGGTGTCCCAGTGTTAGGGGTGCCTGCCCTCTTCTTTTTGGTGTGCACAGCTGAACTAGTGTGTTCGGGGTGCTTGCACTCTTCTTTTCGGTGTGCATGGCAGAACTACAGTTTTGAGATTTCCATTCATTCTTTTAGGGAGCTGACTTTGAATAGGATTGGGTTGGGTTCTTCGCTGATTTCTCTTCCGGTTTGGGTGTGGTCGACTGAGCCTTTTTCTGGACTCGAGTACTCACAAACCTCTCGGCATCCCTTGCAAGCTCCCTAGGGTCATTATAGTCTTGTCCACAAGATGCTGGTGTAGGTTGACCTCACCATTTTTCAATACATGTTCACGTGCAAACAAATTGTACATTCCTTTAAATGTGTCAACTTTGTTACCAGCCACCCACCCGTTCGGATATTTCAATGACAAGTGTGTGAACATTTCAAATGTCTGCCCAGCTTTCTTTCCGAGCTCTCTGAAGCTCTTGAGATACTGTTCTCGGGTTTTACAGAACTTCCTGAGGTGGGCTGCCTACATACTCTGGCATTTCCTCAGGAGTTAACTGAAGAATTGCATCAGTCCATGGTGTCGATAAGCAACTCATCAGGGCTGCACCCCACAGTACTGCATCCGCCTCCTTTAGCTGGAAAGCCAGCTCGACCGCTTTAAACCAGCCAATAATATCTTTCCCCAGTTCATAAGCCTGCACTAAGTCTTTGGGGATGTGCCACCTGGGCTTCTCCCCGGCACTCTGGTTTGAGGCACTACTGCTGCTTTTGGCGAGAGGTGGATCCATTGGCCTCCTTCTGCTCTTCAAGTGCCAGCCTGCGCAGCTCTATGGTGACCATGTCCCGCTTTTTCTGTTCCTCTAGCGCTAGTCTCCTCTCCTCAAGCAGGAGCTTTCTAGCTGCTACCTCATTAACAGCCAGAAAATTTACTGGGCCATTTACAGATTGTGCTGAGGCCTGGGACCTGCGGGATGCCGCACTAGCCTCTGTTCTCACTGACACGCTCGAGTGTTGAGAAACCACACTTGTCCATCGGTGGGATGATTGGCGAGAAAGACTGCTCATGCGGTCGACCTCATCATTTTCCCCCTCCAGAAGGTCTTGTCCATTTGGGTACACAGGGCCTAGCCCGTCTCCTGGGGTGTTCTCCCAAACCACCCTCGCTTCTACCCAAGCTTGGAGTCTGGTCAGCAACTCAGGTTTATTAACCTTAGTGCTGCGGGAAATACCATCGCTTCATATAAGATGTGCAGGACATCTTTGGTCCTGCCTTTTACAGTCTAAATGTCAAGATCAAGTACTATACTAATACCTAGCAGTGACTAAACATTGCCTGCAACAGTACTTTTATCGTTGCGTGACTACACTGTGCTCACCGCTCCAACTGATTCCGACCACTTGCCACCAATGTGACAAATCAACTTCCGGGGCACCAGTGGTCTAGGGATGAATATCGGTTTCTAAACCATCAATCAGACCCACACCTCTAGTACACCAAAAAGATCAAACACTTTGGAAAACAAGTAAATTATAAAGCTTCTTGTCGAATTTTTGTAACGGGAATGGAACGGCAGACTTATCGCTGCAAGGTCGTGGATCGTTGGTTAGTTGCAACACATCGAAAATACAATTATTACCAAATGATAAAAGGGACTGTCCAGTCAAGTTTGTATAAAAGTATCTACTTTATTATTATTACAACAGACAGTTTTAGCACACTACAAAATGCATCTCACCCTGCAAAGGAACACAGAGTACAGACAGTTTCATGAAGGAATGTTCAAGGTTATTTGATTTCAGCACCAAGGGAGCAAGGGGTCGTAAATGTCACTGGGGGGCTTTGGAGAAAGACCAGCGGGACAGAACATCAATGTACCTGGTGCTTGAGGATCTTGATGCTCGACAGCATCGAGTCGGTTCCAGGATGCTTTGTAGCTCCTGTGACAGAGTTCAAGATGGGAGACAGCCGTGAGCATAAGGCGGCAGGCAGTTCGGCAAGCAAGGCTGGACGGATGGCTGCAGGCTGGCCTTCACAGCGGCTCTGGGTCAAGAATCATTGTCTCTGTGCTGGTTGGCGGATATGGAACGCTGGTCAAGGTGTCTCAGACCACTTTAGGGACTGCAGCGCGACAATAGTCAGTGTGGTGCAGCCAATCACGGTTCGAGGGCTTGACTGTCTCGAAAATGTCCTTAAAAGATGGATGCTGGTGATGTTTGTTGTGGCACTCCTCCTAGCTTCTTTGCAGGGCTTGTTTCATGCTTTAAGATGGATGGCCCAAATATGAGGAGAGTATTTGCAGGCAACGGCCTTGTCCTTTGTTCAGAGTCTCTCTGGCACTTCCCACATAGGATGCTTGCTGGCAGAACCTAGCAGGGCACGATGTGTGCTGGCTGTGTTCTGGTTCTGGAGCTGCTGTATGGGTCCTCTGAGTCCAGTATCTCCCTCTGTTCCCTGGGAGATGTTTGGGGGAGGGATATTCCTTCTCTCTTGGAAATGCTGGCCTTCCTTCACTGGTGGAATCTTTAAGGCAGACTTTACCTTCAGCCAGGGTCCAAATGAGTTCTCCTTGTTACTCCTTTCGAAGTAGTTGGATGATCTGCTAAGTGAGGGGCTCAGCCCACTTTTAAAGCCAAATGCCCCCCAGTGATTGGTGCAGGCTAAGCCTACCTTAATGAACCAATCTTGGGTCCCTATCAACAATCTTCTTTTATGCGTGAGGTCAGGACTAGAGTGTTTTGTAACAGGAAAGGTAAGAGGTGACAACATGTACTCCTAAGTCCCACCCATCTTCCTGTCTGTTGTAGATCAAAGTATCTCTCTGGTTAACTGAGACCTCTGTGGCTCTTGATCAAAGAGCAGGTCTCCCTTGATGTTTGTGGTGAGAACAGACTTCTGTGTGCCTCAAATCACATACTTTATCCCTCTGAAAGAGGTCCTCTCTGCAGGGGTTGCCAAATTTAAATAGTGGACCCAGACATGCCATTCACTGTCATTCATACAGAGGGGTGGAAACTAGCTTCAAGTTGAACCACATTGCATATCCAAGAGGTGTTAGTCCTTCCTTCCTTCTGTCCATTTGGCAATCAAGCCTGATACAGGCCTGTCCCCATTAACTTCTATTATTACGTGCTGCCACCAGCAGTGTAGACACTAGTTTAGACAATAGGAAGGCAGATCCATGGAGCCTTTGATACTTTATTTAGGCAGCCCATGGCTGGAGGAAGGTGTTGCCTTCCCCCTTATTGAGATGCTTTTATGTAGCTGTGGCTGTCACATTCCAGCTTAACATGACAGGGAGGACAGCACCTGTAGGCAGTGTCCTCCCGGAGGACACGTGACTGTGTGTTTGGTGTGCAGTGAGCAGGGAAAATGTGTGCAGAATGGCATTTTCATTTTTTTTTAAAGAAAGAAAGCCTGGCGAGCGCACATCCTCGTCAGGATGGTCGATTTCCTCAAAGTGCTCACAGTGCTGTTCTGCATCTGCGGTATTTGCTGTGCTGCGTCTGCATGTTTTGTGTTACCCTGCATCTGTGGCATCTGTGTTGCCTGTGAATACTGCTGCTTAGGTGCTTGCATTTGTGGTGGCTTTGTCATGGGCTGGAGTGTCTGTGAGTATGTGTTCGATGTCTATCCTTGTTGTGGTGTCTGGTCGTGTGTGTAATACTCAGTCTGTTCCCCCTTGTATGCTGACTGTTACTGCATTCCCCCCATTCTGTTGCACCCCTTCCCTGCTTCTGCACACCCTCCAGATTTGACCTATCTGTCGGCACACCCAGAATTGGGGTGGCTCTCTCACCTGCCTCTGGAACTCCCTGAACACCCCTCTGGGCCCTGTTGCATTTGTTGCCCATATCCTAGAAACCTCCCCTTGGAATCTCCTGTGGTTCTGCTGCATCTGATGCCCATACTGCATCCTCTAGTTGGCCCACCTCTTCCTTGAAACCCATGCTGCTCATTCCCCTGCCCCATGAATCTGCCTCCTGCAGGCGGTAGTGCGTTCTGCATTTGTGGTGCCCCTTGTCCTCCTATGCCCATCAATATGACCCCTTCCATGCCATATTTAGATAGCTTCTTCTGTATTAACTTCGCCTCCTCCTGCTTTCTTTCCTCTGACTTTATCCTTGCGTTCTCTTGCATAACCTACTGTAGTGTACTATTGTGAGCTATATTTCTGACCAAGGCTTTGCCTCCATCCCACCAATTTCTTCAGTTACCATTGCACCTGCTCTGGTAACCCCTGGCATAATATGTGGTAGAATAATGCTACTGTTTTGTCCAACAGTTCTCGCGTTTCAAGGTGCCAAAGCTCTTGAATCATCTGAATGTCGTGTAAGGGGTCTTCATCTTCCCCCATTGTGCCATGATCACACTAATGTCTGATGTGTCTTGGTACTGTGTCCGTAGTGCTTGCCATAATGCTGCTCAGACGTTAGCAAACAAAGTGTCATTGTGCGCCGTTCCTGGATGGTTACTCCTGGGTACCCCGCCTTTCTCCATACGTCATCAGGAGCTTCCCAGAGAATTGCCACAAGTAGTCCCTTTAGATCTCCCACTGCTAATTTCTGTCCCGCTGTCATCCGTTCCATTTCATATATCCATTTCCCTGCACCCACTGTTAACAAGGGTAGCATACACCTCAGGTTTTCCATGTCTATGTGTTTCCATGGTATCTATTGAGGTCGCTCCCTCCCTTTTACAGTAAGAGCAACTGTGTGAACCCAATCTCTCCATTCACCCCTTGTGTCAGCCTGTTCTGCCTATCAGGTGTTTCAGCATCTTTAATGTTAGTACATGCCTTTGCCGGCTCCCCGTTCTTTTGCACTGGAAGATCTCTAAGCCTGTGCACGTATGGGGTCAGATCATCCATACTGCGTGATGCGTCTCTGGATGGTTGAGATTAATCGTCCTTGTCACCCCTAAATCCCCCTGTGTCTTTCCTACTTCACATGTCACACTTCTATCTGTGCTTTTCCTCTGTAGACTGATACTTGGGTCACCCTCTTCCTTCATCCTCACTTTCCTCTGCATCCCCATCTTAGTCGGTGTCCATATCACTGCTGAAATTGTCCGCGAAGCTCAGCGTCCAAGAGGTCATATCTTCGCTCAGCTTCCCTTCAAAGTCAATCAGGTCCCCGCTATCCCTTCTCCCGAAGGACCCCACGTCTGTCCTGTCTGATGGAGTGGCAGTCCTGTCCTATGTGGTATTGCTGTCTGGCTCTGTTTGCCTACCTCCTCCCACTTGGTTGTCCACTGTGACCATTCCCCACCTTATTTGTATGTCTCTTAAAGCATGCTCCTCCTTGCATTTGCGCTCTCTTACGAGTCGCTCTATTTCCCGCTTTCTCTGTTCCCTTCTCACTAACACTTGCTTTTCCTTCCCATCTTCTTCCCTTCACCGCTCTATCTCTTCAAGCTCCCTCCTTCTCCTCATCTCTCCCTGCTCCTGCCCTTTCTCCACTTCTCTTTGCTTGTCCCCAGGGTCAGATTGGCCCACCTGCCATCCGGCCAATGGCCGGGCTGAAATCATGTGTAGTCCCTGGGGCTGGTTTCTGCCCACGCCTGGGCCTGTTTAAAAAAAAGAAAAGAGTTAGAAAAAATAAAAATAAATTTTGAAACAAAAAAGCACCCACAACAGCATCATTCATCAAAGCAAGGTAACAAATATTACCTTGTTTTGATGATTGATTTGCATGCATGATGTGTGCATCATAAATTATGATGCATGCATCATTCACATGCTGCTGCAGCATGCAGACAACTTTGCACCAGACCTGCAGATTAACTTAACTGGTCTGCTGTTAAATATCAGTTACCAGTTTAAGGGTATCCACTATTGAATAATTGCTCAATTTACTCTAGCCGATATGAGAGATCAGTGGGTTGAGCGCTCGCTGCTGTGATGTGTGTGTGATCTGCAGGTTGCAGGTTCGAATCCGAGCAAGGCAATTTCAACCTTTCATCCTTCTGAGGTCGATAAATGAGTACCAACACAGGTTGGGTGATATTGTGTGCATATTTGTTCTATAAAAAAGAGCTTAAGTGCTATATAATAACATGTTATCATTTGGCCTTGGATGTCTGCTTGCATTCACAGTAATTTGACAATATGGATGTATACACACAGATATTAATGATACATATGGTGATCCATTCTTGTATGAAATGCATATCACGTTAGTTTGTTTGTTTGTTTTATTCATATTTATACAGCGCACAGCAGCCCGAGGACATTGTGGCACTTGTTACAGTACAATGCTTAGTTACAGAGTCATGAGGCATGTATTTGTTACATAATGAAGAGTTTGAGCAGAGGTACAAAAATATATACACAGGTCACAATAAAGTTATATTACATTTGTATTTATACTACAATATATCTGACAGGAGTAGAGGAGGAAGAAACAGTGCTAGTTGAGGAAAGTGGTTGTGAGGTTGTTGCAGAAGACAGAGGTGGAAGTTTCAGCTCTAAGTGTGGCAGGGAGTTAGTTCCAGAGTTTTGGTGCAATATAGGAGAAGCCTAGACCTCCAGCTGTGGCTCTCTTGATGCGTGGTATGTGTAGCTGGTTGGTGTACTGAGCTCTGGTGGGCGCGTGGAAGTGGTTCTTGTTATAGCTCCAGATAGGTATGTAGGAGAGGTGTTGTTGATGCATCTGTGTGTGATGGTGAGAATTTTCAGAGTAATGTGATATTTGAATTGTAGCCACCGTGCTTCAAGTCTAGCCTGGGATATATGGTCTCTTCTGGGGATGCTCATAGCGGCTCTTAGGGCATTGTTTTGTGTGGTTTGCCGTTTGTGAATGTTCTTGGTGGAGGTGCCAGCTAGGAGAGCGTTGCAATAATCGAGTTTAGCACCTATAGTTGCTCTAGCTATGGCCAGACGGCTGGGAGCGGATAGGTAGGGTTTAATGGCATTGATGAGTTTGCTGCTGAAAGCTGATGCAAAGGCTATAGCGCTGACTTGTTTGTTCATCGATAGATTTGCGTCGATGTGAACCCCTAGAGTCTTGACAGAGGATGATACAGGGATGGTTGAGTTTTCTATGTGGAAGTTGGCGTATTGTGGGCTTAGTTTCGTTATTGTGTTTTTTTGCCCAAGGATGAGGATTTCGATCTTTTCACCGCTAAGACAGAGGCCGTTGATTGCCATCCATGCTTGGATGGTTGCATAGATGTTTTGAAGGGCAGAGGCGTCTTGGCGATAGAGACCCGATAGAGGTATAAGTACTTGAGTATCGTCTGCATAGTTGGTATATGCAACACCGATAGAGTCAAGTAGGTCGAAGAGGGGTTTAGTGAAAAGGTTATAGAGGGTGGGGGCTGTACAAGATCCTTGGGGGACACCTCAGTTTATAGTTGTAGGATCTGCATTTGCTGTGTCAGAGTAGACCTTCATAGCTCTTCCTTCGAGGAAGGATGTGATCCAGGATGCTGCTTGACTAGAGAAGTGAGCTGCCTGAGTGAGGTGGGTGGTGAGTGTTTGGTGATCTACCAGGTCGAAGGCTGCTGATAGATCGAGAAGGAGGAGCAGGGCAGGTTTGCTTTGTCCATGATCTGTGGGATTTGGTTTTTTAGGTCTACTAAGGTGGATTCTGTTCCATGCCCGACACGGAAGCCAGATTGCCTTTTGCCTTGTATGGAATTAACTTCTATGTATGATTGGATCTGGATATGAGCTGCTTTGTCCTGGATTTTCAAGAGGAACGGGATTGTTGTTATCGGCCTGTAGTTGTTGGGTTGTGCTGGGTCAAGAGTGGCCTTTTTTAGAAGTGGCCACACCCAGGCTTCCTTGAGATTGTTGGGGACAGTTCCTGTTTGGAAAGATGCGTTAATGAAGGCAGTAATCAGGGGTGCTAGGTCTTTAGCACATTCCTTGATGATTTTTGGAGGGCAGATGTCTGCTTTGCAGAGAGATTGTTTGAGGTTTTTGATGAGATGAAGGGCCTCCGGTTCAGTGATGTCTCTAAAAGCGAATTGCGCGTGATTGAGGTTACTACCCTTGTCCTGTGTGGGGCGGTTGGTTTTTTGGTTTGGGAGGGCTTTGCAGTGGTTTTGGATTTTATTCTGGAGAAGTTTTATTTTGTTGAGCATAGCAGACTGGATGCTCGCACACCAAGCTTTGTCTTTCGTTATCTCTTCTGCAGTGGCAGGGGGTGTGACTTGTTCATTAAAGATTGTGAATAATTCTTTAGCTTGGGAATTGGCCTTTGAAATCCTGTCATTGAAAGAGTTGGATTTTGCTGCTAGGATGGCTTTTTTATATTGGAGGGCTATCTGTTTGAAAAGGCTCTTATTTAGGTCACTGGGATCCGTTTTCCAGTTTTTTAGCGACTGACGCTTTTGTGCTCGGAGGGTTTGGAGTTCATCCGAGAACCAAGAGTTGCAGTGAAATTATTTCTTTTCTTTCTTGCTTTCAAGTGGGGCTATAGAATTTATGGCATTGGTGAGAGTATCATTAAAGATAGCTGATAGTATATTTGGGTCCTGGGGTCCTGAGAGAAAGGTGGTGCTAGGCAAGGGTTTTTGAGGTAGGGTCGCAGGTTGTCTGCGTTGAGTTTTTTAGAACTTCTACTTATGTCAGGTGGTGTGTGGGTGAGAGTCTTGGGTCTGGGGTTAGTTGGGAGAAGGAATTCAATGCACATGTGGTCCGTCCATGCGAAGGCGGTGTTTGAGATAATGTTGGATGCACAGTTGTGATCCATGACCCAGTCAAGGGTGCGGCCATTAGAGTGAGTGGGGGTGAGGACTCCTTGGGAGAACCCTAGGTCTGCGAGTTCTTTTGCAAGGATTGTGGCAGATTTGTCTTTAGGATCATTGTATCCTAGATTTTAGTCTCCTAATAGGAGGATTTTAGAAGATGTTTTAATGTTGTTACTGAGCCGGTGGGAAAGGTGCTCATGGAAGTCTGCTGGGAGTCCTGGGGGTCTATATAGGATGTGGACATTGATTAGGTTATTATGGGAGAGCGTAAGCTTGGCTGATAGGATATCAGCATTTCCACCCCATGTACTACGGTCTGATAGTCTAATGGATAGTGAATCTTTGTGGATAAGGGCGACTCCCCCTCCAATCCTATCAGGTCTATCTTGCCTAAGGATGGTGTATCCTGGGGGTAGGGCTAGAGCGATGGCTGGGCAGGAAGCATCATTGAGCCAGGTTTCGGTGATGCATAGTAGATCCAGATTCTGTGTGGATAGTAGATCATTTATCTCTAAGGCATGTGCAGGTAGGTAGCGTACGTTCAGTAGTTCACATTTGAGAGGTGGGAATTGTGTGCCTTTAACATTTTTGTTCATACTAGTATTGGATGAGGAGTGCTTGTTGTGGTGTGTGGTAGTGAAGGATTTAGTGCGAGGTGGTGTTGTGGCAGGTTGTGGTGGTGGGGAGAGAGGGGAAGTCTGTTTTTTCATCTTGGTGTGGTGTAGTGGTGCGGTGCGGGTGCCTAATCTGGTATTTCTTGACGTGATGGGTGTGGGTGAGCAGTGTAAGGACTTAGGAAGTGATCGATTTCTGAGATTGTGGAGTCTGATGGCTATGCTAGGTATCTGGGACTGTGTGACACTATAGTCTGGTGCTGTGGCATGTGGCTTTAGTGCCGGTTGCTGAGTGTGGTGTGATGGGAGTATGTGGGAAGGTATAGGGACCATTATGGTGAGGATTATAAAGAGGGCTGTTAGGCTGGCTGGTTGGAGTGTGGCAGGGAGAGTGTGGGAGTGTGAGTCTATGTTGTGAATGGAAAGGGAACTATTGGGCATCATGATGAGGAGAATGGCTATGTGGGTGTGTGCAGCTGGTGAGTGACAGGAGAAGAGAGAGGGATCGTGTGACTAAAGCTGGGCAGTGGCAGGTCACAGGAGGGTAACTGTTCAATAAAAAATACAGTGCCTAGATTCGATTTTCTAAGTAGTGCCGGCAAAGCTAAAAATGGCAGCATACAGGTAGACAGCAGTTCAACAAAAAGTGGCAGCACACAGGTAGATGGAAGTTCAAAAGTGCAGTGCCTAGATTCGAATTTCAGTGTAGGGCTGGCCAAGGCTAGAGAATGGCAGCACACAGGTAGACAGCAGTTCAACAAAAGTGGCAGCACACAGGTAGACAGCAGTTCAACAAGAGTGGCAGCACACAGGTAGACAGCAGTTCAACAAGAGTGGCAGCACACAGGTAGACAGCAGTTCAACAAGAGTGGCAGCACACAGGTAGAGAGCAGTTCAACAAGAGTGGCAGCACACAGGTAGACAGCAGTTCAACAAGAGCGGCAGCACACAGGTGGACAGCAGTTCAACAAGAGTGGCAGCACACAGGTAGATAGCAGTTCAAAGAGTACAGTGCCTAGATTCGAGGTTCCAATGTTGGGCCGGCAAGTGCCACATGTGGCAGGACACAGATAGCAATTCAACAGGAATAATAAGTACAATGCAGCACCGTGGCTGGATGCGATTTAGGTGGACTGGATGGGAGGGGCACAGTAAAGGAGGCATCCGGCAGATAGTAGGAGACAGAGGCTTAGGGGTAACAGTAGTAATCATTTGTTATTGGGGCAGCGTGTCTAGTAGAGTTTCAGAGTGCCTTGGTGTGTTCATTCAAGGCAGGGCGACTGCGGTGCAGGGTATGCAGTAAGCGGTGACCCAGCAGATCAGTGGGTCAACCGGCAATGCAAGTAGCACTAGCACGGAGTAGGCCGGGAGCAAATACTGGCAAGGAGCAGAGGTGGAGTATGGGGAGTGCGGGCATACGGCAGCACAGTAGTGAACAGTCTAATGCAGACAACAAACAAAGTATGAATGCGACCGAAGGTAATGGATCATGAGCAGCTTACTAAATGTTATACAAGTGCTACCATAACGATCGCGTGGATGGAGTTCAATTGCATGATGGGTAATATCTCGGTTGGTGCTAGTAGTAGGGTAGAGAATCAGCTGTTCATGAACGCAGGAGCATCATACACATGACTGTTAGGGGAAGTACCTTGAGCTTGCAGTGGCTAGTACTGGGTTGGTGAGACAGGCGATCAAAGAAGCGTGTGGACCTCGGATAGGAGCAAGGGGTCGATACAGGTAGGGTGCAGGCATAAGGAGCACAGTACAGTTTTGATGTTTTAGTCTGGATGGGTCTTTCCCGGGTCAGGGGTCCGGCCAAATATGTTGGGCAGCGTACTGGAGCTGCAGCAGTCTTGCAAGGGGGAGGAGCGGAGCTACGGGCAATGGCGGTCAGTTCAAGCAGAGATTTCTGGCGACGGCGACTGGAAAGTGCTGGACAGGCGCGGACAGGTCCGTGCCTTATGTGTGGTGCCTTCGGTGGGGGTGCCGGCTCACGCCTTCAGGCGGGGTAGGCTGCAGGAAATACTGCGTCTGTGCCAATAAGCAGCGGCCTTCTTCAGATAAGGTTGCTAGGCAACCTGTAAACAAAGCTCATGGCAGCCATTATGGATGGATCCTCGTGGACGGTTCGTGGAGATTATTGCTTTAAAAAGCAGATTCTGGCAAAAAACAACAACGGCAGCTCTATTCAGGGTCGGAGCGGGGTGCCAGCACAGGGTACCTGCTTACTCAGTTGGGAGTAGCTGGATGATGTCGTCGAGTGTTGCGCTTCCTTTTTCAGGCTGATGGAAGTGTGAAATCATAACCACATCGTTCGTAGTGTACTTAGGAACAATGCTATTTGATGCCACTTCCTGTTTTGTCAAGGGGTGAAAGGTTGTGTTTCATCGCTTCCCGGGATGTCACTTTTGGGTGGGGTCAAATGACATCACTTCCGGTGATGCTCTGAGAGGTCAAGGGTTGTGAGGTGATGGGTGGGCCACTTTTTTGAGGAGAGGGGTGGGCTACTTTTTCGTGGGTGTCCGGGCCTATTTCTTGTCCCAGTCTGACCCTGCTTGTCCATACACGCTCTCTCGTGTCCCTTCTCTCCCATTATCTCCGCCCAGTCTCGTGCTTCACTGCTCCCCTTATGACTCCCCATTTCTTTAGTCGCCCCTGCTGATTCTCCCTTTGCCTTCCCATCCAGTTTCAGAAGTATCTGCCCTCCTACCCATTTGTTCGATGCTATGTCCTCTGGCACCTCTTTGGTACTTGTCTGTGCCTTGCTGTGTGCTCCCTTCCCACTGTCTATGTGTCCGACCCCTCTCCATCCCTCCTCTTTGCTATATGGTGGAGGTTGAAATATCGGATTTGTGTACCCCTCCGCTGCCTTTAGCTCCTATATAAGGTAACCCTGTGTTTCTGCTGCAGCTCCTTCTTTCTCGTTCTCAGGAGACGGTGGGGAAGCAGGGGCAATGGTGCTGCCCCTGGTGTCTCCTTCTGCCTCACAATCCATTGACTCCTCACTACTTCCCCCTTGTTCTCCTGGAACATACTCCAGAGCTTAAATATCACCATACGATTGGCCAACGTCTTCCCCTTATAGGTGTCTTGTAGTTGTGTCTGTAATGGTTGCTGCACATTTTTGGAGAAACTTCTGCACTGTGGCCAGGGCTTGGTCAATTTACTCTCGGTGCTTTTTGTCCATTACACGCTATATTTACAAATCTTGTCCTTATATCATGGAAGGGGTTTATATGGTTGCTGTAAAGGCGTTTCCCCCTGCACTTCCCTTGATACATTGCTTTCATACTTACTTGACCTCAAGTTGAGGCTTTCAACACTTCCTTATTACACAAGCACAATGAATATTTTCAGCTCAGATTTATGAATATCACAAATACCAGTTCTCAACAATTCTTCTTGAGCCTCTCTGGCCCCAAAGCATCCTGTCAGGCATGCTCCACGCACCGCCCTTCTGCCACTCTCCACCTCCTCAGGCACACCCACCAATCTCACGCATGAGCCTTCTGCACACTGCCACTAAACAGCCTCCCCTGTCAATTTTAAGTTTCTCGACATCAACTTCTATAACTTCTCATGCTCTCCGAGTCCTATGTACAGACCTGATGGGTGACATCACCACTTCACTAAACAAGGGGTTGCTAGAGATCACTTACAATGCTCACAATGCTAATGTCCCATTACACAAACATTTACACAACCCCAACATGAACCCACAGCTGTCTTCCTGCATCCTAACAGGGGATACCAATATTGTTTGTGTTCAATCTGTACCTACAGCGTCGCCTTGCAGATAAAACGCCTCATCGAGACTTAACCAGATGAACGCCTTCCATAATATAGGCCAGCTCCCTTTGCTAATCCTTGACACAGGGATACCATCATCCATGACCCAAGCTAAAATGCCCTATTCACAGGGAATCCAACATTCACATAACTTCTATCATCCGTGCCCTTAAGTCAATATTCTAGGTTATTCATCAGAACCTTTTCCCTCAAGACCGAATGTACCCTAAGCACAGAAATTACATCTCCCTCTGCTCGTTTCCCTACTATGCTTCACAATACTCGACACTACTAGACAATACTCAACAATACTCCAAAGATACTCAATAATACTCATCACCACTCCGCACCCATCGTTACTTTCCCACTCCCCTTAGTGGCCGCGTGGCTGAGTCAATATTTACACTCTGTGATCCACTGATGCTGTTTGGCTACCAGCTCCCGCAAAGCTGCCACGCTACCCTTCTGGTCTGCTGCACTCCTCACGGACCATGGGCAGGATATTTCAAGCTGGCTTCTAATGGGTATGGGTGTGCACACCCTGTTGGACTTAGTTTCTGTGAGGTGCCCCGCAGCCCTCCAGGCGCTGCGTCGAAAGAGGCGGATCATGCCGAACGGGGATAGTAAATCATCCCCCTGCTACCAACTTGTTGGTGAGGTGTGGTATGCATGAGGTCTGGGGGTTACCACGAGCTTAACCATTCAGCTCCTAGGACCCAACAACCCTTGCCCTAGAACAAAAGGAGGACTCAGCCAAGGGCAGGTTAGACTGTTGTTTATTACAAAAGCCAACAAGGATCACACAGGACATTCAAAAATCTCCAGAGTCACTGCTCCCAAACATGTGTCAGGCCTTTTTGTTGCAAAGTATTGTCACAAGATATGCCCATCCCCGAAAAACCTATCCAACATTCTGGTTGGCTGATCAGAGTGGTATACAGTATAGATTGCCCCTATGTATCTTAGTTTATTGGCCCTCTCATGCCAGGTGGCTGGCCTACCCCTTCCCCAAGGAACTTTTGATTAGATTGCTGCAGGGTGGCAGGATTACCATTGGCCTTTGCCCTCTGCCATCCACTCCTGGATTTCTGTCCACTGATTGGTTGGTACTGGTCTCCCAAGGCCTGGGACTCAACTCTGTTCTCAGCACTTTGTGCACCTCTTCAAGGTGATGAGAATGACTATGTGTTCCCAATAGACCTGTTAGCAGTACCGCCTTTGCCTGTGAGAGTGCCCTCAACGTTGCAACATTGGTAACTTGTTCTTGTCTCACTTCATGTCTGTGGTGCTGAGAACTGTTTGTCTTCCCACTGCGGGTGAATAACCATTGTCTGGCGCTGCCGCATCACGTGGTCGAATACCATGAAATCGAGCTCTTCTGGTCTGCAATTTATGAGGATTTATTCTGTTTTTCTGCAGATGGCCCCTTGTCGTTTTATGTTTGGAATGTGCGGCTTGTCTCTGACCTTGGCTGTGATCCCTGGCCTTCCTGTTCTGCGCAGCCTTGTTCTGCTTTCCATCGTCTCTTGTACTGCGGCTTTTGGCCTTATGTGATCCTCGTCATAATCATACTATGATTTTTACACATCTATATCTTGCTATGTTTCCCATAGGTTAGTCGTATAGGGTCCTTAATGGCTCCTTATATGGTCCTGTAGGTCTATAGGGTTTGTTGCTATAAGCATCTGCAAGTTTGCTCTGCATCTCTTTGTTGCCTTGCGTTCAGCGTTTCTGCACTTGGCTAATGATAAAAATAATATAAACTTTTGACAGTATGTACATGTATCTGTCCTCTATCTACAGAACTGTATAAGCATGTTCTTCGTGTATACGAGTGTGTGATTGTGTAATGTTGTGCATGGTTGCGTGTATACTTCATGACTAATGTGGCTATCTCGTGGTGTCACTAATAACGTCAGCACAGTGGTTTTTCAGCATTATTTAACATCATCCATCGAGGCATTTGGGTCCATGCCCAATGTTGAAGCACCTGTATTCATGAAGACATTCACTGGATAAGGTTTGATTGGCTGTCTGCAAGAATATCTTTCTGCATACCTGTCAGTCACTGGTCCTCCTGGGGCTTGGCCGAATAGTGAGTGACTACGTGTTTTTGACTCTTCCGGCCGCCATGTTCATGGGGGCGAGGAGGGGCATTCCAGGGACCCTCTGTTCAGTTGTGACTTGTTTTGTGACATCAGAAGCCAACAAAATGGGACTTGTGCTTCGAGAGTGAGGGCTAGTGAAGAATTGTGCATTGTTCATGTTGCCATCCTTGTCATTTGAACTGTTAACAAAGACAGTGAACTTTGTCCTATTGCTGATTCTCCCATTCTTGAGGCAGGGGGTTTCCAAGGCCCAGTTCCTCTTGCAAGTAAACGGGGAGTCTGCTCATAGTTCGCCTGCCACTGGACTGCAACTGTAATGGGCCCTACTGATACTGCCAAGCTCGCAAGAAAGCCTGCACACTAATGATACACTGGAAAATGTAAACAGGGAGGTGCAGAGGGATGGGGATATGGAGAGAAGGAAGGAAGGAAGGAAGGAAGGAAGGAAGGAAGGAAGGAAGGAAGGAAGGAAGGAAGGAAGGAAGGAAGGAAGGAAGGAAGGAAGGAAGGAAGGAAGGAAGGAAGGAAGGAAGGAAGGAAGGAAGGAAGGAAGGAAGGAAGGAAGGAAGGAAGGAAGGAAGGAAGGAAGGAAGGAAGGAAGGAAGGGAGGGAGGGAGGGAGGGAGGGAGGGAGGGAGGGAGGGAGGGAGGGAGGGAGGGAGGGAGGGAGGGAGGGAGGGAGGGGGTGGCTGCCCCTGCTCTGGGACCATGTGCGTGGTCGAGCTTCTTTTGCACATCATGGGGTCTGTCTGAACAGGAGGGGGGCTTGGGGTGGGGCGGTGTTGACAGGCAGAGGATCGCATTTGTCCTCCATGTTGGCAGCACTCCAGGCGTGTCTGTAGCGCCAGCTCCTTGTCCTCCGGGGTCTAGGGCGGGAATGGCGGGGGGGGGGGCTAGTGTGCTGTTCCTGCGTGGATCGGGAGAACACAGAGAGTCCTGGAGCAAGCGGCGCCCCTGGCTGCGAGGCAGGCCCTCAGCGTACACCCCTCAAGTGTGGGGGAGGGGGTCCACGGGCCGCACGGGCTGCAAGTGTTAATTGTGGGAGGAATGTACACTTTTCCGCTGCCTGTTGGAAAAGTTGAAAGTTGTACAGAGGGGGCATTTTGCACTTAAGTGCAAGCGGAAGGGGTCCCCTCCATGTGGTTTAGGATTGAAACCAAAATCACCACATTCCGCTGGGCATGTGCCCGTCATGGTTCCAACTACAGGATAGGTCAATATGCACAGGGCAACCATGCCACAGGCTCAGTGCCCACTAGCCATACTCTGCTCGCACTGCAGGAGAAAGCACTGTTCCCAGTTCACCGTGCCCTGGCATAATGCCACCGGGCACGGCTTCACGTAGGCATGGTTGAGATCCTTTCCCCAGTAGAGTGGCCACAAACCATGTCTGTCCAGTGGATACTGCAGGTGTGATCAAGGTGACGGGGCACGGCTGATGGCCTTGTCGTGGGCACACTAAATGTTGGGCGGGCACAGGCCATTCCAGCGGGCACTGCATGTAAGGTCAAGCTGGATGGGGCAAGGCCTGGGAATGGTGCCAGTTGGACATACAGCTGGAGATGATGGGCACTGCCCCTAGGGGCATTGGTCCTGAGCACAGTACCCACTGGGCATGGACATGCTAGTGAGCATCACAGGTAAGATTATTGTCCCAAGCACAGTCCGACCTGCATGTAGGGTCAAAGTGCCCAGGCATTGACAAAGCCCATGCCCACAAAGCATTGCATCTAGGGTCAATTCCGATGTGCCATGTCCCGCAGCCCTTGCTTTCAGGGTCGTTTCATGGCAAAGCCATCAAGACACTGCTATTCGCCTAATCCTGGACTATATGTATACAACGTTTTTGCTATGCTTGCCCCGACTATATCTATGCAATGTTTCTACAATGTCCGACACATGCCTCATGTAACTAAGTTCATTACCTATAACAGCGCCTCGATGCCTATGGGCTGTTTGCACGCTTTATAAATGTAAATAAATCAATAAAATAAATAAATGGGTATGCCCAAGGCAATGTAGAAAGGCTGCCACTAGGGTTAAAGTATAGCATTAAATAAGCACACAGATTTATTAAAAAAAAATCTGTTATTCCCAGATATAATTCCCTGGCATGATAACATGATAAAATACAGAAAAACATTCCTAGAAAAACTTTCAGTTAAAGAACATAGGGCAGATTTACTATAAAGTGTTTTACCATGGGAAAGTCCCATTGAAACCATTCTTGTAAATCAGGATCATAATGTTTACTTACAATTAAAAATGTAAACCAAATGCAATTGGCTATTGATGCTGTCCAACAGTATAACGCGCTCTACGCCATGCATTGCCCCTCACGGCACACATAATATCACAGACACCCCAAATGACATCAGTGACGTCACTGATGACGTCCCCATTATCCATCAATATGCGCATGTCCTGAGGGAAAAGAGGGTGGATGTTTTTTTTTTTTTTTGTTTCGGGTGGGCCGTACTTATGAGGCACGTCCTGAGGCCATGCATGGTGAGAGCAGTGGGGAAAGGCAGTACTGCAGGCCTCGAACACAGTCACAATGAGTGCAGGCCATGGCCAGAGTATAATGCCTGCCGCGGGTTTGCAGGGCAAGCCCTCTGCTGCTATTCATGAAGTGGGGTCATACTGATATCTTTGATGGCAACCATGGCCCCCGATATTTAGGCACTTACCGTCACTTGACAGTGAGGGATTTTCATGCAGGCAACTTTCATTTGTCTCACATTTAATTTACTTGATAGGGAGCCTACACACGTTTCGCAATTTCACTTTCCTTCCTCAGGATTCCAACCATTTCAAAGTATTTGACCAGCTTACTGGTTTCCTGGGTGTTTTTATGCTTCTGTTTCATTCGTCCATTTTTTTGATGATGCCAGTGGTGAAGTCATATGTGATGTCATCAGTGATGTTATGCATGAAGTCATCTGTGGTGTAATATGTCATGTCACCTGTGATATCATGATTAGTTTAGGACGTTGGCCAAATTAAGGATGTCTTGGTAGCCAGTGCTAGTGGATGTCAGTGTTTTGTGGGGTTCTGTTGTAAGCAGAGTGGGTTTTCGATTCTTAAGCCATACAGTCACGCACCCTTCCCATAGTGCTTGCACTGCACTGCTGCTTGCACCCATGCCCTGGCACAATGCCTGCACTGCACGACTGCCTGCATCAATGTCCTGGCACAGTGCTGCTTGCATCCATGCCCTGGCACAGTGCTTGCACTGCATGGCTGCTTGCATCCATGCCTCGGCACAGTGTGTGCTTGCATTGACTGCTGCCCACATCCATGCCCTGGCACAGTGCTTGCACTGCATGGCTGCTTGCATCCATGCCCTGGCACAGTGATTGCACTGCACGGCTGCCTGCATCAATGCCCTGGCACAGTGCTGCTTGCATCCATGCCTGGCACAGTGCTTGCACTGCATGGCTGCCTGCATCCATGCCCTGGCTGTGCTTGCACTGCACTGCTGCCCGAGTGCTTGCACTGCATGGCTGCCTGCATCGATTACCTGGCATAGTACTTGCACTGCATGGCTGCTTGCATCCATGCCCTGGCACAGTGCTTGCACTGCACTGCTGCCCACATCCATGCCTTGGTACAGTGCTTGCACTGCACGGTTGCCTGCATCCATGCCCTGGCAGTGCTTGCACTGCATGGCTGCCTGCATCCATTCCTTGGCACAGTGACTGTGCCAGCAATTGGCATTTGCTATGGCTTTGGTCATTGGGCGTTAGCTTACAAGTCTGTGGCCACTACCTGCAGTACCTACAGTGCCTGCCCTGTGACCATACCCACTATGCACCTTTCCTGAGGCATGATGTTTGATCTTGCCCTGGCCACAGAGATCCTGTCTGAAATGCCTGCTGGGCTTGGCTTGTGAACAGTTCTCAAGCCAAGTAGGCCTTGAGGGCAGGCTATTCTGAGCCTCCATTCTGCTATTTTATTGGCTGCTACTCAAGTCTTCTTCTTCTTGTTAGGATGACTCCAGAAACCTGAAGCTGGCAATTTCCATCTATTAAGATGATGTTCGCCAAAATAAGCACCAATCAGCCATCCACTTCCACTAGATCTCTTCCTTCTTCCATGTCTCCCACACAAACTGAAGCAGGAACCCACACTGATCATCCACCACCCTCTTTTCCAACTGAACAGATCAGATAACCCCTGTGCAACCACCCCAATGCCACTCGTCCTGACTATGAGCGATTCCCGCTGCACATCAAACCTCACACAGTCCAACATATAATGAGGCACCTTCTGTGGGCACCCGCAATCCTCACACGCCGCTGATGCAACTCTACCCATCAAACAATTCCATTCCGCCAACCCTGCATGACCCGCCCTAAGGCGATTCAAAATAGTTTCCTCCCTTCGTGTCAATTTCATCTGATTGCCTATTTTATTCAGCATTGTTTTGTATTTTATTTTTGTCTGTCATTTGTCTATAAACTCTGACGCCACAGAGTGGTGGTGTCACACTTGTGTGCCTGTATGTATGCTGTGGTATAACCCGCTCGGCTCACACCATCTCACGATGCAGAGTCATGGGGGAGGGGGTGGTGTGCCTCTGCAAGCGGCGGATGTGGCTCGCAGCAGCTGAGGGATGTGCCATAGCGATATGTGGAGAACGCAGGCCTCAAGTCCAGGGTATGCGCGGGTGGACGGCGTTCCTCCACTTTTTTTAGTGGGCTGATGCGATCCGCCTGGGTATTTTAGAGGCCGTGTGTAAAAGAAGACGCTTTGACTGTCTTTTTAAAAAAATTAAGATTTGAAGCGCGACCTAGGGTTTCGAACTGGGCACGGGTCGGGCACTTCACCGCTACACCATAACCTGGTGAAAAATAATGAACAAGTAAAGGTGAAATATCACATTTCAGGACTGCACTCTCCAGGGAAAACATTGGCATTGAATCTTGGGGTTTAACACGTGCACACTTTTTCACATTGTCAAGCCCTATAAGAAGAAAATATCCTCGCTTAGTTTTTTGTGTGTGTTGATTGTATGAAAGGCCAATTCCCATTTGTTCTGTGCAATTTGTATGGCTATGCAAAGCCAATTGATTGAAATGTGCACATTTCACCTTGATACGCACATTTCTGGTGACGTCACATCCCATCGTGTATGTTAACTTTCTTTTTTTGGGCTTGACCCCTGGGACAACATGATGTCAGGATGCAGCCAATCAGAAGCTGTACAGAGGGCGAAAAAATCATGAGGTAGTGTTCCAATGAAGACCCCCACATAAAAAGAGAGGCAGATCCCACCTCACCTCCCGATACCCCTCAACCGACTGACTCTCCCAGGTGGGTGTAGTCAGGTGTGCGTGCCGACTGACCACATTGAAGTCAATGGGAACTAATGCATTTTTTTAGTGTTGGTGAAACCTTTCCAGGGTGGGCGAGCCCCTTGAGGTTTATGGAAGACAGTGGTGTGTTGGGAGGGTGGCATTATGTCAGAAGCAGGTGAGACCCTCCAAATGCGGTTAGGTTGAGACATATACCTCCCCAACCCGTTTGCTCCAGCGATATTTGACAGAAAAAGATGTCTTGCTTTGGAGTTGCTGATAAAGTGTCCTTTGACACTGGCTGGTAATTGGAAGTATGAGAAAGTTGGAATCCTTGAAAGAGACCCTGCGTTGAAGAGCAGTTCTGTAAAGATGTTGGGCAAACAGCGAGAGCCGACCAAGGTAGTCATTCTGCTGGGCCTGGTAAATGATGCTGAAGAACCTCAATTGCATGCACATCATGTGGTCGCGAGCTCTCAGCCTCATTCTGATCTGAGTACATATAGGCTAGCAAGGTTCAGGGAATCACTGATGATAGGCTTTGCAAGGCTGGGGAACCACGGATGAGCAAGGTTTCTATGACTTTCACCGCACAGATTGTGAGGAATTCGAACATCTGCTGGGTGGGTGTGCGATCACCCTACTTTTTTGAAATTCTGTATGAAATTGAGTGATGGTAGATCAACCTCCAGAAACTGTGTGGGGCTTATCCGCACACATTTCCCTATGCTCACCGCATGACAAACACATAGACTTGTGTACTCTGGCTAGACACAGCCTACAGACACCGTCCCCCGTGTCATATTTAGTTGGGATATGACAGCCAAGAGTACACCATGTCATCTATCTCAGAAGGGGAGAGGGGGCAAAACCTTCCTCCTGCCATTGCCAGCCTAATTAACTATCAAAGGCTGCATGGATCCGTTCTGTCCTTTTGTTGAGCCCTGCAGAATGGTGGTGGTGATTAACATAATTAGCATAGTAGTAGAGTATACTTCAAACAGCCCCACATGGAACCTGGATGCAGAGGTTAATAAAGGAGACAGGAAACCCCAACAACCTTTGATATGGACTTTGTTAACCTGAAGCCAACTCCCGCCCTTAGTATCAATGGACAATGAAAGGTCATGTTTGGGACTGTGTGTTTACAGTAGTCATCCATGGAGGGGGACCCCATTCAGAAGGTACTAGTATGTGGTTTGATGGAGACAGAAAGTTCGTTCTCTCTGCAGCTTCAAAGGATACCTGACGCTTTAATCAGGAACCACAGAGAGCTTCATTAACGAGAAAGACCCACAAACATGGCGGCCATCATTACCCATTCATTTCTACGAACTGTACCTCCTTTTCCCCAGTATAGTAAAAGCAGACACACCCTTAGGAAATCACACATAGAATCCTCATCACCATCACTAGAATGTGACATTGTGGAAGAGGGTGCAGAATGCCCCCTTTCTTCCGTGTCTGCCAATTCTGGGATGATGGCACAAGAGGAATCTTCTAACTGAATGGTTGAGTTTAGATTCCAAAGATAAGACTGGTTTGTGCAGTCAGGAATCTGGGACTGCACTTTCTTCAGGGTGTTGCAAGTTGTAAAGGTGCCGGCACGGCGCAGAAGACTCATGTTTATGCTGTGGTGTCAACAAGTGCTTCAGTGCGCATGTGCCAACGACAGCAGCGTCACTGCCTGCTGAGGTTCCTACATCCCGGATGCTATAGGCTCCGGTTGGGTTGAAGGACATGCACCACAGGACTTTCCACGCCTACCTTGGGAGCCTAAGGGTGAGCCAATGATTGTGGGGTCCTGTAGAAATCTGCTAGGCCCTAAGAGCTGAGCGGATGTGGGGTCAGCCACCGCTGGATGCGCACGACCACGGCTTGGTGGGTGCTTACCCTTCCTAGACCCTAGACCCTGATAGGTGGTGTTTTAATTGAATAGTATATCTCTATTTTTCGGGGACCTCTTTTACATTTTTATTTTTGTGATCTTGTATTCACTAAACCAAGCATTAACTGGAAATTGGTGGTAATCAGTATTTTTTAACAGCACACAGTGGCAACATGTCCCAAATGGAATTTGATTTGGAAATTGTGTTTTGTGAGTGACCCTATAAACATTGGTGGCCTTGGACAGAACTTCACAAAGCTTTCCAAAATGCTCAGGAGTGGGCTATATATTTCTTCTGGAAAGTTCCATGATTTTCCTTCCTCAGTGTTCAAAGCTGAATGGGACATGGGTTGCTTCGGAAACCCTTATAAATTTACCCTCCTGAACAACATTCATTGAAAGTTTCCAAAACCACTATGAGATGCTGTACAGCTTGGGGGAAAACATTGTTATTTTCTGTACAGAAGCCTCCCAAAATCCTCCTTTCCGAATGGAAGAACGACTCTAGGTTGTTTAGAGAATGGGCAAATATGCAAAGGCATGCCCCTAAATTCAGCACCCCCTTCTTTGAGCATGCGATTCCTGCATCTAAAGGGCACTGGTTGGTCGTGAAAGGGGCATTTCTTTGCCACCCACGATGTCCTGATGTGCCCCTTGCGACAGCTATATGCCCCGCCCAATGTGTTAGCATGGGATTGCAAGATGGCTGCCACACTCAAACGGTTCAATATTCGATCCACCAATCCTATTCCTAGCTGGACTCTCATTTGAATTTGGGGTTAAACGTTGTTCACAAACAGAAATGGAAGAATATATAAGTTGTTTTTGGGGCTTGCCTTTTAATCAAACAACTTTTGACTAACTTTTGCATTAACAAACCACGTGATTTGGATCAAACATCAAATAATCATCCAGCTTCGGCGTATAACGGCCAGTAGTTTTTGCGCTAGGCTTTGGCAAAAATTCCATATGGGCACCTTAATGGGACTTTTGCAGGGAATCCTTTGTAATGTTGTCTCTATCCCGCATATTCTCATACTCCCCTGGACAGAACTTCACAAAATGTTTGCAAAAATCTCAGCGTGCACTGCGTGCTTTTGTTGGGGTTCGTACAGATTCGTCGACAGGCATCAAAGTTAGAAGCTTCTATGATTGCAAATCTGATTTCCAACCTTGCTTCAACCCGGATGGATGGATGGATGGATGGATGGATGGATGGATGGATGGATGGATGGATGGATGGATGGATGGATGGATGGATGGATGGATGGATGGATGGATGGATGGATGGATGGATGGATGGATGGATGGATGGATGGATGGATGGATGGATGGATGGATGGATGGATGGATGGATGGATGGATGGATGGATGGATGGATGGATGGATGGATGGATGGATGGATGGATGGATGGATGGATGGATGGATGGATGGATGGATGGATGGATGGATGGATGGATGGATGGATGGATCTATACACACACAGATCCATAGACAGATAGGTAGATATAGATAAATAGATATAAATCCATAGATAGATAGAGATTAATAATAGATAGATGGATGGATGGATAGATAGATGGATGGCTAGAGCCATACATCCATAGATCCATGGATAGATAGATATAGATAGAGACAGATCCATGGATAGATAGAAAGATCGATTGATAACAGATAGATAGATACATATAGATAGATAGATAGATAGATAGATAGATAGATCGATCAATAGAGATGGATGTATTTTATTTATTTATTTCACATTTTTAAAGCGCTCACACAGCCCACAGACATTGAGGTGCTGTTATAGGAATTGTTTGTTTTTTAGTTGCATAATTATTTTTGTTGTTAGTTGCGTATTTATAACGCGCTTAAACACCCCAGAGATTTCAGGGGATCGAACCTGTGTTGCTTTGTGTCATCTTGCTTCCAAGGCACACAGTTGCCGCTGAGCTATCCTCCCGGGACAAGCTAGAGATAGATCCAAAGAAAGATAGACCCTTAGATAGCTAGATAGATAGATCCATAGATCCTTAAATAGATAGATCCATAGATAAATGGATAGAGATCCATAGATCGATAGAGATTAATAATAGATAGATTGATGGATGGATTGATAGATATATAATAGATAGATAGATAGATAGATAGATAGAGCCATACATCCACAGATCCATAGATAGATAGGTAGATATAGATAAATAGATATAGATCCATAGATAGATAGAGATTAATAATAGATAGATAGATAGATAGATAGATAGATAGATAGATAGATAGATAGATAGATAGATAGATAGATAGATAGATGGATGGATAGATAGTAGAGTGTAGAGGAGGTCCCAAATAAAACCTACATCCCGGATGCTATAGGCTCCAACACTTTGGCAGTTGGGTTGAAGGACATGTACCTCAGGTCTATCCAGGCCTACCTCAGGAGCCTAAGGGTGAGCCTATGACCTTGGGGTCCTGTAGAAATCTGCTAGGCCCTAAAACCTGAGCGGATGTGGCACCAGCCACCGCTTGTTAAACAGGAAATCATATTGTGCCTCCTTCTGATATATATATTGGCCTAAGCCTAGTCGCTCTGCGAAGAAAACCATATTGCAAAGTTCCGATTTTAGATCGACTTCGCCACCATTTTAGGATCATCCGCCATTTTGATGTCTGTTCATATGTGAGTCTATGCTCTAAAATGGAGGACTGCGTTTCCAACTTGTAACCGAGCCTTCCTGACCTTTTGAATCTAGTTAATGGTTAGACTGTCCGAGGGCCGAATGTTTAGACTAGGTAATGAGACCTTGTCCCAAGCATGACTTGTGGTCTAAGGATTGTCTGCACTAACAAGCCTCATCCTTGAATACACATTGAGGACAATGTAATGCAAATGTCGAGCGTCGACACTGACCGAATTACATTGTGAGGGGATATGTGCTAAGGCTTACTGCTAAATCCAGAAACACACTTTGCCATTGTAACTTGTTGGAGATGCAAACCAATGTAATCCATGTGCATATTATTGTATGAGCCATAAGTGAACTCGGTATGAACTCTAGACCACAGATTATTAACCTGTAGAGGGGCTGGACATTATTGCTGAAATGTAAAAATATGCAAATGTCTAGATGTCCAGCACTCTCACTCCTCACTTTGAAGAGCTGGTACTCATTGTGATGTATTGAGAGCCAGATAGCTATCTGTATTTTCTGTTTATTTGTAACTGTACAGTAGAATAAAAGATCTTTGAATCTTTATAGCCCGTGTTTGGTGTATTTCCTGTTGTGGTACTCAGCCTCGATATTTCCTTGCTTTTACAGATGGCGCCCGAATAGGGACCCTCAAGATTGATGCCATCTCGTTGAAGTGTTGACGCAGCTATCGGACCGGGATCGGACAGTGAGAAAGGGGGTCCCTTCTTGGATGAGACGCGATACCTCAACAGTACTGCACGACCCGATCCCTGGACGGTGAGCCCGCGGTCCGAGACGGAATCTTGACGAGGGTCCATATATCAAGGCAGGCAGTTTTTCCGAAATCACCAACCACGAGGGTCCTTTGTTGTCCTTAGTTATCCGATCAGACCTCCTTTGTCCTTTGATCAGGTGAGTCGTGACCCAATTCTTAAGTATCCTGATAATTTGTTTTGGCGTATTGTACTCGCGAGCACAATTATTGAGCAGGTAACACCAGGAATCTGATATGCCTGAGAAATTGTCTGACTGCTTCAGGGCATTATTCAGCAGTGACAGACAATCTTTGGAATTTAGCCGTCCAGGAGGGGTCGCTGGCTTGTACTATGTACTGTAAGCACGGCATTGGTAGTATACTAGACATGCTTCCGAACTTCAGTGGCCAACCAATGGTAGTTTTGATATTCCTCGTATAGATTATTTAGAGTCTATATTGTTAAAGAAAAAGACTAGACCTGCAGCATTTGACATATTACAAAATTGGAAAAGATAAGCTATGCAGCAACTTAAAAGTAGAGAGAAACATGCCCGCCGTCACATGTCCCATGCCGAAAAAGCATTGTTGTATGATTAAAATAAACAGTCAGAGTCAGTTAGAAATATGGATAGGGCTTTCCAACTTGGTATTCAGAAAATGTATCTAAAGACTTTCATGTGCCTGATGAATTAATTGACAAACTTCTAAATGAATGAAGGCCTGGTGCCACTGCACCACCTCTGTATGTACTTATTCTGCTGCTTTACCTCTTCCTGCTGTCGTTCTTCCTCCTGTAGTAATTCCTGCTCCTCCTATCATTCCTCCTATTGCTCCTCTTCCTCCGGTTATTGTTCCTCCTCCTCTCGTTGCTCCTCCACCTGCACCTCTACCTTTGCCTACTGTTACGGGTCTGGTAGATTTGCCTTCTGCACCAGTGATAGCACCCTTGTTACCGATTGTACAAGATTTGTCTACTCTTCCTCTTCCGAGTGATTCTGTTCTGCTTGTAGTTGATAAGGGAGCGTAATCAAAGATTGTAACATGCAATACTGTGTCTAAAGAGAGAAAGCGCGATTTGACTGCATGGGCTAGACAGTGCATGGAGAATGGTGAACAATCTGATGTTTTTGCCACACTCGCTAATCTAGAAAATTTTCCTGAGAAAAATGTTTTTATCGAAGGACTGGGAATTCATTTATGTGTAATGTGGAACAGACTAGATGATGTAGGTCTCCCACTAGCGTTGAGGGATCTGAATGTTTTAGAATATTCAAGAGGTACTGCGGAGAAGGTATATGAGCACATCCAGAGGTTTTTTGAGTATAGAAGGGAGTTACAAAAGTTAAAGTATGAAGAAATAGATGGTGATAGTTTGAACGCTATTTTTGTACAGAAACGGTTCCTTCCTCTTTGTAAGTCGATGAGTGAGGAAACACAAATTTGCACGAAAGATGCGATTAGATGGATTTCAGACATGTCGATATCTCCCATAGAAGTATATGACACGTATAGTCAGTATACGCCAGAAATGCAGAGGAAAGTGATACAGGTTATGGTAGAATACCTGCAGGATGAATGTATAAAAAGAAAGATTTGTTGTCCCGCAGAATTATTGAATATCTACAAGAGAGCTTTTTCGTCTGACACTCCTTCAGCTGCTTTAACGCTTGATTTAGCTCTGTTGCTCACTAAGCGTTCAGAGTTTCCTATCTCTCAGTTGCCTATGAGAGAGGGTCCACCGATATTTGTCCCAAAAGTCGAGGTTCCAGCTAATGCCGTAGCAGGTACAGCTACCTAAGACATTCCTGCACATTATGTATCACAGTTTGTTCACGTCCCGTTCTCAAGACAGGAAGTCAACACCATCAAACAATCCATCCCTGATATTAGGAAGAATCCAACAGGGTTCTATAAAGAGATAGAATCCGTTCTGCAGTCGTCAGTATTTATTCTGAGCGATATAGATTTGTTATTTCCTGTGCTCCTACCCATTGATTTGTGGAAACAGATTAGGACAGTGGATGATGTACCAGGGTTAGGGGACACATGGGATAATATGGTGAGACAAGATATAGATAGACCAGCTGGCGATAGACCGCCACAGGTAATACTGACTTTGCCTGATAGAATAGTGACAAAACTAAAAGCCATAATTCCTGAGAGAAGGATTATTTGGGACAAACTTACTGCTTGTGGCCAAGGGAAGTCTGAGGGTGCTACTGAATTCTTTAATCGGTTTGAACAAGTATTTTCAGATTTCAGTGGACAAGATTTGAGCACAGAGTCTGGAAAACGACTATTTGTAGACACATTTCTGTGTGGATTGTTGCTTGACATCCAGTCGCAAATTATGACTTCTGAGAGCGCTTGGCAAGCTAAGTCTCAGTCTGAAGTATTGCATATGGCTCAGTACTATGAAAACCGAGTCAATAATGAAAAAGAAAGGATTGAAAAGAGAAAGGGAGACCTGAAAACTAAAGTTCTATTACAACAGATTGTTAGAGGCCCTAGAGGGGGTAATTCACAGTTTAGGGGGCAGTATGCTCCACAGGGTAATGCGCCGTTGGGTCTGGTACACGCGAACCAATGTGCTTATTGCAGACAAGAGGGTCATTGGTGAGCACAATGCCCGATCCTCCAGCAGAGGTCGAATAACACATTTGGTATCATGGATAGACGATCCAGAGGCCGCCCTGGGGCAGGGGGTACTGGTAGAAATCAGTTTTCTCAGAATTCACAACCTTTTTCACAGGACAATCAGTCTCCGAGTGTGGATAATAGGAACATTTTTGTTCATCCTTCTGCTGCTTACCTCTCTGAAGAACTTCCTTTCGACAACATTCTGTTTTGCTAGGATTGCCCGTAGCAGGGTTTGGAACCAACGCCTATTCCCGTTAATCAGAAAGGTCCCTATGTTGAAATGATAGTGGGAAATAGGAAACATCTATTCTTGATAGATACAGGAGTGCAGAAGTGTTCCGTTGACCATTCACAGGTTCCAAACATTCCACTGTCAGGGCAAACCAATGTTTCTGTAGGGTTTTCTGGTACACCAGTGGTTTGTGCGGTTTCTTTGCCGGTACCGATTACATTGGGTCCATTCACGGATCACTGTCCGTTTCTTTTGACAACGAACTGTGGAAAGAATTTGTTGGGGTTTAATCTGTTGAAAGAATTAAATGCGATAATTCATTGTTCTTCGGATGGAGTGTGTTTGACGATTTCACCACAGCAACTTTCTGTCTCTCAGTCCCTGACGAGACCTTTGCCACCGGAATTTTGTGATGGTCCAGAGTGTTTATGGGTGATTGATGATAATGATGTCGGTGTTCTACAAATTGAGCCCGTTAAAATTATTTTGAAACATGGAGTAAAGTTGCCACGTATTCCTCAGAATAAGATTTCGGTTGATGGTGAGCAAGCTTTAAAGTGTATAGTTTCTGATTTTGTACACCGCGGGGTAATTGAGGAAATTGCAGGTAGTTTGTGCAATAGTCCGATTCTGCCTGTGTGTAAGAAAGGCGATAATGCAATTCCTTTTTGTTTTATCATTGACTTACGCGCTATCAATAAGATGTTGCTCCACAATTTCCTATTGTGCCTGATGTGACGACGAGACTAACCATGATCCCGGCTTCTGCTACTCACTTTAGTGTTGTAGACCTTAAGAATGCTTTCTTTAGCATTCCTATACACAATGATAGCAAATACCTGTTCGCGTTCACCTTAGGGGGACACTCGTTTACATTCACCCGTGCGCCACAAGGGTACACGGAAAGTCTGAGAATTTATAGTAGGGCTTTGAAAGAGCAGCTTGATACACTCGAGTTTCCTACCACTTGTACATTGCTTCAGTATGTAGATGATCTTCTTTTAGCTGCTGACTCAGAAAGTGCCTGTAAGGAGGGCACCGTTTTGTTGCTTATTCACCTAGCAAAACATGGACACAAAGCTTCACTTAAAAAGTTTAAATACTGTCGACAGGAGGTCGGCTATTTAGGCTATCTCCTGTCAAAGGAGGGAAGAAGGCTGACGCCTGAACGGAATAAAATCATTTCTAGCATGTCTGTCCCAAATACACAGAAGGAAGCAAGAGCCTTGCTAGGAATGGCTTTTTACTGTAGGAAGTGGATCCCCAATTTTTCGCTAGTGATTTAACCAATGTTGGCTTTGACAAAGAAGGGCATTTCTTTGCCATTGCCGTGGAACTTGGAACACCAGAAATCGTTTGATCTGCTCAAGACTGCACTGTGTTCAGCACCGGTTTTGGGCACACCAAATTATGAAAAGGCCTTCGAGTTGTATGTGCATGAACGTGATGGATGTGCTTTGGCTGTATTAACGCAGGAACATGGAGGGAAGAATAGGCCGTGTGGCTATTTTTCTTCCACCCTTGATCCTGTTGCATGCACTTTGCCAAGATGTTTGAGAGCTGTCGCTGCTGCTGCTGCGTCTGTAAAACAGAGCGAGAGTATGGTCTTAGGACATGCTTTAACCTTGATGGTACCTCACTCTGTAGATGTTCTATTAAACAGAACACAAATGCAACACCTCACCTCTGCACGATTAACGAGATACAAATTGATCTTGTTCGCACCGCACATTAAATTTCAGAGGTGTTGTGTATTGAATCCGGCCGAACTATTACCTTTCCTGCAAGATACTGCTTGCAGTGACAAAGTGTCACATGACTGCCTCTACACCACAGAGCAAGAGACTAAAGGCAGGATCGACCTGAAAGATACTCCTTTGAACAATCCACAAGGGGAGCTTTTGTGATGGTTCCTGTTTCAAACTTCTGGATGGTAAATCCACGGCTGCTTATGCCATCACCACATTAAGCACGATTGTGGAAACCAAGAGAATCACGAATAACTCCGCGCAGGCCGCAGAGATTATTGCATTAACTAGAGCTTGTGAACTTTCCGAAGGGCTTAGAGTAAACATATATACTGATAGTCAGTATGCTTTTGGGGTAGTTCACAACTTTGGTAGACTTTGGGCAGAACAAGGTTTCTTGACCTCACATGGAACAAAGATCCAATATGGCTCCTTGATAATGCGGTTACTTTCAGCGCTTGCACTTCCCACTCAATTAGCGATCATGAAATGCGCAGCGCATCAGAAAATCATAAATGATGTAGGAAAAGGGAACGCTTTCGCTGATCAGATAGCCAAACAAACTGCAACTGATCTCTATTCAGAAATGTACACTGTATAGAGGAGGTCCCAGATATGACCCGCACCCCTGCCCCCCATTGCCATTAAGGTACTTGCCGTGGTACATGACGTATGAGGAGCAAATGAACCAACAGAGAGCCGCACAGGGACTCTTCCCCTTGTACATAAGGAGATCAATACCGGTTGAAGCAGCCATAACACGACAACCCTGGGCAGCACGATACCCTATCAGACAGCCATACCAGCCACGGATACAAAATGAGGAATACCTGCACACGGTCCACGAGGAGACCCCTAAAGCCTTAATGGAAGGCCAATGAAAATAAACCAAAGGCCCGAGCACCCCCGACAACAGACTTGGCTACTGAAATGGCAGTACTAGTAACTGTAAGGACAATGATAATGGATGCAGGGGAGAGACACTGTTAAAACATAAGAGAATGGTGCCATAAGACAAGATGTAAGCAACCGCCCTGCTGAATGTGTGTAAATAAGCTTGAAATGCAAGAGGCTAAGAAATTGATACTTCTTGCAATGCCTAGTAGAAGAGTAGAGCAGCAAGCACCAACCATATATCTACCTCAATACTGCACAGTGTACACGTGCGACTCCATTTTGTGAAAGCAGAAATGTACCCAGGCGGCCAAAGGCCTGACAGGCCAAGTTTAGAAACCCAGCAAAGACCAGAGAAGGAGCGGAATCGAAACTCAACAAAGAGAGGCTTAATGCGGGGAGATCGAGGTCAACCAGAGAAGGGGAGGTGAGCATGAGCTCACGAGACTCCAACTACAGAGAATACCAGCCCGACCATGAAGGTCAAGATAAGAGAGGCTCATGCAGGTGGCCGAGCGCACACAGAATTAAATACACAAAAGGTTGGAAACTGAAGCAGATTCACGGTGAACCAACACGTGACCAGACAGGCGCGAAGATGTACCACCGCCTGATGTCATCCAGAACCAGGGGGTGCCATAACTTTTTCTGATAAGAGACTACAGATCCAAGGCCATACCCAGCCAACTAATTGACACATAGCCCTAAACCACTGATTGATGGAAGGGAGTCAGGGTGAACCTTGGGACACCAGGCACCAGGGTGTCTATTCTGCATGCTGCTAATTAAAGTGGAGATTTATGTTTAGGGGTGTAACTTGCCCAATCACAAGGGACCATGTAATCTAGGGTCCTATAGACACTGTAACCAATGAGACGTCGTACTTGTAGTGACGTCAATTACGTGTGGTGTAGAGGGAAGGGCGTAGATGCCCACGCGATAAGAGTTATCCAATCCACTTGCATTATTTCCATATACAGATATAGCACCTATACTTAAGTTACCTTTCCCAACCAATTGTATTGCATGATTATTTTTTGTAGAATTAGACGTCAATGATGACGGATTTTGCCGATAAAAGAGGCTGTTTGACTAATGTTCGAGGAAGTCGGGGTGAGGCAGGTGTTCGTGATGCTGCTGATTTCCATAAGCTGATGTATGTATCATTAAACGGACTTCCCTTTTCCAATTTACTGAGTCCTGATTATTGAACCTTTCCGGAGTATGTGAATCCTGCACTCTGTCCTCGCATGGTGCAGCTATCCTGTATTACTACTTTTTGAGGCTGAGTACTGACCAATGGGCCGTCAGTAATTTCCTCTCCTTGTCAACAACTGCAAGGGAAGCCACAAATGTTTGTACCATAGACAAGGGTATTGAATCTGTAAAGAACATCCAAGCTAATGCCACGTTAGAAGAAACTAAGCAATGGGCTGAGGGTTTGGCGAGGTTGGATGATGACGGGTGTTGGGTGGATAAGTTAGAGGGAAAATGTATGCTGCCAGACGCGTACATTACAATGATGGTCGCAATGGCTCATGGGCCCATCCACATCTGTGCGAGGAAGGTTTCCAAAATGTTAGGAAAAGTCTGGGTGAATGATAAAATCTTGACAACAACCGAACATTTTGTTCAAAGTTGCATGATCTGTCTACAGCATAATATGGGAAAGGGTACATCGACACCAAGTGGTAGTTTTGGTCCACCTTCTGTCCCCTTTGAAGTTATCCACTTTGATTTCATTGAAATGGAGCATTGTAATAACGTTAAGTTCGTCTTAGTTGTTATTTGCGCCTTTAGTAAATGGGTCGAAGCCTTTCCTGTGAAAGACGCTACATCAATGACAACGGCGAAGACCATGTTTAAGGAATATTTTCCTAGGTTTGGTTTGCCAAGGGTCATCTGGTCGGACAATGGTCCACATTTTATTGCTGCTGTAATTCTGCAGATATGCGCGGGATTACAGATCGATAAACGGTTCCATTCGGCCAGACATGCTCAGAGCGCTGGATTGGTAGAGAGACATAATGAAATTATAAAGAACAAGCTCGCTAAAACGTGTGCGGGCACCAAATTGAAATGGCCGGACAACTTACCGATCGTGTTACTGTCGATGAGAACAACCCCACAGACTAGGACTGGGCTCTTCCCTTTTGAAGTGGTTATGAAGAGGCCAGCTAACATTTGAAATTTGCCTAAACCTAAGGGATTGAGGGATATCGAGCATTTGCTTCTTTCTGAATGCTGCAAGCAATTGACAAAAAATCTGTATTTGATTCATCAACAGGTGCGAGAAGCCCTCCCAGTCAAATATGAGGGGCCAGTTCAGAGTATCCGACCTGGTAGCTGGGTGCTTGTAAAAGCATTCAAAAGAGCATCCTGTCTCGCACGGCGTTGGAGGGGCCCTCATCAGGTCCTCCTGGCCACACAGACCGCTGTACGAGTGACTGGACGAAAGCACTGGATCCACGCATCGCATGTCAAGAGGATTCCCTTCCCTTTGCCACATGATACAGAAGATACGGAAAATCTTACCCGCTCTGCTCCCAACGATCACTCAGCATTGAGCAGTACTGAGGGTGCTTCGGAGACACTCCCTGAGCCTGTGGGGCCTGGGGAAACAGCCGCTTTATCTCCACACTCTCCAACAGATCCTTTTTCATCATTGTTAGGTTCTGTTGCAAATTCACCACTTCCTTCAGGACACATTGTTCGCAGATCACACCGCACCAGGAGTCACAAGGTACAATCTGAGTCCACGAAGCTAGACTTACTGCATCATAGGGCTTGTCTTTTGGCCCTGTCTTTTGCATACCAAGAAACATTGTTGGCTAGGGATAGGGAAGGACTTAGAAAATGCGCGATCTGGAGATCGCAGAAAATGAACTCCGGCGTTTTCCGTTTTGAAGAAACAATGCCTGTTATCGCTCTCACTCGTGTGGAACAAAGAAGGGACTGTGTGGCCAATCAAAACAATGGACAATCAAATACGTGGTCTTGCAAGACGTATTGTTTTCTTGTGATTTTGTTAACTAGTTGTGTAATATTAATTGCTTTAGGATTTTGGTATTTAGAAGAAGTACATCCGCTCGAAACATTCTTGCCTACTGAGAATGTACCAACTGTTTCTACACCTTTTGTGAATCTGCACACTCTATCTCCTAGAGACTCTCAACACAGACAGAGTTACCACAATAACACACTACTGCTTATTATGAATGCAACACATGCCATTTTTTTTCCTACATCTTTATTTACAATTTTCAAACAAATACAACAAGAAAGGATAAAAGCATTATAAAGATGATCACATTAAGTATTTTCCAAAATAATTAACTAGAAATGAGCATCAAATAAGAAATACAATGACAGAGTAAACAAATCAATAAGAAATAATCATTAAACAAAGATACTCGCATAGTAAAATGACCCAAAATCCATAAAACAACCACAAATAATACAAACTAATAGACAACCAAACAAAAAAAAACACAAACAATCCACACCAAACAAACAAACCATCAACCAAATACACTCACACCTCACTTCCATCATCTTGTGTTATATCACCATACAAATCAGTAAAAGGTTTCCACAAAAACCAATATTCTTTTTCTTTACCCTGCTTCTTGGATAGAATCAATTCATATTCGGACAATATAATCAGATCATTAATCCAGTCTTCTATATTTGGCTTTTTTCTAGCCTTCCATACTTTCATGCCATTTTTAACAGGTCTAATTGTTGGGTCTGCTCTCATTTACCGCAACATGGAGACAAGGGGTTGAGCTGGTATGTTCATCCTTTGCCTCTGACTACTGCATGTTATTCTTCTTTAAGGGCACTATTCTTTGGCTGATGGAATGATAGTATCTCGGGGAACATTGATGGAACAAATTTTAACGAATTTGAAAAACGAGTTCTAACGCCCCTGGGATGCTCACTTTTTGCAAATGGGAGCAAGCTTAATGCTGCTTCTATTAGGCCTTCTGATAGACTGTCCTGACCTTTTCAATCTCTAATCTCTTTCAAGATGGCTCCTATAGGCAATAGGGATGGCACACCACCTTCCTACACTGTTAACCATAATCCCGATTCAGTTTCTTTCTGCATACAGAGGAATGGTACTCAGTCAATGGGTGATTTCAAGGGTTGCACCAACGTTGCAAAGTTGACCAGTGAGAACAGACCTTTGTATGTGAGCAAACCTGTCTACTTCGTTTGTGGTAATGAAGCTTTCCCATGGCTACCTAGGGATTGGCAGGGAACCTGTTATTTAGGAATTCTGTTAACAGGGGTATTCATAGCAAGCACCATAAAAATCTCTAAAGCTCGTCCAAGGCAGGATGAGAATGGCGATACTTCATCACAAGTTCTGGGTGACGTAGCGAAATCTTTTGTACCATTTTGGGGACAACAAATATTAAACTCTGAGGATATCAGAAGACTAGCCAGAGTACTGGAGAGGACCATCAACCGGACCACTGACATACTCTATAATATGACTCTAGAACAGAAAGCGATAAGGTTAGTGGCATTACAGAACCGGATGGCATTAGATGTCATCCTGGCTGAGCGTGGTGGAGTATGTAAATTAGTGGGGTCCGCTTGTTGCGTTTTTGCACCGGATTCCTCCCCAACCATCTTTAAGACAATACAAAATCTGCACTTCCTTGGTTCAGAAGTGCATGTTCCCGAGGGAAATTGGGATCTTAGCGCTTGGTTCTGGGACTTGTTACGTTCTTGGGGATGGAAGCTACTTTCAGTCTTATTGATTATTCTGGGTATTCTTTTGTTCTGCTGTTGCTGTAAACAATGTCTTCCTGTCATATGTTCAGTGTTAGGAGGATGTTGTGCACAGACTATGGGAACATTAGGACAATAGGTACGCACACCAGAAAAAATAACCAATGAATTTGTGTTGAAAGACATTTCTGTTACAGACCTCATGGCGATCGATATCTCTGATGATTGTGATTCAGGGTGCATGGACATTGAGTCGTGGAGTTACTCATAAAGTGACTGACAGTAGTTTAGCACTTGGCTTAGGCCAAAAGGAGGGTTTGTTAAACGGGAAATCATATTGTGCCTCCTTCTGATATATATATTGGCCTAAGCCTAGTCGCTCTGCGAAGAAAACCGCGTTGCAAAGTTCCGATTTTAGATCGACTTCGCCGCCATTTTAGGATCATCCGCCAATTTTGATTTCTGTTCATATGTGAGTCTGTGTTCTAAATGGAGGACTATGTTTCCAACTTGTAACCAAGCCTTCCCGACCTTTTAAATCAAGGTAATGGTTAGACTCTCCGAGGGCCGAATGTTTAGCGTAGGTAATGAGACCTTGTCCCAAGCATGACTTGTGGTGTAAGGATTGTCTGCACTAACAAGCCTCATCCTTGAATACACATTGAGGACAATGTAATGCAAATGTCGAGCGTGGACACTGGCAGAACTACATTGTGAGGGGATATGTGCTAAGGCTTACTGCTAAATCCAGAAACACACTTTACCATTATAACTTGTTGGAGATGCAAACCAATGTAATCCATGTGCATATTATTGTATGAGCCATAACTGAACTCGGCACAAATTCTAGACCACACATTATTAACCTGTTGAGGGGCTGGACATTATTGCTGAAATATATAAAAATGCAAATGTTTAGATGTCCAGCACTCTCACTCCTCACTCTGAATGGCTGGTACTCATTGTGATGTATTGAGAGCCAGATAGCTATCTGTATTTTCTGTTTCTTTGTAACTGTACAGTAGAATAAAAGATCTGTGAATCTTTATAGCCCGTGTCTGGTGTATTTCCTTTTGTGGTACTCAGCCTCGATATTTCCTTGCTTTTACAAGCTGGATGCACTCGACCACGGCTTGGTGAATGCTTAGACTTCCTAGACCCTAGACCCTGATAGGTGGTGTTTTAATTGAATAGTATATCTCTATTTTTGGGGGACCTCCTTTAAATTTTTATTTTTGTGATCTTGTATTCACTAAACCAAGCATTGACTGGAAATTGGTGGTAATCAGTCCAAAGTATTTTTTAACAGCACACAGTGGCAACATGTCCCCAATGGAATTTGATTTGGAAATTTTGTTTTGTGAGTGACCCTATGAACTTTGGTGGCATTGGACAGAACTTCACAAAGCTTTCCAAAATGCTCAGGAGTGGGCTATATATTTCTTCTGGAAAGTTCCATGATTTTCCTTCCTCAGTGTTCAAAGCTGAATGGGAAATGGGTTGCTTCGGAAACCCTTAGAAATGTACCCTCCTGAACAACATTTATTGAAAGTTTCCAAAACCACTATGAGATGCTGTACAGTTTGGGCGAAAACATTGTTATTTTCTGTACAGAAGCCTCCCAAAATCCTCCGTTCCGAATGGAAGAACGACTCTAGGTAGTTTAGAGAATGGGCAAATATGCAAAGGCGTGTCCCTAAATTCAGCACCCCCCTCTTTGAGCACGCGATTCAAAAGGGCACTGGTTAGTCATGAAAGGGGCATTTCTTTGCCACCCACGATGTCCTGATGTGCCCCTTGCGACAGCTATATGCCCCGCCCAATGTGTTAGCATGGGATTGCAAGATGGCTGCCACACTCAAACGGTTCAATATTCAATCCACCAATCCTATTCCTGGACTCTCATTTGAATTTGGGGTTAAACGTGGTTCACAATCACAAATGGACCAATATATAAGTTGTTTTTGGGGCTTGCCTTTTAATCAAACAAGTTTTGACTAACTTTTGCATTAACACACCACATGATTTGGATCAAACATCAATTAGTACCCGGCACGCAGGGCGCAAAGGGAATACTGTGTGGTGATTGGCTCATTTGCGAGCCATACCACATGGTATTCCCAGTTACGCCGTGCGTGCCGGCTACTCAGTTCCCGGCGAGGGGTGTGACAGCCCCTCAACCAATGAGGAGGCTCGAAACGGGGCCATCCCCGCTCCAAGCCTCCCCGCGGCTGAGAGGCTGCCTTCGCCCCCTGCCGGGGACTCGGGTAAGTATTTTTTTTATTCCCTTCCCTCCCACCGCCCCCCCCAACTTACCTTCTTGTTCCTGCGTCCCCAACGGGGGACGAGGGAAGCCTCTAGCCGTGTGGAGACTCGAAGTGGGGCCATCCCCGCTCTGCGCCTCCACACGGGTGGGGGCTTCCCTCGTCCCCCGCCGGGGACGCAGGTACGTTTTTTTTTCCCTTCTCCCGCCCTCCCAACCCCACTTACCTTTTTTTTAAATCCTTTTTCAGGAGCGGACACGCTGGGAACACTTGTGTTCCCAGCCCGTCCGCTCCCGATGGCCGCCATGGAAAGGGAAAACGGACTCCGTTTTCCCTTTCCATGGCGGCGGCCATTTTCTTGGTCGTTTTTTTTTTTTTTCTGTTCCGAAACGTTTTGGAACAGAAAGAAAAAAAGCAATTAGTACCCCGGTCTAGCGGGCCGGTGGTACTAATGGCAATAAGACCCTCGGCGGCGGGCCAATACCGCCCACAGTAATGCCCGGGGCTTCGTAACTATAACTAGGGCCCCGGGCATTACCTGGGGCGGTATTGGCCCGCCGCCTTGGGTCTTATTGCCACAATAATCATCCAGCTTTGGCGTATAACGGCCAGTAGTTTTTGCGGTAGGCTTTGGCAAAAATTCCATATGGGCACCTTAATGGGACTTTTGCAGGGAATCCTTTGTAATGTTGTCTCTATCCCTCATATTCTCATACTCTCCTGGACAGAACTTCACAAAATGTTTGCAAAAATCTCAGTGTGCACTGCGCGCTTAGTGGGGGTTCATACAGATTCGTCGACAGGCATCAAAGTTAGAAGCCTCCTATGATTGCAAATCTGATTTACAACCTTACTTCAACCAGAGAGTCAATAGATAGACAGGTGGATAGATAGATAGATAGATAGATAGATAGATAGATAGATAGATAGATAGATAGATAGATAGATAGATAGATAGATAGATAGATAGATAGATAGAGCTATACACACACAGATCCATAGACACATAGGTAGATATAGGTAGATAGAGATTAATAATAGATAGATAGATGGATGGATAGAGCCATACATCGATAGATCTATGGATAGATAGATATAGATAGAGACAGATCTATGGATAGATAGAAGGAGAGATTGATAACAGATAGCTAGATACATATAGATCAATTGATAGATAGAGATAGATTTATTTTATTTATTTATTTATTTAACATTTTTAAAGCGCTCACACAGCCCGCAGGCATCGAGGAGCTGTTACAGGAATTGTTTGTTTTTTAGTTGCATAATTGTTTTTGTCTTAGTTGCGTATTTATAACGTGCTTAAACACCCAGAGATTTCTAAGCGCGGAACTGGGGATCGAACCTGTGTTGCTTCGTATCGTCTTGCTTCCGAGGCGCGCACGTTGCTGCTGTACTGTCCTCCCGGGACAAGCTAGAGATAGATCCAAAGAACGATAGATAGAGAGATATATAATATATACATAGATAGATAGATAGATAGATAGATAGATAGATAGATAGATAGATAGATAGATAGATAGATAGATAGATAGATATCCATAGAAAGATAGATAGTTCGGTAGATAGATAGATCCATAGATAGATGGATTGATAGATCCGTAGATAGATAGATAGATAGATAGATAGATAGATAGATAGAGCCATAGATTGCTAGCTAGATAGATAGATCCATAGATAGATAGATCCATAGATCCACAGATAGATAGATCCATAGATAAATAGACATAGATCCATAGCTAGATAGAGATTAATAATAGATAGATTGATGAATAGATAGATAGATAGATAGATATAGATAGATCAATTGATAGATAGAGATAGATCCAAAGATAGATAGATAGAGAGATATATAATAAATAGATGGATATATAGATCGGCCTGCTCAAAGAATTAGAAAAACTGCAACGTAAGGAAGTGCGCAAGTGGTGGGAAGAACATTCATTGAAGGATTATATAGAAGTGGGCAGAATACCTTGTGGGTTGATAATCCTCACTATCCCATCATTTGAAGAACAGGATCCACTTATGCTACAAGAATGGAGTGACGCCACAAATGGTTGCTCAAAGACTGTCCTATTGTTGCTAATCAAATATACAGGAAGTGACCGCACTGCACTGTTAGAAAAGATAACTGAAGTGGAAGAGAAACTGAAACTACTAACAGAAACAGAAGAAGGGAGAAAACTAAAGAGTACTATGGAGAAGAACTTAACAGAATATGAGGAAGAGATTAAACAAAGAAAACAAAGAAAGTTCCTACGGGACAAGGAGGATTATGAAACAGGTAGAGTTAACACTTTCGCAAAAAGGTTTGACCAATTGAGACAAGTGTGACAATGTGCATAACACACAGGGCAATCAGCGGAAAAGGAGCAGAATTCCTACAAAAGAAAATTACAGTTTACAAACCAACGAGACCCCTTCGATCAAGCAACGAAATCTACCTGGAACTCAAACCATACCTTAAGAAAAAACTTGGAGGCACCTCCTTCTACCACTTAGCCGCAAAAACCTGGAACAACATTCCAAAAGAAATAAGAAACACTGAAGATCATCTAAAATTCAGGAAATCGCTAAAAACCTGGCTCTTCAACACCACAGAATAAATCTGGAAACCAAACCAGAAAAAGGAGGACTAAACCAGAAAGGAGACGGACATCCCCGACCCAAGAGGGTAACTCCCACGGGACCTGGACGGGTGACACCGGATAGACTGGAACCCAGGCGGCACGCACAGAGACCGAGTCAACTACCTCAGACAATCCCACCAACACTTTCCCCACCACTTAGTTACCGCCAGGTATCACAGTGGTGTGGAATTGTCGAGATATTGGTAATCACCACACTACCTGAGAGGTTGACATTGCCAGGTACACTGGCCACAGGAGTATGAAGGAAGGATAAGGGGAGCTATAAGAGAACATGTTAGAGGTGGGTGCCAGAGGAGTAAGGAACCTGTATGCCAGTCAGACCCAGATCAGGACAGAGGCGTATCAGGCGAGACTACGCAAGCCGAGCGCCTCAATTCAGGATAGAGACGCAAACTAACCAACCCCACTAACAATTTCCCTTTCTGCATACACCTCTCAAACTCCAAACGAAACACAACCAAAACCTACAGCACAACAAACCGCACAGACTTCAGTACATTGCAACAACAAAACAAAAACACACATAGTCTTGCACAACGGTACACGACGACTACCGGCTGCAAACACCCCAAGCCCAGCCAACGGACCCACCAGGCTGAGGCTGCCAACAGCACATCATTGCTCTCTTGCACTTTTCCTGCTTCCTCCCACTAACTCAACCTCCCCTCCTCTTTCAGAGCCGCCAGAGCGCCAGGGGACCACTCCGGTGGTGATAGTGTGCGGTACAAATGTCCTTTAACATTAACATTAACAAGCATCACTGAGTAAGCCACCACCAGTTACCGAAGAAAGCAGTGAAACTTCCTCACTATCAGAATCAGACCTGACGGGGAGTGATTTGGAGGAGCCAAAGAAACGTCTACATTTTTTAGATGAGATGCGCCTGCTGCGCCAAGACAGAAAAATGAACAAACAAAAAAGAGGTGGAAATGCAAATCAGGGCAGGGGAAGAGGAGGCCGAAAAAAACACAGAGGGGACAAAGGAACAGGAGGGTCCCCAAACAATATCTTGGCCAGGTCTCTGCGCTCTGGAAAATGAGTGATGCTGTTGAACCTAATGAGGTCATGTTTAAAATAATAAATCCGTCAAACCATACTCTCACTGATATCCAACATAAAGTACTCAGTTTGGGTCTTCATTTTTGTCCAAATGTGAAAAATGATTACGTAGAACCCAGAATCGACCTAGACCATTTCATCCGTAAAGTACGTCTCAAGAAATTCTTTGCAACAAACAGTTGGCACCAACGCAAAAACGAGGCACAAACAGGAAAAACAGAAATTGAAATCAGAGAATTGTACATTTTGTCAGATCTCATGGAACTTGAAAGTGGTACAGACATGGAAGGATCGGCAGGGCCCATTGATCTCACAGAAGTAGGGATCAATACAGATTGGAGGGCCAAAACCAGTCTAAAATCAAAATCAAAATTTAATCTGACTTCAAATGTCGGCAGTAACATTGAGGTGTTTCACAGTCTAGTAATCGAGGACTTAAAAAGCTTACGCAGAAGAACTAAAAACTCAACATTCAAAGACAACTTAACATCAAATGTGAGACGAGCCCTGCAAGAACTTCAGGAGCTAAAAAACTGCATTATCAAACCTTCCGATAAGGAGCGCAATATAGTTCTACTCAACAGAGACGAATACATTAAAGAGGCGTATAAACAAATCAATGATACAAGCTGTATATACAAAGCTGAAGTCCAATCCCATGGCAGAATTGGAACAGACAGTGAAATTATTCCTTGACAGATAGGAACAAAGAGGCATCATATCCGAAGAAACTGCAAAATTTCTTTGGATTAGTCTGCCATAACACCTACTATATATTTCTTACCGAAAGTTCATAAAAACCTGAAAAAACCACCGGGGAGACCCATAGTCTGTTTGTTTCTGTTCTTCCGTCATATATCAAAGATACCACAGATGTTTTGTGCAAAATTAAAGATATCCCTTGGGAAGCGGAATATCTAATGGCAACAATGGATGTTGTTTCTCTTTACACATCCATCAGACATGAGGATGGCAAAAGAGCGTGCCTACATTATTTGAATACTAAATCACTGAATTACTTGGAACACACCCAAATGGTGATGGAAATGATCGATCTATGTTTAACCAACAATGTCTTCCTTTTTAATGACAAATATTTCAGCCAGGTCCAAGGAACCGCAATGGGCACAACATTTGTGCCCTCATGCGCCAACACCATGATGGGAGCATGGGAGGAATTAGAGGTCTGGACAGAGACAAACTATGAATTCACACAGAATGTTGTAATGTGACTCAGGTACATCAATGATCTGTTCATTATCTGGAAGGGTACTGCAAAGGGTTGGCTGGACTATGTTGAAAAATTGAATCTAAATTCCAAAAATCTAAGATTCACCGAAACCCATAGCAGGACTCTTATCACCTTTCTAGATATTAACGTAAGAATAGTGAACAGCAAAATGACATGTGAGTTACATAGAAAAAAGGTGGGTTCAAATACACCACTACATGCACATAGTGGACACCCAAAGAGTTTGATTTGGAGTGTCTCCTATGGTGAATTTGTAAGGCTCAGACAGAACAACACCCCCTTTGAAGCATATGATAAAGAGAGAAAGATCACGGCCGATGGCTTTCAACGACAGATGTATCCAAAACGAGTCATAGAAAGGGCTTTCCTGAAAGCTAGACAGCTTGACAGACAGAGCCTATTGACAAGCTGTCACAACAAAAAAGAGGAACCAGAGGAAGAAATGAACAACACTAGGGTTATCCTCACGTTTGACAGAGAAGCCAAAACTATTCGACACATTTTGCAAAAACATTGGAACATTCTTTTAGCAGACCCAGACCTCGCTAAAAGTCTCAAGAGTCACCCACAGATAAGTTTCAGAAGAAACAGATCTTTCAAAGACATCCTGGTCCAGAGTTTCATGTCCAAAGAAGAATCGAAGATACAAACTAATTGGCTGACTACGAAAAAGAAGGGGGTCCACAAGTGCACAAAGTGCAATATTTGCAAATATGCAATAAATTGTGAAGCATTCACACATCCGGTGACAGGCCAAAATGTTTGGATCCCACAATGGATCACATGCAAACCTGATCATGTGGTTTATGCCCTTACCTGTCCCTGCCAGAAATGGTATATTGGCAGCACGAAGTGCAAACTCAAAATTTGTATCCAACAACATGTGCGTGCAATTCTTCACAATGATGCAAATTACCCTATGGCTAAACACTTTTCAAACTGTCACCAAAGCAACATTGAGAATTTTAGATTCTTTGGACTACACAAAATAGAAATGGGCCCAAGGGGAGGAAACAAAGAGAAAATATTAAGACAAAAAGAGACCCGTTGTATCCTGGACTTTGAAAGCAAACAACCCAATGGACATTATATTTGACGAAGAGTTGTATACTTTTCTGGGGTGCTAGGATACTCCCATATCTCCTGGACACATATACATGGAAATTACTTAGAGGGTAAAAAAGCGTATAGATACCAGAGAACCTTACCTAATCTGAAAGAGAAGTCTCGCCGTAGTATTCTCCAAGCTCTCCAGTACCCAGATTAAATGGTTGCAAAGAGAAGATGTGTACATGGTCAACTGTAACAGGACTAATACCAACAATGTTTTAAAATTAGGTTTTAAAGGTTGTAAATTTTCTAATGTGTTTTTTAGGTGATTCTTTTTCTTTGCACTTCTGTTGATTATATTTACTGAATGAAAGAATGTGAGCATACTGATCAGTATCAAGCAAATGCGAGTATGAAAATGAATTGTGGGCGTACTCCCAAGATAGGCATGGCAGTTTGAATAACCATGACTTGCACTATGCACTTTATTGGTATGTAAAACCTGTTAAGATGGTACAAAGTTGGGACTGCAAAATTACAGCAATACGCTGCTAGAGCACGAAGCACTTTTAAAAAATGCAATTTAGAAAACGAGCAGGGATATTTGATTGTGATGTAGTCAATTATGCTTTGTTGTATTATGCACTTTATGTTCGATAAAAATTGCCGGGTATGGACTAGGCACTCTTGATACATCCAGATATGCGAAGTAATCACAGTATCGAAGAGAAGTTGAAATGAGCATATGTCAAAATGTTTCATGGCACTTTGCACTTTATCGCACTAAGAACATGCTGCTAATGCACTGAGCACTTTACTATCCCCCACCCCCCTTTTTTTCAGCAGATTGCAGAAACACATGGTGTTTTTATCTATACTTTCCATGTGGAATGTCTCTCAAATTATTTCAAAATTTAAAGTGCTTTATGAGCACTTGCCCTGAAACTGTCCTCCAGTGAGTTATACAGAAAATGCCATACGATCAGCCAAAACAAAAAGAGAATGCTAAGACGACTTGCATCAGCCCTTTACTACTCACCTAACATACTAGGCTAAAATGGCCGGAATGTAATTCTGGGATTGCAGCATTCCAAGAAAACTAGTCCTTTGATAGTGTTTACACCTAAATTGCGCTGGCTGCCTCTCTTCCATGTCTTTTAAATGTTTGTTTGACAATGAGGCAAACTGTTGTGAACAAGCGGCGAGTTGGCCGTGGAATGCGTGAATGCCTCAGCAAACTGATTGCTGCACTTTGGGAGGACCCATGTATTTTGGTCACTTTGAATTTTTAAAGGATTTCCATGTTTTTGTATTTTATGATTTTCCCTGCAAGAATAATAAAGGAAGGTTATGTTTGGCAAACAAGGTGTGGAACCGGCAGCATTTGTTCTAATTGGGATTGATTTTGCCTGAAAATCGCTGCGGAGAGTACAGCTCGAATCCTCTGCATGAAATGGCAGTATTTTGAACATATATATATATATATATATATATATATATATATATATATATATATATATTGATAGTAAAGCAGATGATTAGCCAACAAATTGCGCTCTGCCTCATTACTGAGCTGGTGCTACCGGGCTAGAGCAGGCTACACTCAATATATGTTAAACAGAAGGGTAAAGGTGCTGGGGAGAAGAAAGCTCTCCCACAAACACCTACCAAAAAATGCCCAAGCACACAAGACTTCAAATTGTGTTCAAAATTTCATTTTATTTATCCAAAAAGAGTGAACATAGTATAAAAAGCATACATAACATTACCTAAGCAGACCAGGTGTCATGCAGCACTCACCCACAGCGGGTGGAAAACGCCACGCGTTCCGCTCGACTCGCGAGCTTCCTCAGGCCTGAGGAAGCTCGCGAGTCGAGCGGAACGCGTGGCGAGGAAGCTTTAATCGTGAAAGAAATCATTAAAACACATGTTATTCGTGAAAGAATCATTAAAACACATGTTTAATCGTGAAAGAAATCATTAAAACACATGTTATTCGAGGAGACAGGGACTACTCAGTCTTTGCTGGTATCTGGGATTTTCTTAGGCTGTTCATACTAGTACTTGTTTCAAAAGTTGTTATAGAAAATCAGGTGCCTATAAATGTATATAATTCTTCATCTAGATTGTGGCCCTGTGGTTTCTTGGTCTCATAGTCCAGAATATATCTGGTTTCCGTGTGTCTCAGTAAAAGTTCCCTGTTTCCGCCTCTTGCTGGTTTTTTAATGGCATGTATTCCAAAGTACCCAAAACCATCCAGTTTCCCTCCGTGTTTCTCTTGGAAATGGAGAGCCATCGGATATGTTGGATCGACATTTTTTATCGCTCGTATATGTTGTAAAATTCTGAGTTTTAGTTTGCCGATCGTACCTCCAACATACCACTGGTTGCACGGGCAGGTAAGGACATACACAACATACTCCGTCTCACAAGTGATCCTAGACTTTATGGTCACATTATTTTTTAGTACCGGATGTTGGTAGTTTTTAATATTTTTTCCAAATTTGCAAGCCTTACACTTGGTACATTTGTGGAAACCTTCAGGGTTGGCACCTAACCAGTTCGGGACCATGGATGTAGTTGTGGGACTCATGTAACTAGACACTAGGCTGTCCTTCAGAGAGGTGGAACGTCTATAAGTGATGTTAATGTTTGCCCCTAAGGTTCGCCCCAAATGCTCATCTTGCTTATGTACATGCCAGTGTTTGTGTATTATGTGGCGAATGTGCTGTGAGGCCTTGCTAAATGTCAAGATGAGTCATGTATCTTTTTCTTCTATTTCATTTTCTGTTTGAACCTTAGGCATCAGCAACATCAAACGATCCTTTTGTCGAGCTTTAAGATAAGCCCTCTCCAATACTTTTTTCGGATAGCCTCTTTGTTGAAACCTGAGGGCCACAAGTCTACATTCCTTATCAAAAGTTTCCAATAAGGAACAGTTCGTCTATATATATATATGTGTATATATATATATATATATATATATATATATATATATATATATCAATAGATGGATAGAGCCATGCATCCATAGATCCATAGCTATAGATAGATTGATAGATAAATAGATAAACAGATAGATAGATAGATAGATAGATAGATAGACAGACAGACAGACAGACAGACAGACAGATAGATAGATAGATAGATAGATAGATAGATAGATAGATAGATAGATAGATAGATAGATAGATAGATAGATAGATAGATAGATAGAGCCATAGATCCATAGATAGATAGGTAGATATAGATAGATAGATAGATATAGATTCATAGATAGATAGAGAGAGATTGATAACAGAAAGATAGATAGATAGATAGATAGATAGATAGATAGATAGATAGATAGATAGATAGATAGATAGATAGATAGATATAGTGTAGAGGAGCTCCCAAATAAAACCTGCACTCCAGTCGCCCATTTTGAAGTACCAGGAACGTTCACACTGAGATATATGACATATGACGAGCAAATAAACCAGCAGAGAGCTTTAATAGGACTCTGCCCATGCCTATCGGAAGAACAGCACCTATTGAAGTACCAATACCCAGAAAAACATGGACAGTAAGGTGTCCATTAAGATAACCCTACCAACAAATTAAACGAAATGAAGATTTAGTACAGTCCCGGAAGAAACCAAAAAGGTCTTGATGGAAGACAAATGGTGATGTCACGAGGGCCCAGACAGACTCACAGATATCAGAAATGATGACCCGAGAATGACATAGAGATGAAACGCCATGAATAAGGATATCATGAACTTAAAGTAAAAGAACGATAGTCGACCAGTTTACACCTGTAAATACGCTTGGAACCGCAAGTAAGCTAAGGAAACAGTGCTGCTTGCTATGCTTTGTAGAGAGTAGTGCAGAAACCGCCATTATACATAATCTACCTCAAACGAAGCACACTATTATAAGTATATTTCTACTTTGCACAAGAAGCAGAATCAACCCAGGTTACTAAAGGCCATACGAGAAAAGATTCATATTTAGCAAAACGAGAAGAGACAGCTGAAATGAAACTCAGCAGAAGCAACTTGTGCCAGGAAGGCCAAGGTCATACCAATAAAAGAGGCAAGCAGTAGCTGCATCTAATTGAAACTAAGAACAGAATATCCTGCCTCTGAAATGTTGAGATAAGAAGACACAGGCAGGTGGTGGGTGAAACAAAAAATCAAATACACAAATTGAGAGAAAAGAGACAAATTTACGGTGTCGGAATCAGGTGACCAGCCAAGCAAGAAGAAGCAAGGGCTCACACCTACGCTTGGCACCTGACCAGGCAGAGATATCAGAACTTTTCCAGACAGAAGATGCAGTCTCAAGGCCAACCACAGTGAAATAATTGACACATGGCTGCTAAAGTGATGATTGATTGTAACCGTAATCGGAGGAAGGCTGGGTAACTAAGGGGCACCCCGCACCTGACCGACCATTCTGCATGCTGCTAAGCAAAGTGGAAAAGTATGCATGGGGTTGGTGCCAACCCAATCATAATGGACCAAATAATCTAGGGTCCTATAGTTAGTAGAACCAATGGGACATTGTACATTTAGTGACGTCTACAGTAGTCATTTTTGAAGGAAGGGCTTAGACGCCCACCTGACAGTGGTTACCCAATCCCCTCACTCTGTTACCATATACAGATATAGTACCTATAGTAAAGTTACCTTTTCCTAACCAATAGAATTGCATGTTAACTTTTGAGTGTTACACGTCAATGATGACGATTTTTTAGTATAAATGTTAGAACTTGTATGAAGTTCGTTGGAGTTGAAGCGAGAAGGACTATCGCATCAATGCTGATATCCATGACTCCCCGGTTTTTGTACTTGTCATTAAATGGACCCGCTTTGCCAAACAATTGAGTTGTATTAATTGATTGGTGTTGGAGTAATAAATCTCTACCCCCATCCATCTCACGGGTGCAGCTATCTTGTCTTAAAGTGCTTCTGAGCAAACCTAGGCTCTATGGGCCAGCCGGGGATCTCGGAGTACACTAGATAGAGATAGATAGAGATAGATAGATAGATAGATAGATAGATAGATAGATAGATAGATAGATAGATAGATAGATAGATAGATAGATAGATAGATAGATATCCATATATAGATAGATTGGTAGATAGATAGATCCATAGATAGCTAGATAGATCCATAGAAGGTAGATAGACCCATAGATAGCTAGCTAGATAGGTAGATAGATAGATTTATACATAGATAGATCCATTGATCCATAGATGGATAGATAGACCCTTAGATAGCTAAATAGATAGATAGATCCATAAATATATAGATCCATAGATGCATTGATAGATAGACCCTTAGATAGGCAGATAGATATCCCACGGCTTGCAGTAGCGGGCGTGTAGTTATGGTTAAATTGGTCAACTTATTGGAAGAGCACTTTTTGGCCGGCTTATAACTTTGACCCCCTGGACGAATCCTCACCACACTTTGCAAAAAAAAGTATATGGCCAACTCGAATAGAATTTGCAATGTTTGGCGAGGGTTCATCCAGTGGGCGCAAAGTTGTAGGGGGGGTCCCAAAATGTATGGTTTCCCCATAGACGCAATGGAAAAAAAATGTTGCTCACTCCTGCAGCCCAGACCGCTGTACGGATGTTCACCAAATTTGTGGCTGGAGCGCCAGCTTGTTCCTAAAAGCGTGCTTTTGTAAATTTGGTGTAAATCCGTCCAGTAGTATTTTTTTTTAATACGGCCAAAAAGTAGGTTCAAATTAGTGACATCTGGGTCAAGTCTGCAGACTCACTTCTTCGTTCGGTCGGCAGACAGCCCGGGATTGGCCCTGGGAGCGACATGATGTCCGCGGACTCCAGACGAGCCTGCTGATTGGATGGTGAAAAGCATGAGGTGCGTCATATTCCCTAAAACGGTCGCCATGTTGGATCCCTGGACAGCCACCGCTGACCGCAGACATCGTGGTGGGGAAAAGTCTGGAAAATACATTTTGGGTTATTTGGTAGTCAAAGGAGGGGCTGGGAAGGGTAGTGGAGTGGAAATCAGATGAAATGATGCTATTTTTATAGGTGGAAAAATATCATGCAGATGTTACGGTAGTCTGCAGATAGCGCTGTAGTCTGCAGACAGAGTGATGAACAGACAGCTTGGGAAATACATTTGAGGTTATTTGGTGGCTGAACGAGGGCCTGAAAGGGTTGGGGAGTTTATTTAAGATGATATGGAGCAGTTTTTATTTTTTTGTCCGTGAGAAAGGGGTCTGCAGATGCTGCCGAGTCTGTGGTCAATTTAGTATCCGCTGACATCATTTGAATTGGGAGGGGTTTCTGAGGGAGTTTTCTTATTTCAACATGTATTGGATATACTTTTTATATGGTTGCATTATATTGTGGTGGTTGTGGCCAGTTTCCAGATTTTTGGGCAGGCCATGCCCCCAAGAATAAGGCCACTGGCCACATACATAGTAATATGTGTATAGTAATTATAGGTACTGTAGGGGGAGTATAGAGTATTTGTAATATGGTGGAATAATACAATTGAAGTGTAAATAGTATTTATGTTTGCAGTGCAATTGAGGGTAGTGCTTATTGAGTTTGTATTTGTTTCTTTGTAAAGATAATAAATAGGATTACATTTGGTGGGGTTACTTAGTTGCAGACGGTAATGCAGGTGGAATATTTGGTTCTTTCTCTCTGAAAAAAACACAGCACAATATGTTAAGCAGGATAGTTTAAAATGTTTAATTGCATACAATTTCACATATTCATGTACTTTTTAGAACCTCATAATAAGTACATTATGTGTACTGTTTGGTACAACATTAGTGTGTGATACACAGTTGTTGTACTGACATTCAATAATTATTGGAAAAAGAATCCATAGCGGAATAAAAAAATATATTACATTCATGTGAGTGTAAGTTTGGCAGTATGTTTGTTTGAAGTGTGTTGTAATTAATAATTGGATGTTAGAAGAAGTTTTGAAGTAAGAAGAATTGTGATGGTATTTTTCGAGTGCAGTGCAATGAAAGGTATTTTTAAAGTAGTTAGATACCTATTTGCGTATTCTAAATATTTTGCCTTTTAAAAGTAATATTGTAGTATTATGGATGTAGTTAGATACCAGTTGGCGTATTCTAACTGTTCATTGACTAAATGTGGGTTTAAGGAATATTAAGTATGCATTTGTTAGATTTGTTGGTAACCTATGCTTTAGAGTATGCTTTAGAGTAACGGACGTATTGTTATGCTCAAACCAGCCACTTCTTTTTTGACATATGCAGTATAGTGGCCTGCAGTGGTTGAGGCACCACTGTGGTAGCTTATGCCTACTGTTGTGAAGCTTACTGTTGTTTTTGGTACCATCTGCATTGTACCTTAAAAGCATTAATATCAGATATATGTGGCTACACACAAGTAAAAAAAAAAAAAAAAAAAATTTAAAATGTTAGTATCAGATATTGGCTATGTGAGTTTATTTGTATGGTGGAACGATTGTCTGAATTTCAAAAAGTGCATAATATGCCTTTATTTGCATTTTTCAGAAGCTGTTGAAATGGAGTCGATTCGCAATTTGGTAGGTATGGATACATACACAAATCGTGCTTTAGGAATGTTCTCTTGTGAAACATTGTTGTAGAGACTGCATGTATGCTTCTATGTATATGAAATCTGGAACATTTCATTTATAGGTATGTTTTTGGTTTCTAGAACTTGTAGTAAGTACATTAGAAATTCTGGTGTATCTTCCCGTGTGTTTATGGTGAATTTTACCATTCCTATACAGTAGTACAACTCTTGCCTTATACCTGAGGCACTGTAAATCTTGTCAGGATTATTTGTGGCATTTCTGTGAAAGACAAGCATTTGAAAACACAACTGTCTGAGATGTTCAAGTAAATGTTTTGAAAAATTGGTGGCAATTAATTGGAAGAGCAGATTGCTTGCTACATTTGCATAGCAATTTACTCCAGTTGTGTTGCTAAATTTAAATGGACCAGCGAGTTGTGTCTCTGTATCATTTGATGGGCAAGCCCTTGTTTTTTTAGAAAAAATATGTGTCTTTCTGTCTTCTAATGGAGGTGCACGTATTATTGCACTAGACAGCTTTGGGGTTGTATTGCTTGATGAAGTAGCAGTTGTTTTTTGTTTCTTTGGTGGTATTGTTGGGAGATCTCTTATAGGATATGTTTGTATTGCTTTTCTTTTTAAAGGTTTAGCTTTTTGAAGTAGAGGGTATATATGTAAATGGGGGTTGTACAGTGCACATAGCCTGGTGGATTTTAGGATGCAAGGAATGTCAGCGTTGACTTTGGTTGCATCAAAGTTGACTGGGAATAGACCTTCGAGTGTACGCACACGTGAAAATACTATGCAATTCATACCTTCTGTAAAGACTGTGCTGTCAATGTTAATCAATGTGTGATTTAAGGTTAGACCTTGCTATTTGTGACTAGTAACAGCATATGCAAGAAGTATCTCTTTGAAAAGAAGGAATCATGCTATTGTGCAGCCTATTTTCTTAACTTCTGCTGGTTTGTCACAGTGGATGTTGACAAACTGAATGTTGTCATGTGGCTATGTTTGGAAGCCAACAACTGTACCAATTGCTCCATTCACTTAACCTTGTTCTACGTCAAGATTACGTTTTAGAATTTCTCTGCAACGTAGACACATTCACATTTTCTCCAATCCAGCTGTGTTGAAGCTAGATTTGTCTGAGCTATTTAGTCATGCTGCTGCTTGTTGACACATAGGGAGTGGCATGTTGGGCACTTCTAGCTTGTCTGTGGAGCCGATATGCAGTATGGGTTGTATTTCTTTTTTTACCTTTTTTTTGTTAAATTGAGTACAGCTTGCTAGGGTTGGCATTAAGGACATGCATTTTGTATTTTATTGAGTTAATTGTTCCATTACATCATGAGCAGATGTGTTTAGCCGATATAGCTCATGGATTAGTCTACTATTTAAGATGGATTTTGCATCTTTAGTAATCAGACAAGTTTTAGGGGCTGATTCATGGAATTTGTGCGCCGAAAAATGGGGAATTGTGCGCCATTCTGCCCGCAAATCCCTGTTTAACAAATGGGGATTTGCGGGCAGAATGGCGCACAAATCCCCATTTTACGGTGCACAATTTCCATTAATCAGCCCCTTAATGCTTTTTAAAATGTTAGCCTAAGTGAGGTCTGCAGGCTGACGCATGTTTTGATTTAGTTCTTGCTACTGAAAATGTTGCCAGAGATTTAGATTTCCTATGCTGCAGAGTATTTTGCTGCATTCTTTTGAAAATAGGTTCACCTTTTTAATGGTGTTAACTGTAGGAGGTCTCCGAAAAACAACAATGTATTTTCCTCGAAACAGTTCTTCGTAGTCTGTTTTTAAAACTTCTTGCATTCTGAGGTGCATTAAAGCCAACATGAACTTCATCTATTAGGAGCACTTTCATTTGTTTCAGAATTCTGTGTACTTCAGTAGCTGCTTCTGCTGATCATTTGTAATATTCAAATGTGTTTTGGTGTTCTACTCGAAGGACACTAGTCGGTGTAAAGTTACACCTCCTATGATGAAGGCAGCTAGACCTGTGGGGGCTCTTACAACAACCAAAAGGTTGTTGTTTGTTAGGTTTTTTCTAGAAATTTGCTGATTATGTTTATTAAGAATGTTTTTTTCCAGAACCAGCTTCACCACTTACATACAGGAGCAGAGGTTTATAAGTTGTACAGGTACAAATTTTAGTTTCATGTTTAAAACCATGGTCAATTCTTCAGTGACTTCTAGATAAATGATGAGATGTTCATCATTTAGCTGTGATTTTAGCACTGACAAGTCTTCTTCTGATTGTTTATATTGATACATGGTATTTTCTACTTTAATCATGGCTATTTCTGCTTCATTTAGAATGAGTGGTTCTCCAATTGTTTTTTTTACTTACTATAAGGTAAGGTGGTCTGCCCTCAGGAGTGTCTTTTATCTAGTGGAGCTTCAACTTCTTCATCTTGTTAGCGTTCATTGTCCAACATTTCTTTGTGTAGCTTGAAATTAACATTTGTATACTGCTTTGATTTGCATTGAATGTAACTTCAAATGAGTCATGTTACCTAATAATTCTTCTCTTTTTCTCAATAGTTTAAATAAGTTGCAGTAAGGCCATGTAATAAAGTTCCCTTTGTGGCAGAGATTTAAATGATAATTTCATATGATTAATTAGGCTGGGTTTGGTAAGTTTGACTAGGCTTCCTTCCCAAGTTAAGACTTAATATTTGCCCGTTGTCTCATCTGATGTGGCGTTATTTTTGTAAGAGTAGTTTTGGGCTATGTGGTACAGGCACATGTTTTCCAAAGCAGTACTTCTGTTTGGGTAGTATGTGTCTTTTAAATTGTTTTTTAAAATGTCCTAGCTGTTGGGATCATTTGTGGCTATTGTTTCTATCACTTTGTAGGATTCCAGTACTCTTTTTTCAGATGAAGCTGGAGAAAGGTATTGCCTTCCACAGAGCATTTGGGCAGTTAGATTTGGTGTGGCACCTCATGGAAGTTGTCCAGTAGGAGTACAAGACAGGTTTCCTGCAATTGAGCACAACTTTGCACTCAGTACATTTCACCTTGCTTCCACGAGCCTTCGGGACATTTCCAAAGGTCGTAAAACATTGCCAAACCCAGGACTCATTCTGAGTACTGGAGATAGGGACTTTATCAACCTCACCCTCTTCTTCTTCTAAATCCTCATATTCTGTATCTCCATGCTTATTCCCCTGTCCAGGCCCTCCAGGTTGTTGAGGTGTTGGTGGTTGGGAAGCAGAGATGGCCATAGCAGATGCCATTTCTGCAGGTTTTCAAAATTCTGCAGAGCAGGTGTTTCCCAGATTCTCACTCCTGGACAGCCAGATTGAGAATGAGGAAAACTAATGGGTGGGTCACTTCAGAAGAGCTGTGCATGGACTGTGCAACTGTTCACAGACTACTGAGTCAAAAAAAAGGCCTTGGAAAGTTGTAAAAAGTTGTCAGATCAACTAAGAATGTGTCTAGGAGTTCTGGAAGGGTACATTTTGAACTTGAAATACCCTAAATTTGCCCGAAAATGCAGTTTTAAACCGTCAGCGGTGGCGGACACCATTTGCAGACACCTCTCACATGCTGACATCCTGGGACGTCCCTGCTTTGCTTCTTTTCGCCTCCTACTTACTTCTGTGTCTCCTCCTCTTTCCTTTTGTGGGGTCTTTTCCAAACCAAAGAAACACATTTCAGAGATATAGCAGTTCCTTTTGACCCTTAGAAATTCTCATGTTGGTATGTTTGCAAATTCTGTCTGTTTATGGAAGATTGTGCTGTGTAGTGTTGCTTTTGATAATCAAACATACATGCTGGGGAGCTGACCCTTCATATTTTGGGAGAAGGGCTAACTGCAGAGAATGTGGGGGAGGGGCAAACATATTTGTGGGGGGTATCTAACTTCTTTATGCATTCTAATGAGACTATTTTAGTGCAGCTTCAATGATAATAGTAGTTAACTCTCTCCGTCACGTCTGAACCCACGCACTTGAAGACTGCTGTGATAAAGAGCCGCTCCTGTCCTCCCTACCCTTCCAATCACTCCCCTGACATGCAAGTACTAACACCCCATCATGATTTCAATAGCCTGAAATAGTATATGAATGCAGGTGCAAACAATGAAATGCTTTACATTAGTCATTGCCAGCAGGGGTGGACTGGAAACCAAGAGTGGCCCTGTCAATAATTGTCAAAGTGGCCCCATAGTTCAAATTTTCAGCAAGCTCGACCATTTTCCCATGAGAATACTTGGGAATAAAATAGGTTATCAGACAAAAGAGGCCTGGAGTGCAGAGGCCTAAAGGGATATCTCCAGAGTTCGTTATAGGCCAGATGACCCCTCCTGCCCCGCACAGAAGAGGCCCAGGGTGCACAGGCCTACCGGGAAACCTCCAGAGTTCCCTATAGGCCAGGCCACCCCTCCCTCCCTGCAAAAAAGAGGCCCGGGGTGCAGAGGCATACCGGGTAATCCCCAGAGTTCTCTATAGGCCAGTCCAGCCCTCCCGCCCCACACAGAAGAGTCCCAGGGGGCAGAGGCCTACAGGGATATCTCCAGTGTTCTCTAAAGGCCAGTCCAGCCCTCCCGCCCACACAGAAGAGTCCCAGGGGGCAGAGGCCTACATGGATATCTCCAGAGTTCTCTATAGGCCAGTCCAGCCCTCCCATCCCACACAGAAGAGTCCCACACAGAAGAGTGCCAGGGTACAGAGGCCTACAGGGGAATCTCCAGAGTTCTCTATAGGCCAGGCCACCCCTCCTGCCCTACACAGAAGAGGCCCAGGGTGCCGATGCGTACAGGGAAATCTCCAGAGTTCTCTATAGGCCAGTCCAGCCCTCCCGCCCCACACAGAAGAGGCCCAAGGGGCAGAGGCCTACCAGGAAATGTCCAGAGTTCCCTATAGGCCAGTCCACCCCTCACACCCCACACAGAAGAGGTCCAGTGTGCAGAGGCCTACAGGGATATCTCCAGAGCTCTCTATAGGCCAGTCCAGCCTGGATTTCCAGGCCTTTGCTGGCTGTGAAGCCCTGTTTTACGACTCAGTAGGTCAGCCAGGTCAAATCAACATAACCCAAAACTTCAGGTAGTGGGCACATACGCCTGATCTGCCCAATGGTGGTTGAGCTGCAGTTAGATCGGTGATAGATAGATAGATCAATACATAGATAGAAATATAGATCCAAAGACCTACAGATCCATAGATCCCTACTGTGATAGGTAGATATGTAAGTAGGCAGATAGATCCAAAGATCTATAGGACTTGAGCCATACATGGATGGACAGGTAGATATATAGATAGCTTTATAGATCCATAGAGTCATAGATAGATAGATGGATATACAGATAGATCCCTAGAACTAGATCTATGGGAGTTTAGATCCATACATGGATGGACAGATAGATGAGTAGATAGGTAGATAGATAGATAGATAGATAGATAGATAGATAGATAGATAGATAGATAGATAGATAGATAGATAGATAGATCCATAGGACTAGATCTATAGGGTTTTAGATCCATACATGGATGGAAAGATAGATAAGTGGCTAGATATATAGATAGATCTATAGATCCATAGAGTCATAGGGGGTCATTCCGACCCTGGCGGTAGGTGGTTAACGGCACCGGTAAGGATGCCGGTGCCGTTAACCCCCTACCTCCACATTCCGAGGTCCCTTAGCGGGTCCCACCAGGAAAGGCTGGTCTGACCAGTCGTCCTTAGCGGGACCCGTTAAGGGACCATGGAGCTAATAACGAGCCCGCAATGTGCGGGCTCGTTATTAGCTCCTTCCCCATTCCCATTGAGCCCTATGTGGGCACAAATGGGAATGGGGAATGGTTTTCTGAATGGGGACTTACCGGGTCCTCCAAGGTTGGAATGACCCGGTAAGTCCCCATTCAGAGAACCCTGGCCCGGACCCGGGTTTGGAGGCAGCCATGGTGGTAATAGCACCATGGCTACCTCCAAACTCTGAATGACCCCCATAGACAGATAGATGGATAGACAGATAGATCCCTAGAACTAGATCTATGGGGGTTTAGATCCATACGTGGATGTACAGATAGATCAGTAGATAGATCTATAGATAGATCTATAGACCCATAGATAGATAGATAGATAGATAGATAGATAGATAGATAGATAGATAGATAGATAGATAGATGGATAGACAGATAGATCCCTAGAACTAGATCTATGGGGGTTTAGATCCATACGTGGATGTACAGATAGATCAGTAGATAGATCTATAGATAGATCTATAGACCCATAGATAGATAGATAGATAGATAGATAGATAGATAGATAGATAGATAGATAGATAGATAGATAGATAGATAGATAGATAGATAGATCCATTTATGGATTGATTGATATATGGATAGATAGGCCCATAGATAGAAAGATAGATAGATAGATAGATAGATAGATAGATAGATAGATAGATAGATAGATAGATAGATAGATAGATAGATAGATAGATAGATCCATAGAAAGATAGATAGTTCGGTAGATAGATAGATCCATAGATAGATGGATTGATAGATCCATAGATAGATAGATAGATAGATAGATAGATAGATAGATAGATAGATAGATAGATAGATAGATAGATAGATCCATAGGACTAGATCTATAGTACTTTAGATCCATACATGGATGAATGGATAGTTCGATAAATAAACTCTTCACTGCAAGGTGACCTTCTAAACTCCCTGCTTATGTCCCTGCACAAAGCCCCCCCGTTCTCCCTGCCAGAGGGTTCACTCCCTCTCCTGCCTGTCGACCACATGGGCGGGGGCCTGAGATCCCACCAGGCTGCACCCTGTACTTGCGCCCCCACCTGCAGGAGCCCCAGCGCCCCTCCCTGCAGGACCATCCTCCTCGGCGGTTACACACCCTTCCTGCAGGCCCTCCGTCCCCCCTCAAGCAGTGGCCCTGTGTGGCAGGTTTTGCTCCCTCCTCCCTGTCAGTGCCCCCCCCCCCCATGAACTGCCTGCCTGGGCCCCGTTTTGCCGTGTGTAGGCAGATCTGTGCGGTTGGAGAGAGAGAGGGGTTTTTTTTTTGGAGAGAGTGACAGATGGTGCTCCCCCTCCCTGGGGAAGCAAAGCTCCCCGAATGCGGGCGCATGTCAATCAGGCCCTCTCATGTGATAGCGGCTGCCAGTGACGTGCCAGCCATATGCCCAGGCACCGCGGCGGGTACTGGGCTCGAGATGCCAGTCTCGGAGCGAGGAAGGAGGCAGCACCTTCAGGAGGAGCAGGCTGGGCTCCCTGAGATGGCAGAACAATGAGATAGGCACCCCCGCCAGCTCTGGAGGTAAGTGCTGGAACGCCTGGCCTCGGACTCACACCTGACCCCCTTGCCCGCACACCTGCCTCACCCACACATATTAGCGAGTGGCAGGGCAGTCCGACGCGCCCACGCAGCTCACCCACACACAGGCACAGGGCACTCCGTGTACCCAGGCGCACCGACGCACCTACACATGACCAAGGGACAGGGCAGCCCGCACAGGATAAGCCTGGGCACTCCTCCCTTACCAACATACACCACCCAAACACGGGGCCACTCCAACACACCCATGCTCACCACCTCGACCACACACTTTACCGTGCGGCAGCTGGGCAGCCCAGCGCACCCACACTCCTCTCCAGGGGACAGCCACAAGCCGCACACCTTGACAGGACACCTCGCCCACATATACTACACACACACACCGCCCTTCACCCCGCCCACACCCTGCACCGAGGCACAGCGAAGCCGAAGGTCTCCGCCACACCTCACCCCAGCCAGGGCACCCAAGGTCTTTTTTGCGGTGTAATTTGAACTTCTTTTGGCGGAAATTCTGGAGAACTTGGCCTTTTCCGGATCTTTTCTGGATCTCGTGGGAACCTGTTATTGTCGTTCCTTTTTTTCGGAAGGGTAGATTTTGTCGGGGGCCCCCTGTCTGGCGGTGTGCATTTCAATTCGTTTAATTTGCCACAATTTATAATTTCGCGAGATTCTGTTGCCGCGGTATTTGTATGTGCAATTTTGGTTGAAGCTAAATCTAAACTCCGCCACACCGCCGGCGCAGCCTTCGGGCGCTATTTGCGGCCGTTATTCGCTGCTCGACCTCGGCGCATCTTCTGCGCCGAAGGAAGACGGGGTAAAAAGACAAAGAACGCGGCCCCGAAGCGGGCGGCTGTCCTTCGCGGGTGGGCCTGGGACGGCAGGGCCTTCCAGCCCGCCGCCGATTTAAACCTCCAATATTTCATTTAATAACGCCGGGCTGCGTGAATTCCGCAGCATGGCGTCACAGTCTGTCGAAAATACCGCCGTGTTTCGGCGCAGGTCATTTTAAAGCCCCGCTGGCGTGGGCGGGTTGGGGGGGTGGGTCTGTGTCCCAAGTGGCGTTCAAATAATTCCCGAACTCATATCCGCCCACATTACACAGTTCACGTTCTCAGCTGAGGTCAGATGGGAGGGAGTGTGTGTGTTTGTGACAGAGGGGCAGCCGAGTGTGAGGCAACAGCATCGGAGAATGTGAGAGTTATGTGTGCGTGAGGCGGCATGGTGAGTGTAAGGCCGTATGCGTGAGTGAGATACGGGGTAACGGGAAAAAAAAACACCGAACGTCCGAGTGTGGAATTTTGAGTGTGATATAGAGCGCATATGAGTGCGACTGGGACACTGTGGTCCAGGGTGGCACGCCATGGGCGAGTGTGAGAGAGGTTCGGTGAGGAGGAGGAGTTAGCCGGAGTGTGAGTTTGAGGTAGACCGAGTGCGAGAAATTCTGGGCGAGTTGTTTGTATGAAAGGGGTGCGAGACAGTGAATGTAAGGGTGTGTGTGGGGGGCGTGGTGGAGCGAGGCGAGTGAGTGCGAGACGGTGTGGTTGAGAGTGGGCTAATATTAATGAGATAAATAGCTTGCGCGTGCGAGGCAACATGGGTGAGGCAGAGGCAGTTTTTGGGGAGAGTGGGCAATATAAGTGAGAGCGAAACTTGTACACTGGGGGTGAAAGAGAGTGTCTGCGCGGCAGTAAATGGCGTGTGGGGTTCAGCGCGAGCCCGATGGTGGACTGGCTGACGGGGTAAGTGTGGGGGCTGTGACCCAGAGTAAGTCTTGTAGCAAGACTGGGGGGGGGGTGCAGGGATGGCGGAGAGAGATGGAGTGGGAAGGAAGCACTGGGGGCGAGTTTGAGACACCATAATACGGAGCTGGTGGCGATGCGTGCAAGGGCGGAGTGTGGAGCTTAAACTGGCGCGAGAGGCAAAACAGTAGTGGGGCCGGGGGGTCCGGCCGAGAATGAGAACCCAAAAGGGCATTTCTTAAAAAGTGGTAATTGGAGATAGAGAAAGAACGGGCGACTTTGAGTGGTAAATAAAGCAGTCGGTAGGTAGTGTGACATCAAAATTAATGGGCGGTGGGAGTGAGAGAAAATCTGGGCTTGAGTTTGAGAGAGGGAAACATGCGAGGGGGCATGTCGAGCGCGTGAGAGAGAAAAGGGTGAGCGTGAGAAACAGCGGGAGGGGAGCGTGAGAGACAAACGCCGGACCCACTGTGTGAGACAGACACAGTGGCTTGCTAAGAGAGATAACGCCCGGAGGTGAGCGTGAGTGCGGAGGGCGAAGCAAGGGTGAGTGCGAGAACGGGGACTGAGTGTGGGCGGTAGAACCCGCGAATAGGGCTCCCCTCCGGGGTGCGGGTGAGGCGTGAACCTGTGAGTGAGCGTGTGAGAGGGCAGTGGCGCAGACAGGCAGAGGGGAAGACGGGGGCAGCCGCGCGAGAGGAGGGGGCGGTGGGATAGGAGAGGCTGGGGGGTGGGCTGGCGGGGCTCAGCTGCTGTATTTCTCACGGAAAGACCCTAATTTGCGCCCGCCTGTTTACGCGCATTCTCCCCTTGCCACCGAGGCCAGGATGGGCCTTGCCCAGGACCCGAAGTGGCCGTTAATAACCGCTTATTAATATCGCCCCGCTCACGGCTGACATGCTTTCATTTGAAGCACTAATAAGAAAATTGAACGTCGATTAATTTTAATGGCGCTCAATAGCTTCCCATTGTGCTGGGCTCCCCGACTGAGGCCCTGCCTCTCCCCGCCACCCCGGGCTCCGGGCTCACCCACCACGTGGCTTCTCGGGGCCCCGGGTTGAATCAATGGGCGGGGGGGGGGACGGTCGATTGGGACCTCTGCACTTGTCTTAGACGTCCTTGCAGGCTCTGGCTGTCCCAGTGCCCCCGAAGCATGGTCAGGGGCGACGGGGGTGTCCAAGTGGTCCGTCACTACGTCCTATGGGTTATTGTGTCACCTGGGGGTCGGGGGTGGGGTAGCATGTTAGGGGTCCGTTGCATTGTGCTCTTGGTCACCAAAAGATCTTCGGGGGTCAATATCTTGTTTTAGGGCCCAGCTCAAGTGTCTTATAACCTGAGTCATTGAGGTGTCCCGGTTTATTAAAGTTTTTCGGTGGGGCTGGAGTGTCTTAGTGGGGCTTGCCGTTCCCGATGGGGTCCTGAAGGGGTTCAGGTGGGCGCTGGAGAGTTCTGGGGTGCACTGGGGTCTCCTGTGATTACTGACGTGTCTTAAGAAGCCGTGAGGTGTCTTCTTGGGTTGGTGAACTGTTGTGGCTCACTGCATTGTTTGAGGATTTCTCTGATGTGCCTTGGGTGCGTTCACAAAACTATGGGGGCCTGGGGATACCCTTTCTCAGCGGGCCATTGAGTACATTGGGGTACACTGAAGTTGAGAGTGGAATGTTGATTCCCGTCAATAAAGTGTCTTCTCGGCTCAGTGGAGTATCTGAGTGGGTCCGTGCTGCACCTGGGGCAGCTACTGGTGCGCCATGTTGGAGGGCTCACAGAAGTGTCTTGGGTGTCTCTAAAGTGTCTTGGCAAGTGACTTGGCTGTGTTATGGTGGGCATTGTGATCGAGGGTGCCATTGTGTGTCTTTCAGGCATTAAAGTGTTTTACTGGCGGTTGTTGTTTTATGCTGTGTCTGACGGGTTCGTCGTTTCGTCTTTGGGGCGATTGCTGTGCATTAGTAGGTTATTGGTCTATCCTGGATGAGGGCCTCTGAACCATTGCGGGCGATGACGGAAGTGTCTTTGCCGGTCTGCATTGTGCCTTAGTGGGTAATACTGTGTTTAGCGGGCATCAAAGTGTTTCAGTGGTCATCGCTCTTTTATGCTCTTTAATTGCTATAGGCCATCATTTTGTCTTGCGGGCAATTGTGGTGCTCTCGGGGGTTATAGGTGTATCCTGGATGAGGGCCTCGGAAATATCGCTGGTGTTGACTAAAGTGTCTTAGCAGGTCTGCATTGTGTCTTGGGGGTCATTGTGTGTTTTAGGGGGTGATTGCGGTGCACTAGGAGGTTGCAGATGTATCCTGTCTTGGGATCATTGTGTGTTTTAGGGGGTGATTGCGGTGCGCTAGGAGGTTGTAGGTGTATACTGTCTTGGGGGTCATTGTGCGTCTTAGGGGGTGATTGCGGTGCACTAGGAGGTTGCAGGTGTATCCTGTCTTGGGGGTCATTGTGTGTTTTAGGGGGTGATTGCGGTGCACTAGGAGGTTGCAGGTGTATACTGTCTTGGGGGTCATTGTGCGTCTTAGGGGGTGATTGCGGTGCACTGGGAGGTTGTAGGTGTATACTGTCTTGGGGGTCATTGTGCGTCTTAGGGGGTGATTGCGGTGCACTAGGAGGTTGTAGATGTCTCGTGGATGAGGACCTCTGAAATGTCGACTGCCTTGACGGAAGTGTTGTAGGGGATTATTAAAGTGTCTTATCGAGTCACTATTTAAGCTTATGGAGCAGAAGAGTCATAGGGGGTCAACAAAGTGTATTGAATCTGTTGTAGGATCCTCTGCTGTATTTTAGTGAGTCCGTAAAGTTCTTTCAGGACCTACTCTGTATTAGGGCGTTCAATTAAGTTTTGTCATCAGTGGTCAATTTCCTATCTTAAAGTTTGTCAGATGCTTCTTCGTGGATCACAGTTGTGTCTTTGGTTGGCAGCGAAATATTTAAGTGGGTGAAAATGTAATTTAGGAGGCCATTGTGGTATCCCAGAGGATAATGCTGTGTCCTGCGGGTCTCTGACATGTCTTAGAAGTGACAAAGAGAGTGATTTAAGTGTCCTCAAGGTCATGCCAGTATGTTGGTCTGCTACTAACAAGTCTTGAGATGTTATTGCCCTCCTGAGGCTCACTAAAGTGTGTTAGGGTTGCAGTGCATTTGTCTTGGGCTCTCAGTGAAGTTTCGTAGCAGTGGCCATTGCTATCCCGGAGAAACTCCATGAAGTGTCTGGGGGGCTTAGGGGGGGCTTTGATGCGTCGTATCATATGTGCTTTTTCTCAAGTAAATGAGGGGACCAAGTGTAGTCTGGGTGGTCTTCATCCCAGGACACATTTCCCAGTTACTCGTCTTGGGGTTTAATGAATGTGATCGCGCTACTTGGATATGATCTGTAGGCCCATGTCCGTAAGGATATATACACACCAAAAAATCCCCCTGAATTGACTGAGTACTAAGAGTAATACTTATTTATATACTGCAGCGTAATTAGAAATGATGTCATGTTGCAGACTCAAGAGGTGAAGCCTAAACACACATTAATTCACGAATACTAAATTCATTAATACTAATGTGCACATAGTTACTTCAGTAACTAACATGGTATTTACTTCAAGGAACAAAGAACCGATGTAGAAGTGCAAACCAGCATAGCTCGGAAATGTGTCCTGGAATGAAGACCAGATATACACATATCATTTTATTGAGTGACAATTTTGATCAAAAATTGAAATAAGTTAAATACAGTTTTATAGATGAGCGCAAATCTATATACATACACATGGACTACTAGAAGTGAGCAATTTAAACAGGAATATAAAGTCAGGTAAAAAGACAAATATGAAATACTTTGTATACAAATAACAAGTATTGATTCAAAAGACCAAACTCGGGAGAGGAGAGGAAAAGACAAAAAAAGATACAATAATCACACAAATTCAAATGTATTTTTCTGTGAAACAATCAAATCACTTGAGTGCTTATAAATAATCACTGGTTTGTTCATTCATTGAATAAAGAATCTGTGATAAAAAAAATGAATCCCATTAGTTACATTGACGTGACAACTAACAAATGGCGTATTGATGTTTCGGCAATTTATTAATCTGATACCTTCATCAGGACCAACAGGGGAGTGCTTTGTCAAATTGGCAACTCGTGTTTCGAGAGAGACTACCACCCCAGTCACTTGGGTTGTAGTGTTGCTTGGAGAGAAGGAATTTTATTCTTGTATTCTTTATTTATTTTTTTTCTTATGGAGGACGGCTATTAATGACTGGCCATGAACACATCAGCTTGGTTATGTCATGCTCCAGAAGAATTATCCATGACTGCATGGTGTAGGTGTTAGAAGAGCCTTACCATTCGAATATTTCCATGCAGATTTTTCTCCAAGTTATCATAACTCAATCAGTGAGACGGCATGTCCATAAGGAGGCAGTTGTATTTGAGAAGATAGGATAGCAGTGTTTTTAGTCCTCATTGTAAAACAGATAACTTTACATGTCTCATAGTGATGTCAATTTGCAAGATGTGTACATTTTCTGTAAGATTGTGTAGCTGTACAGTTTTTTCCCCGGAGCCTGTACATAATGACTCACTCGTGTCGCCCATATCTTTTTCCCCACAGCCACCATGTTGACCAGGCTCTTCAGCGATCCCAGCCTCATCCCGGAGGTCCAGAAGTTTGCCAGCTGGGCAGAAGACTGTGAGGATGATGATGACGAGGACAACAGTGACAAGGAGGATGAAGGAGGCAGCTCACACTGTGACCTGCAGGATGGCACCCATGATTCCGGTTCAATGAGCGAGTGCAAGGATGATGGAGACCTTGGCGCCGAGGACGACGATGACGAGGAAGAGGAGGAGGAAGGGCTTGACGAGGCCCAAGGTGACCGGCCTAAGAAGCGCGGGCCAAAGAAACGTAAGATGACCAAGGCCCGGATGGAGAGGTCAAAAGTTAGGCGGCAGAAAGCCAATGCACGTGAGAGGAACCGCATGCACGACCTCAACTCTGCACTGGATAACCTGCGCAAGGTGGTGCCCTGCTACTCCAAGACGCAGAAGCTGTCGAAGATCGAGACCCTCCGACTGGCCAAGAACTATATCTGGGCGCTGTCTGAGATCTTACGCTCGGGCAAGCGGCCCGACCTGGTAGCCTACGTTCAGACCCTGTGCAAAGGCCTTTCCCAACCCACCACCAACCTGGTAGCCGGGTGCCTTCAACTCAACTCGCGGAACTTCCTGACGGAGCAGGGCCCAGAGGCCAGCAGGTACCATGGTCCTGGCACACCCTTCATGCACCCCTATGGCTACCAGCGGCTGCCCGGTGCCCAGTGCCAGACTGGCAGCATGGGTGGTGCTCACCCATTGAGGACCCACCCCTATTGCCCCCCTTATGACTCGCTCTATGGGAACGCGTCGCCGGACTACAACAGCTCTGAGTACGAGGGACCCATGAGCCCACCCCTCTGCATTAATGGCAACTTCTCTCTCAAGCAGGACTCTTCTCCGGACAACGACAAGACCTACCACTATTCTATGCACTACGCGGGGCTCGGGGGGTCGCGAGGCCCCGGGCACAGCCTGGTATTCGGAGGAGCGGGGGTCCGGGGTGGCGGGGTGCATTCTGAGAACATGCTGCCTTATGACATGCACCTACACCATGACAGGGCCCCCATGTACGAGGAGCTGAATGCCTTCTTCCACAACTGAGAACCCCACCTGCACGCAGGCTGACATCACGTGAGTCCCTGTGCACATGCCACCATGCGGGAGCACCCAGCAAACATGCACATTGTAGGACATCCTGCGTGAGTCCGGGTGTACTTAGCAAGACATTGTGTGTGAGCCCACGTGCACAGGGCAGGACTTCATTTGTGAGCACCCGGTAAACGTGTACGTTCGAGGACATCATGTATGGGCGTCCATGTACATGCAGGAGATCACATGTGAGCAACCATGTGCACGTAGCAGGACATGATCTCTGAGTCCGTGGGCAGGTGATGGAACATTGTATGTGAGCAAGCAGAACATGTGTGCATAGTAACACAAAATGTGTGAGTTCATGTGCAGACATGTCCATGTGCACATAACGCGATACCATGTGAACCCCATATGTACAGCATATATGAGCCTCATGTGCACACAGCATGGCATCGTGTGTGAGCCCTGTGTGATCCCCTTTGCACATGGCCTGGCATCATGTATAAGCCCCTGTATACATCACATCATGCCTGAGCCCGAAGCACACAGAAGGGCCTTGTGTGTGAGTCTGATGTGTCAGAGAGCAGTCCTACACACTCACCAAGCTCCTTACCCTTCAATGTCTCCCTGTCGACCCCCATATCTCCACAGCCTTTTCCAATCCTCGCCACAGCCTACTTACACTGGTCTCTGGTGAGAGTGAGATGTAGCACCCGTACCTCGTCACAGAACCCTCTCTCCCCAAATCCCTACCACGTGTCCACCCCCCCTTGCCCATCGTGTCTCCATCACCGCTGCTCCTCTGCACGGCCCTTCCCCGCATGCCACCCTTATTCCTTGCACTCTCTTCTTCTGACGACCACCGCCCCTTCCTCTGAATGAATCTTTTACCCCTCGTTGGTGCCTTATTCTGTCCAGAGCTCCACTTCACCCCTCATTGTTTTGCCTTCCTTTGACCCTATCTCTACTCACTCAAGTCTTGTCCTACCTTGATTTTCTCACCCTTTCCTTCTCCACGACTACTCTGTCTCTTCGTCAGGACCCTCCCATCCTCTTGAATCCCTCCATACTTGGCCCTTCTCCCCCCTTTTCTTTCTTTTCATCCAGAGCGCCCTCCCCCTAGCACTCCTCCATGTTTGGCCCTCCCCAACCCCTCTTCTCCCTGTCTTCATCTGGACACTATCTCCTTCTAGAACCCCCCAGCTTGGTCCCTTTTCCCTTCTTTCTTCTCCCTTTCTTCATCAGGACCCTCTCTCACTCTCTCCTTCTTGCACTCCACCATATTTGGTCCCTCGCCCCCTTCTGCTCCCTCTCTTCATCGGGACTGTGTCTCCCTCGTGCACCCCTCCATGTTTGGTCCCTCGCCCCCTTCTGCTCCCTCGCTTCACCAGGACGCTCTCTGCCTCTAGCACCCCTCCATCTTTGATCCTTCTCCCTCTTCTCCCTCTCTTCATCAGGACTGTGTCTCCCTCGTGCACCCCTTCATGTTTGGTCCCTCGCCCTCTTCTTCTTCCTCTCTTCATCAGGACCCTCTCTCCCTCTAGCACTCCTCCATATTTGGTCCCTCGCCCCCTTCTTCTTCCTCTCTTCATCAGGATCCTCTCTCCCTCTAGCACCCCTCCATCTTTGGTCAATCTCCCCCTTCTTCTTCCTCTCTTCACTAGGACTGTGTCTCTCTCCAGCACCCTCCATCTTTGGTCAATCTCCCCCTTCTTCTTCCTCTCTTCACTAGGACTGTGTCTCTCTCCAGCACCCTCCATCTTTGGTCCATCTCCCCCTTCTTCTTCCTCTCTTCATAAGGACTGTGTCTCCCTCGAGCACTCCTCCATGTTTGGTCCCTCGCCCCCTTCTTCTTCCTCTCTTCATTGGGACCCTCTCTCCCTCTAGCACCCCTCCATCTTTGGTCAATCTCCCCCTTCTTCTTCCTCTCTTCACTAGGACTGTGTCTCTCTCCAGCACCCTCCATCTTTGGTCCATCTCCCCCTTCTTCTTCCTCTCTTCATAAGGACTGTGTCTCCCTCGAGCACTCCTCCATGTTTGGTCCCTCGCCCCCTTCTTCTTCCTCTCTTCATTGGGACCCTCTCTCCCTCTAGCAACCCTCCATCTTTGGTCATTTTCCCCCTTCTTCTTCCTCTCTTCATCAGGACCCCCTCTCCCTCTAGCACCCCTCCATCTTTGGTCCATCTCCCCCTTCTTCTTCCTCTCTTCATCAGGACCGTGTCTCTCTTTAGCACCCCCCAATCATTGGTCCCTCCTTCCCCATCTCCATCTTTGCAACCTTTCTTTTCTCCCTAGCCACTTCGTATATACTATGCCCTTCTCTCCTTCTCCGATCCCACTCTCTCTCCACCGCACCTTCGACTCACCTCTATCAATGCCCCCCCCCACCTCCCCATCCGGCACCCCTCCCCCGCTCACCGCTCTCCGGCCTAAATCCGAGGCATTTGTAGATTTTTTTGGTGCACTTTTCAAAGAGCTTTCCTTATGTTTCCCAAACCTGGGAGCCGGGGGTGGGGTGGGCTGGGGGGGGGGGGAGCGGCCAAGCAGTCTCCAAGTTCAGCGTTAAAGGGCGGGGTGGTGGGGCACGGGTGGGGTTGCAGACAATTTTGCAGTAAAAAAAAAGAAACGGAAACAGAGAGACGAGGCCCCCATCGTGGCCCTACACACAGAGACCCCCCCCCCCCTCCGCTCCCCCGCTCACGCTGAACAGGGCTCGTGGTATCTGTGAAACAGGAGCACAATTTAAACACGGAAGTCTGCTGAACAGTTTAGTCAATAATAACAAAATAAAACCGATTCCTCCAAGGGAGGGGAATTAAGCCTCCTAGGCACTAAAATAATAAACACAAAATAACAATCAAAAGCTTATTTTGCAACTTTCAATCAGCTGTCGTCTGCGGAAGGGAAACGTTTTTGAAGCAATAAAAATGGCAAAAACGAAAGTGGAATCTATGCAAAAAAAAAACAAAAAAAAACATCGAGGACGCGAAACACCGGAAAGTGTTTATCGCGACACGGACCAATCGGCTCCAGGGGGCCGGAGAGAAACGTGCACTTTTCTTGATTTGGGGGGACGGCGGCACCCCCGGAGGCCTACAATCAGAAAAACAGAGCCTGGCGCCGTCTTTGGCTTCTGACTCTGCCACGCTGGGGTTTTTTTTTTCTACCTGTTTGAAAAGGAGATTTTTATGACACGGCAAAACTGTGGGTTATTTATTCATCGACTTCGTTCTCGTTATTGTGGCTGTTTATTATGCATGGAGAACGGGAAAAAAAACAAGCAAATTATGCAAACGTACAAGGTGATGGGGGAACGTTTAACTGCCAGATATATGTAGATATACAATTCAGATTTTTAAAGGGGGTTTACAAGACTCGACAATGTACCGTTATTTATTTTTTCGCCGGATCGAGTTCTTCGGTCACATCGTGTGAGATTGGAATCGATCAATGCCTTATTTATTTCCGGGAATGTGTATTTATTTTTGGTTTCGTTTTCCACATGCCTAGCCCCCCTTTCTGAAGCACACCAGTATTTCTTTAAAAAAAACAAAAGAAAGAAAGAAAGAGAGAAAGAAATGACCAGGACATTCTATGGGAGTCTGAATTCGCCGGGTGTCGTGTAAGAAAAAAAAACAAATGTGGGCGAGGCCCCCCCGAAGTGCATTTCTGTACCTGTTCCGTCTGCTGCAGCAAATAAAAACATATTATTTACGGGGAGTTCATCAGTTTCTCTGCGGGGGGGGGGGGCGATGAGGTCTTTCTGGGATCCGTGTGTTTCTGGCCGTATTATTTCTTGCTCTCGACAGAATTTACCAGAATGTGTGGCTCTAATTTGCGCATTTTCGTGCGGGTCGAGCCTTCCACCCGCGCAGCGATTTCTTTCTATTTCGTCACACGAATCGGAAATCGCTTTGATTTTCCTAGCCGGGTCTGGTGTGTGTGTTGATCCCACTGGACGCGTTTATTTATATGTGTACACCGGGGAAGCGCCCGTGGCCTGGCATTGAGGGGTCGGTGCGTTGGCAGCGCACGCCGCACTGTAACACGCATTTCTCCACCGCAGTGTCCGGTGTGTGCAGCGAGTATCGGGGCCTCCCCGCGCGGTGAACCGCGACGCTGTGCATGAGCCCCCACTCTGGACCCCCTCACGGCTCCCAGCTGTGAGCGAGATTTTGATGCAGTGCACGTGAGATCGCTCGCACAGCATGCACGCGTGATTGGAAGCGGCGTGCAGTGATGCCGCGAGCCGCGTCTATGCGCGAGGCCTGTGCACAGTGAAACACTCGTTCGACCCTTCTCTCTGTTTGGAGTGCTCCACTATCCACTTGAGCCCGCGTGCACTGCCTGTCTGTACTTGGCTGTAAACGGGAAGGGCGCCGTGCACTTCAGTGTTGCCCTTGTCTGTACACACGAGGTGTGCCCATTGCCGCACTATTTCTGGGAGGTGTCCGTGGTGCACTGCATGCCTAAATCACCGTTCCTAATGCATTCGAGTGGGCACTGTCCCTGGGTGTACACGAGAGCGGTGTGCCTAGAACACCCTTGCGCACGGCCACCCCTATGGCTCAAGTATGTGTGCAGTGCACTGTTGTTTCCGGGTTATCTCTGTGTGCAACCAGGCCACCGGTATTTCTACAGGGTCAGTGTGCCAGATAGTCCTGTGCTCCAGGGTCTGTGTGCATTCTGCCCGCTAGTCCTGTGCTCCAGGGTCCGTGTGCAGTGTGCCCGCTAGTCATGTGTTCCAGTGCCTGTGTGCAGTGTGCCCGCTAGTCCTGTGCTGCAGGGTCCGTGTGCAGTGTGGCCGCTAGTCCTGTGTTCCAGTGCCTGTGTGCATCTGTGCCCGCTAGTCCTGTGCTCCAGGGTCCGTGTGCAGTGCCCGCTAGTACTGTGCTCCAGCGTCCGTGTGCAGTATGCCAGCTGGTCCTTTACTCCAGGGTCCGTGTGCAGCTCCAGGGTCTGTGTGCCGTGTGCCCGCTGGTCCTGTGCTCCAGGGTCCGTGTGCAGTGTGCCCGCTAGTCCTGTGCTCCAGGGTCCGTGTGCAGTGTGCCCGCTGGTCCTTTACTCCAGGGTCCGTGTGCAGCTCCAGGGTCTGTGTGCCGTGTGCCCGTTAGTCCTGTGTTCCAGTGCCTGTGTGCATCTGTGCCCGCTAGTCCTGTGCTCCAGGGTCCGTGTGCAGTGTGCCTGCTAGTCCTGTGTTCCAGGGTCTGTGTGCAGTGTGACCACTAGTCCTGTTTTCCAGGGTCTGTGTGCAGTGTGCCAGCTAGTCCTGTGCTCCAAGGTCTGTGTGCAGTGTGACCACTAGTCCTGTGTTCCAGGGTACGTGTGCAGTGTGCCTGCTAGTCCTGTGCTCCAGGGTATGGGTGCAGTGTGCCCGCTAGTCCTGTGTTCCAGGGTCTGTGTGCAGTGTGCCCGCTAGTCCTGTGCTTCAGGGTCCGTGTGCAGTGTGCCCGCTAGTCCTGTGTTCCAGGGTCCCTGTGCAGTCAGCCCGCTAGTCCTGTGCTCCAGGGTCTGTGTGAAGTGTGCTAGCTGGTCCTGTGCTCCAGGGTCTGTGTGCATTGTACCTGCTAGTCCTGTGCTCCAGCGTCTGTGTGCAGTGTGCCCGATAGTCCTGTGCTCCAGGGTTCGTGTGCAGTGTGCCCGCTGGTCCTGTGCTCCAGGGTCTGTGTGCATCTGTTCCCGCTAGTCTGTGTTCCAGTGTCTGTGGGGTCTGTGTGCAGTGTGCCCGCTAGTCCGGTGCTCCAGGGTCTGTGTGCAGTGTGCCTGCTAGTCCTGTGTTCCAGAGTCTGTGTGCAGTGTGCACGCTAATCATGTGTTCCAGGTTCTGTATGCAGTGTGCCTGTTAGTCCTGTCTTGCAGGGTCTGTGTGCAGTGTGCCCGCTAGTCCTGTGCTCCAGGGTTGGTGTACAGTGTGCCCACTAGTCCTGTGTTCCAGGGTCTGTGTGCAGTGTACCCGCTAGTCCTGTGCGCCGGGGTCTGTGTGCAGTGTGCCCGCTGTCCTTCCTGTGCTCCAGTGCCTGTGTGCAGTGTGCCTGCTAGTCCTCTGCCCCAGGGTCCATGTGCAGTGTGCCCGCTGGTCCTATGCTCCAGGGTCTGTGTACATCTGTGCCTGCTAGTCCTGTGCTCCAGGGTCTGTGTGCAGTGTGCCCGCTAGACCTGTGCACCAAGGTCTGTGTGCAGTGTGTCCGTTAGTCCTGTGTTCGAGGGTCTGTGTGCAGTGTGCCCACTAATCCTGTGTTCCAGGGTCTGTGTGCAGTGTGCCTGGTACTCCTGTGTTGCAGGGTCTGTGTACAGTGTGCCCGCTGTCCTGTGCTCCAGTGCCTGTGTGCAGTGTGCCTGCTAGTCCTGTGCCCCAGGGTCTGTGTGCAGTGTGCCAGCTGGTCCTTTACTCCAGGGTCCGTGTGCAGCTCCAGGGTCTGTGTGCCGTGTGTCCGCTGGTCCTGTGCTCCAGGGTCCGTGTGCAGTGTGCCCGCTAGTCCTGTGTTCCAGTGCCTGTGGGCATCTGTGCCAGCTAGTCCTGTGCTCCAGGGTCCGTGTGCAGTGTGCCCTCTAGTCCTGTGCTCCAGGGTCCGTGTGCAGTGTGCCCACTGGTCCTTTACTCCAGGGTCTGTGTGCAGTGTGCCCGCTAGTCCTGTGTTCCAGTGCCTGTGTGCATCTGTGCCCGCTAGTCCTGTGCTCCAGGGTCCGTGTGCAGTGTGTCGGATAGTCCTGTGCTCCAGGGTCTGTGTGCCGTGTGCCTGCTGGTCCTGTGCTCCAGGGTCTGTGTGCAGTGTGCCCGCTAGTCCTGTGTTCCAGTGCCTGTGTGCATCCCGCTAGTCCTGTGCTCCAGGGTCCGTGTGCAGTGTGTCCGATAGTCCTGTGCTCCAGGGTCCGTGTGTAGTGTGCCCGCTGGTCCTTTACTCCAGGGTCCGTGTGCAGCTCCAGGGTCTGTGTGCCGTGTGGCCGCTGGTCCTGTGCTCCAGGGTCCATGTGCAGTGTGCCCGTTAGTCCTGTGTTTCAGTGCCTGTGTGCATCTGTGCCCGCTAGTCCTGTGCTCCAGGGTCCGTGTGCAGTGTGCCCGCTAGTCCTGTGTTCCAGGGTCTGTGTGCAGTGTGACCACTAGTCCTGTTTTCCAGGGTCTGTGTGCAGTGTGCCAGCTAGTCCTGTGCTCCAAGATCTGTGTGCAGTGTGCCCACTAGTCCTGTGTTCCAGGGTACGTGTGCAGTGTGCCTGCTAGTCCTGTGCTCCAGGGTATGGGTGCAGTGTGCCCGCTAGTCCTGTGTTCCAGGGTCTGTGTGCAGTCTGCCCGCTAGTCCTGTGCTCCAGGGTCCGTGTGCAGTGTGCCCGCTAGTCCTGTGTTCCAGGGTCTGTGTGCAGTCAGCCCGCTAGTCCTGTGCTCCAGGGTCTGTGTGCATTGTACCTGCTAGTCCTGTGCTCCAGGGTCTGTGTGCAGTGTGCCCGCTGGTCCTGTGCTCCAGGGTCTGTGTGCATCTGTTCCCACTAGTCTGTGTTCCAGTGTCTGTGGGGTCTGTGTGCAGTGTGCCTGCTAGTCCTGTGCTCCAGGGTCTGTGTGCAGTGTGCCTGCTAGTCCTGTGTTCCAGAGTCTGTGTGCAGTGTGCACGCTAATCATGTGTTCCAGGTTCTGTATGCAGTGTGCCTGTTAGTCCTGTCTTGCAGGGTCTGTGTGCAGTGTGCCCGCTAGTCCTGTGCTCCAGGGTTGGTGTACAGTGTGCCCACTAGTCCTGTGTTCCAGGGTCTGTGTGCAGTGTACCCGCTAGTCCTGTGCTCTGGGGTCTGTGTGCAGTGTGCCCGCTGTCCTGTGCTCCAGTGCCTGTGTGCAGTGTGCCTGCTAGTCCTGTGCCCCAGGGTCCATGTGCAGTGTGCCCGCTGGTCCTATGCTCCAGGGTCTGTGTACATCTGTGCCTGCTAGTCCTGTGCTCCAGGGTCTGTGTGCAGTGTGCCCGCTAGTCCTGTGCTCCAAGGTCTGTGTGCAGTGTGTCCGCTAGTCCTGTGTTCAAGGGTCTGTGTGCAGTGTGCCCACTGGTCCTGTGTTCCAGGGTCTGTGTGCAGTGTGCCTGGTAGTCCTGTGTTGAAGGGTCTGTGTGCAGTGTGCCCGCTGTCCTGTGCTCCAGTGCCTGTGTGCAGTATGCCTGCTAGTCCTGTGCCCCAGGGTCCGTGTGCAGTGTGCCAGCTGGTCCTTTACTCCAGGGTCCGTGTGCAGCTCCAGGGTCTGTGTGCCGTGTGTCCGCTGGTCCTGTGCTCCAGGGTCCGTGTGCAGTGTGCCCGCTAGTCCTGTGTTCCAGTGCCTGTTAGCATCTGTGCCAGCTAGTCCTGTGCTCCAGGGTCCGTGTGCAGTGTGCCCTCTAGTCCTGTGCTCCAGGGTCCGTGTGCAGTGTGCCCGCTGGTCCTTTACTCCAGGGTCTGTGTGCAGTGTGCCCGCTAGTCCTGTGTTCCAGTGCCTGTGTGCATCTGTGCCCGCTAGTCCTGTGCTCCAGGGTCCGTGTGCAGTGTGTCCGATAGTCCTGTGCTCCAGGGTCTGTGTGCCGTGTGCCCGCTGGTCCTGTGCTCCAGGGTCTGTGTGCAGTGTGCCCGCTAGTCCTGTGTTCCAGTGCCTGTGTGCATCTGTGCCCGCTAGTCCTGTGCTCCAGGGTCCGTGTGCAGTGTGTCCGATAGTCCTGTGCTCCAGCGTCCGTGTGCAGTGTGCCCGCTGGTCCTTTACTCCAGGGTCCGTGTGCAGCTCCAGGGTCTGTGTGCCGTGTGCCCGCTGGTCCTGTGCTCCAGGGTCCATGTGCAGTGTGCCCGCTAGTCCTGTGTTCCAGTGCCTGTGTGCATCTGTGCCCGCTAGTCCTGTGCTCCAGGGTCCGTGTGCAGTTTGCCTGCTAGTCCTGTGTTCCAGGGTCTCTGTGCAGTGTGACCACTAGTCCTGTTTTCCAGGGTCTGTGTGCAGTGTGCCAGCTAGTCCTGTGCTCCAAGGTATGTGTGGAGTGTGCCCGCTAATCCTGTGTTCCAGGGTACGTGTGCAGTGTGCCTGCTAGTCCTGTGCTCCAGGGTCTGGGTGCAGTGTGCCCGCTAGTCCTGTTTTCCAGGGTCTGTGTGCAGTCTGCCGGCTAGTCCTGTGCTCCAGGGTCCGTGTGCAGTGTGCCTGCTAGTCCTGTGTTTCAGGGTCCGTGTGCAGTCAGCCCGCTAGTCCTGTGCTCCAGGGTCTGTGTGAAGTGTGCCCACTGGTTCTGTGCTCCAGGGTCTGTGTGCATTGTACCTGCTAGTCCTGTGCTCCCGGGTCTGTGTGCAGAGTGCCCGATAGTCCTGTGCTCCGGGGCCTATGTGCAGTGTGTTCGCTAGTCCTGTGCTCCAGGGTCCGTGTGCAGTGTGCCCCCTGTTCCTGTGCTCCAGGATCTGTGTGCATCTGTTCCCGCTAGTCCTGTGTTCCAGTGTCTGTGGGGTCTGTGTGCAGTGTGCCCGCTAGTCCTGTGCTCCAGGGTTGGTGTGCAGTGTGCCCACTAGTCCTGTGTTCCAGGGTCTGTGTGCATTGTGCCCGCTGTCCTGTGCTCCAGTGCCTGTGTGCAGTGTGCCTGCTAGTCCTGTGCCCCAGGGTCCATGTGCAGTGTGCCCACTGGTCCTATGCTCCAGGGTCTGTGTACATCTGTGCCTGCTAGTACTGTGCGCCAGGGTCTGTGTGCAGTGTGCCCGCTAGTCCTGTGCACCAAGGTCTGTGTGCAGTGTGTCCGCTAGTCCTGTGTTCCAGGTTCTGTGTGCAGTGTGCCCGCTAGTCCTGTGTTCCAGGTTCTGTGTGCAGTGTGCCCGGTAGTCCTGTGTTGCAGGGTCTGTGTACAGTGTGCCCACTATTCCTGTGGTCCAGGGTCAGTGTACAGAGTGCCCACTAGTCCTGTGTTCCAGGGTGTGTGTGCATCTCTGCCCGCTAGTCCTGTGCTCCAGGGTCCATGTGCAGTGTGCCTGCTGGTCCTGTGTTCCAGGGTCTGTGTGCAGTGTGCCGCCTAGTCCTCTGCTCCAGGGTCTGTGTGCAGTGTGCCCAGTAGTCCTGTGCTCCAGGGTCTGTGTGCAGTGTGCCCACTAGTCCTGTGCTCCAGGGTCTGGGTGCAGTGTGCCCGCTATTCCTGTGTTCCAGGGTCTGTGTGCAGTGTGCCCACTAGTCCTGTGCTCCAGGGTCTGTGTGCAGAGTGCCCGCTAGTCCTGTGTTCCAGGGTCTGTGTGCAGTGTGCCCGCTAGTCCTGTGCTCCAGGGTCTGTGTGCAGTGTGCCCAATAGTCCTGTGCTCCAGGATCTGTGTTCAGTGTGCCCTGTAGTCATGTTCTCCAGGGCCTGTGTGCAGTGTGGCCGCTAGTCCTGTGCTCCATGATCGATGTCCAGTGTGCCCGCTAGTCCTGTGCTCCAGGGTCTGTGTGCTTTGTGCCCGCTAGTTCTGTGCTCCAGGGTCTATTTGCAGTGTGCCCTGTAGTCCTGTGCCCCAGGATCTGTGTGCAGTGTGCCCACTAGTCCTGTGCTCCAGGGTCTGTGTGCAGTGTGCCCGCTAGTCCTGTGTTTCAGGGTCTGTGTGCAGTGTGCCCGCTAGTCCTGTGCTCCAGGGTGTGTGTACATCTGTGCCCGCTAGTCCTGTGCTCCAGGGTCCATGTGCAGTGTGCCTGCTGGTCCTGTGTTCCAGGGTCTGTGTGCAGTGTGCCGCCTAGTCCTCTGCTCCAGGGTCTGTGTGCAGTGTGCCCAGTAGTCCTGTGCTCCAGGGCCTGTGTGCAGTGTGCCCACTAGTCCTGTGCTCCAGGGTCTGGGTGCAGTGTGCCCGCTATTCCTGTGTTCCAGGGTCTGTGTGCAGTGTGCCCACTAGTCCTGTGCTCCAGGGTCTGTGTGCAGTGTGCCCGCTAGTCCTGTGTTCCAGGGTCTGTGTGCAGTGTGCCCGCTGGTCATTTACTCCAGGGTCCGTGTGCAGCTCCAGGGTCTGTGTGCCGTGTGGCCGCTGGTCCTGTGCTCCAGGGTCCATGTGCAGTGTGCCCGTTAGTCCTGTGTTTCAGTGCCTGTGTGCATCTGTGCCCGCTAGTCCTGTGCTCCAGGGTCCGTGTGCAGTGTGCCCGCTAGTCCTGTGTTCCAGGGTCTGTGTGCAGTGTGACCACTAGTCCTGTTTTCCAGGGTCTGTGTGCAGTGTGCCAGCTAGTCCTGTGCTCCAAGATCTGTGTGCAGTGTGCCCACTAGTCCTGTGCTCCAGTGTATGGGTGCTGTGTGCCCGCTAGTCCTGTGTTCCAGGGTCTGTGTGCAGTCTGCCCGCTAGTCCTGTGCTCCAGGGTCCGTGTGCAGTGTGCCCGCTAGTCCTGTGTTCCAGGGTCTGTGTGCAGTCAGCCCGCTAGTCCTGTGCTCCAGGGTCTGTGTGAAGTGTGCTAGCAGGTCCTGTGCTCCAGGGTCTGTGTGCATTGTACCTGCTAGTCCTGTGCTCCAGGGTCTATGTGCAGTGTGCCCGATAGTCCTGTGCTCCAGGGTCCATGTGCAGTGTGCCCGCTGGTCCTGTGCTCCAGGGTCTGTGTGCATCTGTTCCCACTAGTCTGTTTTCCAGTGTATGTGGGGTCTGTGTGCAGTGTGCCCGCTAGTCCTGTGCTCCAGGGTCTGTGTGCAGTGTGCCTGCTAGTCCTGTGTTCCAGAGTCTGTGTGCAGTGTGCACGCTAATCATGTGTTCCAGGTTCTGTATGCAGTGTGCCTGTTAGTCCTGTCTTGCAGGGTCTGTGTGCAGTGTGCCCGCTAGTCCTGTGCTCCAGGGTTGGTGTACAGTGTGCCCACTAGTCCTGTGTTCCAGGGTCTGTGTGCAGTGTACCCGCTAGTCCTGTGCTCTGGGGTCTGTGTGCAGTGTGCCCGCTAGTCCTGTGTTCCAGGTTCTGTGTGCAGTGTGCCCGGTTGTCCTGTGTTGCAGGGTCTGTGTGCAGTGTGCCCACTATTCCTGTGGTCCAGGGTCAGTGTACAGTGTGCCCACTAGTCCTGTGTTCCAGGGTGTGTGTACATCTGTGCCGGCTAGTCCTGTGCTCCAGGGTCCATGTGCAGTGTGCCTGCTGGTCCTGTGTTCCAGGGTCTGTGTGCAGTGTGCCGTCTAGTCCTCTGCTCCAGGGTCTGTGTGCAGTGTGCCCAGTAGTCCTGTGCTCCAGGGTCTGTGTGCAGTGTGCCCACTAGTCCTGTGCTCCAGGGTCTGGGTGCAGTGTGCCCGCTATTCCTGTGTTCCAGTGTCTGTGTGCAGTGTGCCCACTAGTCCTGTGCTCCAGGGTCTGTGTGCAGTGTGCCCGCTAGTCCTGTGTTCCAGGGTCTGTGTGCAGTGTGCCCGCTAGTCCTGTGCTCCAGGGCCTGTGTGCAATGTGCCCGCTAGTCCTGTGTTCCAGGGTCTGTGCAGTGTGCTCCCTAGTCCTGTGTTCCAGGGTCTGTGTGCAGTGTGCCCTGTAGTCCTGTGCTCCAGGGTCTGTGTGCAGTGTGCCCAATAGTCCTGTGCTCCAGGATCTGTGTTCAGTGTGCCCTGTAGTCATGTGCTCCAGGGCCTGTGTGCAGTGTGGCCGCTAGTCCTGTGCTCCATGATCGATGTCCAGTGTGCCCGCTAGTCCTTGGCTCCAGGGTCTGTGTGCTTTGTGCCCACTAGTTCTGTGCTCCAGGGTCTATTTGCAGTGTGCCCTGTAGTCCTGTGCCCCAGGATCTGTGTGCAGTGTGCCCACTAGTCCTGTGCTCCAGGGTCTGTGTGCAGTGTGCCCGCTAGTCCTGTGTTCCAGGGTCTGTGTGCAGTGTGCCCGCTAGTCCTGTGCTCCAGGGCCTGTGTGCAATGTGCCCGCTAGTCCTGTGTTCCAGGGTCTTTGTGCAGTGTGCTCGCTAGTCCTGTGTTCCAGGGTCTGTGTGCAGTGTGCCCTGTAGTCCTGTGCTCCAGGGTCTGTGTGCAGTGTGCCTACTAGTCCTCTGTTCCAGGGTCTGTGTGCAGTCTTCCCGCTAGTCCTGTGCTCCAGGGTCTGTGTGCAGTGTGCCCAATAGTCCTGTGCTCCAGGATCTGTGTTCAGTGTGCCCTGTAGTCATGTGCTCCAGGGCCTGTGTGCAATGTGGCCGCTAGTTCTGTGCTCCAGGGTCTGTGTGCATTGTGCCCGCTAGTTCTGTGCTCCAGAGTCTATTTGCAGTGTGCCCTGTAGTCCTGTGCCCCAGGATCTGTGTGCAGTGTGCCTACTAGTCCTGTTATCCAGGGTCTGTGTGCAGTCTGCCTACTAGTCCTCTGCTCCAGGGTCTGTGTGCAGTGTGCCCGCTAGTCCTGTGCTCCAGCGTCGTTGTGCAGTGTGCCTGCTAGTCCTGTGCTCCAGGGTCGCTGTGCAGTGCGCCCTGTAGTCCATTGCTCCATGGTCTGTGTGCAGTGTGCCCACTAGTCCTGTGCTCCAGGGTCTGCGTGCAGTGTGCCCGCTAGTCCTGTGCTCCAGGGTCTGTGCACAGTGTGACCGCTAGTCCTGTGCCCCAGGGTCTGTGTGCATGGTCTATGTGCAGTGAACCCTCTGTGTTGTCAAGAATAAGTTCTTTGAGCTGGGGACTGTCTATGTAGTGCTATAAACCAGGTTTGTGTGTACATCAGCACTGCACAGTCCTGTGCACGAGCTCCGTGTGTCCGTGCACAGGAACAGTGGCTATGTGCAGACAGAGCTACCTTGAAACGGTGGTTCTGTGCTCTATGGACGAGGTCTGCACATAAGCCGCCATTTTCTCCATACGTGAGGTCTGTTTGCAGTGCATCACTCTTTCCATACTTAATGATGATTTTGGCTTGCAGTGCATCGCTCTTTCCATAGATGATGATGTTTGCTTAAATTGCATCACTCTTTTCATACCTGGTAATGATTTTGGGTTGCATTGCATCACTCTTTCCATAGAAGACGATGGTGTTTGCTTGCAGTGCATCACTCTTTCCCTAGATGATGATGATTTTTGCTTGCAGTGCATCACTCTTTCAATAGATAGAGACGTTTGCTTACAGTGCACCACTCTTTCCATAGATGACATCGATGTTTGCTTGCAGTGCAACACTCTTTCCATGTAAGATGATGATGTTCGCTTGCATTGCATCACTCTTTCCATAGATGATGATGGTGTTTGCTTGCAGTGCATCACTCTTTCCCTAGATGATGATGATTTTTGCTTGCAGTGCATCACTCTTTCCATAGATGGAGATGTTTGCTTACAGTGCACCACTCTTTCCATAGATGACAGTGATGTTTGCTTGCAGTGCAACACTCTTTCCATGTAAGATGATGATGTTCGCTTGCATTGCATCACTCTTTCCATAGATGATGATGGTGTTTGCTTGCAGTGCATCATTCTTTCCCTAGATGATGATGATTTTTGCTTGCAGTGCATCACTCTTTCCATAGATGGAGATGTTTGCTTACAGTGCACCACTCTTTCCATAGATGACAGTGATGTTTGCTTGCAGTGCAACACTCTTTCCATATAAGATGATGATGTTCGCTTGAATTGCATCACTCTTTCCATAGATGATAATGATGTTCGCTTCCAGTGCACCACTCTTTCCATAGATGGCGATAATTTTTGCTTGCTGTGCATTCCCGTTTCATTAAATTGACCTGTCTGCAGTGCAGTACACCACTCTTTCCATAAATGCCACCCGTATTCACTTCACCACTTGGACTCCACATAGGCCAGGGACTTGTGTACAGTCCATAGCTAATCCTACGTATAAAGGGGAGTAGCTGCAGTGCGCCATGGTACAATATTCAAATAGTGTCTATGGGCCCGAGTCATGGACATTTTGCATGGTTCAAAGTGACTTTGCACTGCTGAAAAGTGACTTTGCACTGCCGACACAAACTCCGATTCATGGAACTGTGCAAAGTGTCTTTTTGCCCTGCAGTCACTTTGCACGGCAAAAAGACACTTTGCACTATCCCATCACTCGGAATATTTGTTGGCAGTGCAAAGCCACTTTGCACCATTGAAAACTCACTTTGAACCATGCAAAACATTCCATGAATTAGGGGCAATGTATGTGCAGTGCACGGCTCTTCTCGTAAACACAATGGGCCTCATTACGAGTAGGGTGGTAAGGGATACTGGGCACCGGTAAGGAGACCGGTGCCGGTAATCCCTTACCGCCCTACTACGAGTTCCCTTAGCGGGTCCCTCCTTTAACGCCTGGTCTGACCAGGCTTTATGGACGGGACCATTAAGGGAAATCAGAGCCAATAACGGTACCGCAATTTGCGGTACCGTTATTAGCGCCTTCCCCATTCACATTGAGCCCTATGGGGGCTCAAATGGGAATGGGGTAAGCTTTTTCAATGGGGACTTACCGGTCCCACAAAGGTCGGACTACACCGGTAAGTCCCCATTGAATGAGACCGGTGCCGGTACCGTTATTGGAGGCAGTCATGGCGCAAACAGCACCATGACTACCTCCAATCTCGGAATGAGGCCCTATCTGTCTGCAGTGCACAACGACAGTGATATATCAGTGTGCAGTTCACATGCATTGCTGCAAACAAGATGGTGTGCCGTGAACCACCGCTCCTATCTTGAAATACGGTTCTTGTACAACGCACCCCTGTTGCTCCGTGTACACGAGATTTGGCAGCTGTGCACCTCTAGGGAGGGGTCTATGTACAGCACACCACTGTTCCTATGTGTACACGAGATTTGGCAGCAGTGAACCCTGAATCCTAGGGGGGCGGGGGTCTGTGTACAGAACAGCACTGTTCCTCTGTGTGCACGACATTTGGCAGCAGTGCACCTTGATTCCTAGGGAGTGGGGGGGAGGGGGCTGTGTACATCATACCACTGTTCCTATGTGTACACGACATTTGGCAGCAGTGCACCTTGATTCCTAGGGAGTGGGGGGGAGGGGGCTGTGTACATCATACCACTGTTCCTATGTGTACACGACATTTGGCAGCAGTGCACCTTGATTCCTAGGGAGTGGGGGGGGAGGGGGCTGTGTACATCATACCACTGTTCCTATGTGTACACGACATTTGGCAGCAGTGCACCTTGATTCCTGGTGGGAGGGGGTCTGTGTACAGCACAACACATTTCCTAAGTGTACACGACATTTGGCAGCAGTGCACCTTGATTCCTAGGGTGGCGGGGGTCTGTGTACAGAACAGCACTGTTCCTCTGTGTACACGACATTTGGCAGCAGTGCACCTTGATTCCTAGGGTGGCGGGGGTCTGTGTACAGAACAGCACTGTTCCTCTGTGTACACGACATTTGGCAGCAGTGCACCTTGATTCCTAGGGGGGCGGGGGTCTGTGTACAGAACAGCACTGTTCCTCTGTGTACACGACATTTGGCAGCAGTGCACCTTGATTCCTAGTGGGAGGGGGTCTGTGTACAGCACACCACTTTTCCTAAGTGTACACGACATTTGGCAGCAGTGCACCTTGATTCCTAGGGGGGCGGGGGTCTGTGTACAGAACAGTACTGTTCCTCTGTGTACACGACATTTGGCAGCAGTGCACCTTGATTCCTAGTGGGAGGGGTTCTGTGTACAGCACACCACTTTTCCTATGTGTACACGAGATTTGGCAGCAGTAGGACATTATTCTAGTTCGTAAAATCTGTGTGCAGTGCACCACTGTTCCTGTACACAACGCCTGTGTGCAGTGCACCTCTATTTCTATAATGTGCAGCTCTTTGCCATGCACCCCTTTTCCTGTAAAGGACCTCTTTGGGCCGTTCACTGTTACGCCTATAGGTGAGGACTGTGAGCCATGCACTGTGTTCCGTACACAGGAGGTCTGTGTGCAGGACACCGCTATTTCTATGCATTAGGGGCCCGATTCGTGCCATTTTTTGCATGGTTCAAAGTGACTTTGCACTGCCGACACAAACCCGGATTCATGAAACTGTGCTAAGTGTATTTTTGCAGTGCAAAGTCCGTGCAAAGTCATTTTGCACTGCAAAATGGCCATGCACTGACTTTGCACAGACTTTGCACTGCAAAAATGCACTTTGCACACTTCCATGATCCAGGGTTTGTGTCAGCAGTGCAAAGTCACTGTTCAGCAGTGCAAAGTCACTTTGAACCATGCAAGAAATGCCATGAATCGGGCCCTAGATGTATGTGTGCAGTGCACTGGTAACCTTGGGCCTCATTACGAGTCCGGCGGTAAGCGCGGCGGTAAAACCGCCTGGTTACCGCCGGACTCGTATTACCATTCCGCCTCTGTGATTCCCGGAATTACCGGGGCATTACAACCCCGGTTTTCCGGGAATCACGTAGGCGGAATGGTGTTAATCCCCATTCCCATTGAGTCCTATGGTACTCAATGGGAATGGGGATCATGGAAACACCGGCAGCATGGCCGCCTGCAGGCGGGCGGTGTTAAACCCGCCAGGTCAGACCTGGCGGGAACATCACCTCCCGCCTGAAGGAGTCGGGATCAGGCAGTCCGGAAACAACGGTGGCGGCGGGTTTACAGCCACCGTTATTTCCGGACCGCCTGAGTTATAATGAGGCCCCTTGTCTTTAAAGCTGATCTTTGTGCAGTGCAGAACACTTAATTTCTGTGAATCTGATCTCTAAACAGTGCCATCCTTTTTGTGTAAACAAGTAATTCATGCAGTGTTGCACTAATATTATATCTGAATTAGGTGAGCTTGGGGCTCACTATTCTAGTAAATGTGGTCTGTGCACCACTAGTGAAACAAAGACATAGGGCCTCATTACGACCCAGGCGGACTTCGCGGTGCTAAATGCACCGCGAAGCATGGCGGAAAGCCGCCGATAGCGCCATGGGGGTTGGCGGATTTACCGCCCCATTCCGACCTCGGCGGAGCGGTAAATCCCCAATCCCCATTCTGCCCTTCCCCATTCCCATTTTTGCCCCATAGGGTATAATGGGAGTGGGGAAGGAGTTAATTACGCCACCGTAAAATACGGTGGCGTAATTAACAACGAGGTCCCGTAGCGCCATGGTTTTCTCCGGCTGGTAAAACCAGGCGGAGAAAACCTCCATGGCGCTACGGGAACTCGTAGTATGGCGGAGAGGTACGCCATGCACTACGCTGGCGTAATACCCTCTCCGCCAGGGTCCTAATGAGGCCCATAAACGTGCAGGGCACCACTATTGTACACATCTGATCTGTTTCCGCCCACATCGCACAATCAGGTGACTGTGTATGTCACCATTATGCCTAGATATGACATCTAATTGCAGTGCACCACTATTTCAATACACTGCATATGTGAGTACTGTTATACTTGAAAGGGTTGTGAGTGCAGTAAACCTCAAGTTCTAGAAATGAGAATCAGTGTGTAGCAAAGCGCTGCACTGTTTGTCTAGTGCACTATTATTTCTATGCACGAGAATCTGTGCACTTCACTTGCACCCCTAGAAACGAGATCTGAGCGCCAGGGGCTACCTTTGTTATAAATTAGTTGTTTATGCAGTGCACTGCTAATTTGATAGATGTCGTTTGTTTGCAGTGCACCACTATTTCCCTTAACCCTACACATGTGCAGTTCAGCAACCACTATGCTTAAGTGAGCTGAGTATGCAGTTCACCCTTTTCTTATCCTTAAATGAGATGTGTGCGCAGTACACCCAAATGGCTATAATTTACACCTGGGTGCAGTGCACCAGTGTACTCCGAGACCCCCGGCCGGCCCATAGAGCCGAGGTTTGCTCAGAAGCACTTTAAAACGAGATAGCACTGCACCCTTGAGATGGATGGAAGTGCAGATTTATTACTCCAACACCATTCAATAAGGACAACTCAATGGTTTGGCAAAGGGAGTCCTTTTAATGACAAGTACAAAAACCGGGGAGTCATGGATATCAGCAGTGATGCGATAGTCCTCGCTTCAACTCCAACGAACTTCATACAGGTTTTAACATTTATACTCAAAACTCGTCATAATTGACGTGTTACACTCAAAAGTTAACATGCATTTCAATTGGTTAGGAAAAGGTAACTTTACTATAGGTACTATATCTGTATATGGTAACGGAGTGAGGAGATTGGGTAAACACTGTCAGGTGGGCGTCTAAGCCCTTCCTTCAAAAATGACTACTGTAGACGTCACTAAAAGTACGACGTCTCATTGGTTCTACTAACTATAGGACCCTAGATTGTTTGGTCCATTGTGATTGGGTTGGCACAAACCCCATGCATACTTTTCCACTTCACTTAGCAGCACGCAGAATGGTGTCGTCACCATTCGTCTTCCATTAAGGCCTTTTTGGTTTCTTCAGGGACTGTACTGAGGCAGTCTTCATTTCGTTTCATTTGCTGATATGGTTTCCTTAATGGATACCTTACTGTCAATGGTTTTCTGGGTATTGGCACGTCAATAAGTGTTGCTCTTCTAATAGGCACTGGGCAGAGCCCCACTGCGGCTCTCTGCTGGTTTATTTGCTCATTATACGTCACATATTTTGGTGTGAACGATCCTGGAACTTCAAAATGGGCGACTGGAGTGCAGGCTTTATTTGGGACCTCCTCTACACTCCCCCCTCTGGGTGATTCATCGACCACTTTCACTTCTGTTTTTGCATTAATCTTACTTTGTTCTTCTGCGTTCACCTTCACTCCATCGTCTGGGTTCATTCCTTATTCATCCTCTGGATCTGTACATGATGGTTTGAAGAAGTGTCTCTTTGGAGTCCAGATTTTCACCACTCCTTTCAGGCTTCCTGCTTTCCTTACATGTTCGTCTTTGTTCCATGTCATCAGTTCACATTGCCCATTTGGGCTGCAGTAAACCCATCTTCCCACATACTTTCTGTGCTTCCTGGGATAGAGAAACTTTGTTCCTTCTGGTGCGTGAATGCTGGCCTTCACAAAGTCTCTTATTTCTTCATCAGTCAGGTCTTTGGGCTTCCATCCTGGCTTTACATCAATCATGATCTTCATCCCTATGGCTTTTTTTCCCACAGTCTTCTGGCACTGAGGGATTAATATCTTGATAACACAAAATCCTAGTAATATCATCACTAGCAGGGCTCCCAAGAACTTGAATGCATCTGCCATTCACTGAGAGACCCATGAAAACAGTGATCCAAACCAGCTGTCATCATCAACTTCGTCAGCTTCATCGATCATCTGGTTCTGCAGATTTGTCAGCATACTTATAGCTTCTGTTAAAGTTCCATTTCCCTCATCGTGAGAAGGTACAACGTGCAACATGATTCTCCTATTTTTGCACAAACTCCTCCATCCATAGCTGTGATCATATCAAGGACATATCTGTTTTGGAGAGTCATCAGTCGGATGGCTCTTAGCTCTCCCTTGATTGCACTGAATCCTTTTATGGTTGTGTTATTGGTTTGCAGTAACTCCCATCTGGTTATCTGTAACCATTTAGTATTTACTCCAACTTGGATTCTCGGCACGATGAGGTGAGGCTGAACAGTCTGTGTTCATATGGGATTGCGTGAAAAGCTTCTTCTGATTTAGCCGAGAAGTAAATCTCTCTCTTCATTCGAGTTAGCAGTTCCACAAATCTCTTCTTCCTCAGGTGAGCATCTGCTTTCAGGAAACTGTCAATATTCAGGTCACTTTTTCGGGATCACTAATGCTGGAACGTGGACATTCACTATTGTGCATATACCTCCCCAGTTCCTTGGCAGTCTGATGTATGCTTTGGATCCACATGCCCAACAATTAGCCATAATTACGGCAGTGCCATGAACTATTCCTGGAGCATCAAAGATTCATCCACAGCTCTGATTCTCTCCCATCTTTCTTGTACCATTGTTCCTGAAGCACAATTGTGTGCTTTCCAGTGGTACTATATGTAAGGGTCCACCTCTGTCTTATACCCCTGTCAGTAGTTTTGCGAACTTTGGCCATAATGGCTTGCATATCCTTTGTGAATTTTCAATTGCCTCCTTGCAGGCTCTGAGGACTATCCATGCTCTGCAGATCACTTCTCCTTTCTCCCATCCGTCTGGTGAAAGCACTGTTCCCTAAATCTACATTTGGCCTCTGTTCTTCCAACTTCGAGCCTCTCTGGAGTTTTTCCTTGGACATTTAGTTTTGGGTTCACTTCGCATCTTATTTCTGCTCCTTTCACTCCAGGTTTGTCGAACCTGATTACATGGTTCCTAGTATGAGCTCTGTTTCTTGTTTTAATGTCTTGAACATAATCATCTTCGTTGGGATAAGCTGTTTCAGTTGTCCATATTAGGGAAGCGTCACCTCCCATGAACTGGCCCCTAGTTTTGCACATGGCTACGTGTGAAAGACAGTGTGCTGTCTGGACATCGATTTCTATAGCTACGAAGATCGTGGACTTCCCCATGCTGTATGGTAGGAGTGCACAAACAAAGCATTCCCCTTATGAATTTCGTCTTCCAACTTCTTTCATGTGCTGGTACCAAATGTTGTTTCCCAGATGTGCTGTGCTATCCAGGTAGTCGTTCAGTTTGTTGTCATCTCCATGCATACTTATCTTGATTCTTAGTGTTTTCCTGCAGTTTGCTATCACTACATCCCTGGATGCATCTGTATGGCTCTTTCTTTCTGGAGGATTCTCAGGTATCCTGATCCATGGTGCAGGCTTCCTCATCTGTGCCATTTGAGTAGACAAAATCCTGGCAGTTTTTTCTTGGTCCTCATATAGCTCTTTTCTTCTGGCTAGGAATGTTCGTATCCATACTGACATTGGTCCGGTGTATGGTCGTACTGTGGAACTTGTACTTGTCCCATTTGTTGGAACATATATTTTTGTTACTGCTATCTCTGGGTGTTTATTCTTCAGCTCCTCTAGTCTGTTTCTTTCTCTGGCTAATGACCGCCATACTGCGTCTACTGCTAGTTGTGCTTGTGAGATCTTCTTTAAGTTTGTCTTCGTCTCCATCAGTATTGTCTCAGGGGTGTTTATCATTATAGTTGCTGTTGGTTTCTTCTCCAATTCCTCTTGTCTTTCCACAATGTCTGTTATGGAGTTTCTTATAGTGTGCAGTCTTTTCTTCTCTAATGCTGTGGATTGTGGTTCTGTAGTCATTGACACTAGGCCTGTTGCGTGTGCATTCAGTGTTTGCATGCGTGTGGTTGTCAGTAACCTTTCATCATTCATTCCTCGCCGACCCTGTCTCCGGCTTTTCTTTTTGTTTGTTACCCAAGTGTGTGCGTGTGTCATTGCTAGTCACATCCATTTCAAGTTCATTCGTTCCATCATCAGATCTTCTAGGGACCGGAATGACTATGTAAGGTCTGGGTGCTTTTGTGGGTATAATGCGTGCATCATTAGGTGGGTGCACTGGAATTGGAACGCTTTGTGCACCGATAAAAAATGCAGTTCTGATAATTAATGACAGTAAAACAATGATGAATATCATACACAAATACATTATGCCCCTGTAGGTCAGGCGCAAGCATTTACGCCCAGAGAAACGTGGACTTCTTTCCTCCTGCGGGAGGACAAGAGTGCTACTCTGGATCCCCATCTCGATCATTCGCCAAATGTCTACCTTTTACTATACTTATTTAAACAATATTGTCTGTCAGATTCTGTGTTAAAGGGGTTCAGGTGTCCTACAAGTGTCCCCCCTCTTGCGGGTGGTGAATTGTCTCTTATCTCAGGATAAGGATACAGTTCCTTTGGTAAACTATGGAAAAAATCAAATCAAATAACACTTCGGCAAGTCCTTTTACTGTGCATGTTCAAAGTAGGTCAGCTCCCAGTCCACGCCTCGGATTTGCTTCAGTCCCGAAGAGATGTTGTATCCTGTTCAGTATGAAGAATAGAGACAAAATAACAACAAATGGAATAATGTGAAACCCCTGACACTGCTTCCTCGATCTGTCCCTCGGCGGAAAGCTTTTAGAATTTCCTCAGATAGTTCTGTTGATGGTTAGAGAGTTCTATTTGTAGTACGATTCCATGCAAGAGCATGCCCATCTGTGCAACATTAGCTGGATCTCTGATGAATGTGAGGACGTCAACATCGATCAGTCCCCCTACTAGCTCTGGAAAGTCAGTGAACGAGGACGTTGTGGGCCAACCTGCTGTCTTCTAGTGACAGGAACATTTGTCCTCTCTTGCTGAGTTTCAGGATTGTATGTTTTCTCTTCAATGTAAACAATGTCTGCACTGTCCATTCACGTGGCGTGCAACTAAGATCACAATTTTATTTAGGAGTTGGCTTAGATGCTCTGTATTCGCTGGATCTCGAAGAAATGTGAAAGTGTCTGTCATTCTTCCGACAAGATTTGGACAGTCTTCGATTATGCGAAAGAACAATGTGTTGACAAGCTCATTTATTTCCTTCTCTGCTGGAGACATTTGGTTTTTCCTCAATGTATTCAGGAAGTAGGAGAAATTGTTTGGTAATTACAGTAAGCAATCTTCTTATTTTTATTTTTTTTTTTTTGTCATTTTCAGGGTCTTGAAGAAAATCAGTGACACTGGTGAGCCTTCTCACCAATGAAAGGTATGATCTTAGCACTAGGTTAAACTATATTACCACATCTTTGGTGATGTCACTACTGCGGGACACCATGGGCCTCATTACACGGAAGGCGGTAAGGGTTAACGGTCACCGGTAATGGTATCGGTAACCGTTAACCTTTACTGCCTTACTACGAGGTCCCTTTGCGGGTAGGTACTTTAACGCCTGCTGTTTAGCAGGCGTTAAAAACCAACCCGCAAAGGGACCAGGGTGCTAATTACAGTATCGCAATTTGCGGCACCGTAATTAGCACCTTCCCCATTCCCATAGAGCCCGATGGGGCAAAAATGGGAATGGGGAAGGGCAATGGGGGAAGGGGGAATTACCGCCCCACCAACCTTGGAATAGGGCGGTAATTCCCCTTTCTACCAAGGCGGTGCCGGTATTTTACCGGCATGGACCAAGGTGCTAATAGTACCTTGGTCCTCCGCCTACCGTGTAATGAGGCCCATAAGTGATTCTGAATAGGGTCTCAGTGTGGAATGAGTCTGGATACTGTATTTTCTTCCAATGTATGTGTCCTCTATCAAAATGTGGCATTTTATTTTTTATCAAGGCCTTAAGTGTGCCTCAGTCCAAAGTTCAAAGTCAACAGACTATGTTGTGGCTTATACATGCAATTTTCTTCTTCACCCTGCAACTAGGATGCACAGAGTGTCTGTTTTTATGTCCTTATCCCCTTTATTTTCTTAGACGAAGTGTCCAATGTAAGCCACAATTTACAAAAGGTTCCTTATCTTTGTGTGGCTGGTCATGCAGCCTTTTTCTTCGTCATGGATCTCGTCTGCATGTGCTGTAGTTCTTCCCCGTCGCTCGTACACTCCTCTTGTTGGGGTGCAGGCAGGGGGCCTTCTCCGATGTAGGGTTTGATATCACCCAGAAAAATCCAAGCTTTCCTGCCTTGTAGTTTTACTGTGGACGGAGTGCAGTCCTCCACTGTGAAGGGACTGTTAAATCTTGGCTCATCCCACTTTTTCCTCATATGGTTCCTTACAAGGACGTGTCTCTGGGGAAAATGGATGTTACACAAAGTCTTTGAGCTGTGTCTGTAGTAGTATCTCCTTCTGTGATCCGTGCTGCCCTGCACCCCTTTTGTCGTCGCTGCAGCTGGTCTGAAAATACAGTAAGGCAAGATGTCATGCAATTCAGGTAATTTTGCATTTCAGACCCTAAAATGTCTCCTGTTGACTGGGCATCACAACTAGCTCTATCTCAGGGTCTTAGGGGAGTATGCATTCTTCTTTCTGTGGCTATCTCGTGTGGTGTAAAATGATGGTCTGAACCGGGTTGGTTCCTAAGTGCATACAGTGCCAAAGGAAGGCATTGCAACCATCCCTTTCTTAGAGTAAGCTTCAACTTGGCTATCCTTTCCTTTAATAAGCCGTTGAGCTTCTCACAGAGCCCGTTACCTTGCGGATGATACGCCAATGAGAACTTGTTCTTTGTACTAATCAGCAAGCTAATCTGTTTGAATGTCTCCTTTACAAAGTGAGCTCTGTTATCTGGTCTCATGACCTCACACACCCCCCACTTGGGGAACACTTCTCTCACAAAAATTTGGCCACACAGGTAGAGTCTGGGTGTGTACAGGGACCTGCTTCAATTCATCTAGAGAATGGACACACCACAACAATGAAGTATATGTACCCGTTACATACTTGAATCATGTTGACGTAATTGGCATGCAAGTGCTGAAAAGGCCCATTTGGCCTGGGGATGATGCCTCTCACTACTTTTATTGTGTGCCCAGCTGTGAATTGGAGGCAGATTATACAGTTTACTATAAAGAATGCAACGTGCTCAGTTAAAGTATGAGCCAGTCTTCTGCAAGTGTCGCTGCTAAATTCTCTTTTGTCATGCGTGCCGGATAATGCACTGTTCCAGCGCTATTTTAAATAGGGCTGCAGGCATCACTGGTTTACAAGAACACCTTATCGTTTCCAAAGATTCTTCTCTTCCTGTGGTGCCTCCTCTTGGAGTTCCACTAGTTGTGTTTGCCCCAATTACTGTAGCTTTCAGGTGTAATCCATGCAATCATCATTCTCTCATTGGTATGGGTGACTTCCACTTCCAGACCACTATTGGTTGCCATATGCCTGGCTTCTGAGTCTGCTGCTTGATTTTCACGTGAGATAAAATCTGTCCCCTTCATGTGGGCAGCGCATTTCACGACCGCCATGCCCACTGGGAGCTGTAGTGCCTTAATCACCTTGTCCAATAAGGCTGCGTGCTGCACTGGCTTGCTGTCTGCTCGGAGGTAGCCCCTCCTTTTCCAGCGGGCTAAGCCTGTGTGCACTGTTGATGTCACATAGGCGGAGTCACTGTACACCATTACTTCCTGTTCTGCGTGATTCTCGATGGCGAGTATCAACGCCAATAATTCTGCAGCCTGCGCTGAATAATGAGATGGTATTCGTGCACTAAGGAGTACTCGAAATTCCCCATTTGCAGTGTGCTTCATCACAGCAGCGCCTGTATATCTTTGTCCGTTACGTTGATCGATCCTCGAAGAACCATCAATAAAGACACTCCTTCTGGCAAGGCATTTTCTTTTACCCTTGGAATTTCTTCATAGAATTCTTCATAGTTTGAACAGTCATGTATTGGCTCTCCTTCAGTGAGTGGCTCTGCTATAAACATAGGTGGATGCACTATCTTACATCGGACTACCTAAATTGATCGATTTGATATGATCACTTCATAAGCAGAAGCTCTCTGAGATGTCAATGTGCCCTTTGGCTTTTCTAGAATGCCAAAAAGTGAGTGCTTGTTATACAATGTCATTTAGCAACCCATGGCGAACTCTGCAGCAGCTAAACTTTGTTCGTACGGGAAATTACCTCTCATTACTGGGTCCATATTTCCACTATAGTATGCCAGGGGCTTGTACCCCAATGTGGTTCTCTGAGTGAGCACTGCCATCATGACACTACCATTGGTGTGGGAAAACAGGTAAAATTCCTCTGCGTAATTGGGAATCCATAGAACTGGTGCTGTGCAAATAGCTTTCTTGAGTTCAGTAAATCCCTTCTCCATGGTCTCAGACCATTCAATCTTTTCTTTCGTCTCTTGGGCCTTCTTGAGGGCCTGAAGTAAAGGCTTAGTGTAAGAGCTATAGTCGAAGACCAATGCTCTGACATAGTTACATAGGCCTAAAAAGCTCTGCATCTGTTTTATCGTGTGTGGTTTAGCCGTGTTCAGTATGGCTTCAGCCCTTTCTGGGTTCACTTTTCCCTCATGTGAGATTAGCTGGCCTATGTACAGCACTTCCTGTTGAAAATATTGTAGCTTTTCCTTGTCAACCTTATATCCTTTCTCAGCCAGTATAGTCTATAGCTGAACAGAATCGTGCCTGCATTGCTCTTCTGTCGTGCTGCAAATTAAGATGTCATTCACATATTGCAGGACAACACTTTTTAATGCAATATTGCTTAAGTTCATCTGCAGGACTCTATTAAAAATAGAAGGAGACTCACAGTACCCCTGGGGTAGCCTCGTGCTTTTCAGACACATCTGTCTGAACGTGAATGACGTCAGATCTTGTGAGTCACGGTGTAACGGGATTGAGAAAAATGCATTTTTCAAGTCAATCACTGTGAAATATTTTGTCTCAACAGGTATATTACATAGGATTGTAGCCCGGTTAGGGACTAAAGGGAACTCGGCCTCAACAATAACATTTATTAGGCATAAATCCTGCATTAGCCTCCAAGACACTCCGTTTCATTTCTTGATCTTATAAACCGCAGTATTGCATGACGACTTTGACGTCACTAAGATGCCTTGCTCCATCATAGCTGAAATTGTCTTAAAAATCCCTTCATCTGCCTCTCTGGACATGGGATATTGTTGTGCTTTGGGTAAAATTGCTCCTAGTTTTAGCTTAATTCTCACTTCTCCAACCCCTTTCAGGAGACCTATGTCATAGGGTCCTGTAGTCTAAACTAAGACATGCACCTGGGCCATGTCGTCATCAAAATATTCAGGATAGTTTCATGCCAACATCATTCTCTGAGGCACTTCTCTTTTGATCAATTTCACCCAAAAGGTGAGACTCACTTCCACCATTGTATCTCCCATATCTATTTGTTCTTCAAACAGATCGTCATCTGTGACGTCAGTCAATCGATATCCTTCTTCAATGGCGATTACTGCACACCGTTGTCGGCCTTCGTCGTCATAACCATCTATCAAGGCCATTCTCCCTCGTACTGCAACTGTGTGTATCATCAAGGGAAATACTTGTCCCTTCTCCTCGTGCATCAGTATACTTGGTCTAAATAGAAATGAATCTGGGGTTCTCATGATTCTGTCTGCAAGGCCTGGCAGCCCTGCCATAAGTATGCGCATACAATACGCAAATATTTCTGGCTCTAATGGTATAGCCCTCAAAGATGTGTGTCCTGTGTATGCTCTGATCATTTCGCATTCATTTGAATAGTGCATTCATGGAAATTAACACACTATGCCCTCCTCCGTGAATGAGATTGTCATGTTTAACTTCATCATTAAATCTCGACCCAGAATGTTTACTGGGGTCTGACATGAATATAATAAAGGCACATTCATTTCACATTCTCCTATAGAGACTGGAAGTGCATTTGTGAAGGGAACACGACTTGCGGCTCCTGTGAAACTCTGAGTATTTATGGCCTCGCCGGACAAGGAAAACTTGCCTTCACATATGCACGAGCGTGTTGAACCCGTGTCAACTAAGAAGGAATATTCTTTATCCCCTATAATGACATCTACCCTAGGTTCCCGGTGAGGGTCTGGTGTCACTGATAGGATAGAACACATTAGGGTTCCCAGTGAGCTGTCCTATTCCATATATAGTTTTATCCCACCTTGTGCAAATGGAGTTCCCCCCATCACCAGTGTTATTCCTCATTCCAGGGTTCATGGTCTGCCCTGAGCTCGTTGTTTGTTACAATTGCAGCGGTGACTGTTGGAACTGTCCTTGTGGAAAGCTCACTACATTTTGGGGCTGTGGGTTTTGCTTAGTTCCTGGTGTTTGCTGTGGGACCGTGTGATTCTGTGCAACTCCCTGCTGTAAAACTACAGGTGGATTTACCATGCCTGCTCCCATACCTTGGCCGTTTTGTATCATGCCTTGGTTTCTGCATGTGCGTGCTAAATGCTCCGTCATCCCACACAACCAACATACTGGCGGTGGTCGGATCATTTGCCCATATGACATATCTATCATTGCCATTCTGCATGCTTTGGAAACCAACTTGATTATTCTGAAAACCTCCCTGATTACTCTGCCATCCCCTTCCTCTAAATCCTCTTCCCCTGTGATAAAACACAGTCCTACCCTGATTAGTCTGCTGCAGATTACTGACCTGCTGCATGCTTGATTCAGCTGTTCTAGTTATCATCGCTCCCTCAAGAGCATATGTTGACAGTTTCTTCTGCACCAATTTCACTTCCTCACCCTATTGTGTAGCTTTCTTTTTGCGATTCTTCTCTTGCAGTAGCCTGCAATAGTGTGCGATGGTCAGCTGTATTTCTGCCCAAGGTTTAGCCTCAATTCCTACCAATTTCTTGAGCTGTTTCTGTAACGGCTCTGGCAGCCCTTGGCACAGTTTATGGTAGAACATGGGTATAGATTTCGTCCAAGATTCATGAGTCTCGAGTACCCACGTGTCTTGGAAATTATGTACGTAAATTAACGGATCCTCAGACTCCTTCATTTTATGCATCATTATAGCTCCCATATCGGAAGTGTCTGGGTAAAGCACTCGTAGTTCCTTTCATACCACGGCTTTGCAATTGTTAAATGGAGCTCCGTCATGCGCGGTATTAATTGTGGTCACACCGGGGTAACCTGCCCGCGTCCACACGTCGTCTGCTCTCTCACCAAGTATGGAGATTAGGAGACCCTTGATATCCCCTATAGCTAACATATTCCCACCTGTCATCTTTCCTAGCTCGTGTATCCATTTCCTGGTTCCCGATGTCAGCATTGGAAGCTTGTTTTTCAAATTTTCTCGATCCATGTGTGGCCATGGAATACATTGTGGTCTCGCCCCCCTTTCTCGAGTAACAGAAATTGGGATGAATAGCTGTATCTCTCTTCTCTCATTGTTTTCCTGTCTATTGCAGGGGTAATATTCCCTCATCGCCATCTGCCTGGCAATGTCCTGAGCCTGTCCACGTAGGGCGGTGATGACACCCCTCTCTGACCGTGAGTTGCTTCTTCATGTCGGTCTGACCGTGTGGCTGACTCTGATGCCCTTGGTTAGGAAGGACTCACTAGTGTCTGACCATTGTATCCCTTTGTCCCCTGGGAGTCATCTTTCACTCTTTTTCTCTTCCTCCTTTTCCTTGTGCTCCTCCCTTTCTGAGTCGGACATTGTCGGTCCCCAACTAGTGCCACTTCTCGTGACTTCTTTGTTCCTACTTATTTCCAGTCTATCCAGGGATAGTTCTCTATTCCCACTACTTCAGGAAACATCCTCAGTGTCGTACAGCTGAGTGCTCTCCAGGCGCTCATCTTCCCCCTCCCTAGGGGTGTTTTTTCTAACCCCATTTCATCATATATTCTATCGATCGTTTCTCTGATGCTTCTGGTGTTGAAGTCATGTTCCATATTTGCCCTAGACATGCCTGGTACTGAATTGTACGCAGGAAAGAATTCTACTGTACCTTGCCAATCTACTACTGGATCAGGTTTTTTAACCTCTCTCTACAGATATTCAAGATCGCATGCTCTCAGTCTTCGCTTCCGTTCTACATCATCATCGAATTCTCTGCGCTTCATCGCCTCTTCTCGGACCATATCTTCTTCCATTTTCTTTTCATTTCTACGTTCATATGCCCTTTGGATTTCTTCATCCCTTCGTCTCTTCATTCTCTTCTCTCTGATCCTTTGCTCTTCCTCTGACCTTTATTGCTTCTGTCTGTCTTGATCATTGGCTGCTCTCTGTTAGCAATCAAGCGGTCTTTCTTGCTCTTCACGATATAGCTGTTCTCTCCTTTGTCTATTTTTTTTCTTATTCTTTTGTCTTTCAATTACTTCTCATTCTCCTTTCTCTGTAAATTGTCTAGTCTCTCCTTTTGTTTTGCATCATCAATGCCTTTGCCATCGAGTTTCAATAAAATGTGCCCTCCCATCCATTCGTTTTTGCGAATGCTATTTCATCAGTTCTATCTTCGTTTCCCTTCCATCTTTTCCCTTCTCTCTCTTTATCGAGAGATGTACTTGTCTGTGTCGGGCCCCTTCTTTCATCACCGCGTCTCTCCTTGTCCCTTGGGACCATGGAGGCAATATCCTTATCCTTTCCTCTCCCTTGATTTTTGTCACTACTTTGCGTAGGTGACTCATATGCCTAGTTGCTATACCCTGTGGCTGCTTTAAGTTATCTCAGCGGGTATAACCCCTCTTCTTTGTTTTCTTCAACCTTCATTTCGGATGGGGTGGGTGGAGCAGCAGGCGTCTCACCCCCCTCTGTGCATACCTTATGTATCCAATCTATTGGAGGCTCCTCTTCCTTTCCCTGTTCATACATTTTCCAAAGTTCTAGAACAGCGAGGCGTTTGTCTAACTTTTTGCCCATGTATGTGGCGTGCAAATATGTCGTCATGTGTTGCAAAACTGCTTTAGATAAGGACTCCCCGTGTGGTCATGGTATAAATATTTTGTGGGCGGTTCCTTTAACCCACTCTGTACTGTATTTTTTGAACTTAGGTGCATGTTTGGGAAACTGTTTGCATAGGTGTGCCAATGGAGTTATGGCTTCCATGCTTACAAATGTTCCCTTTCTCCTTATATAACACTTGTCAATGCTTCACGTGACTTAAAAAACTTCCAACAATATGAGCGAGCACCAAACACTGTAAGCTCCGATCCCGATTTTTTCCACATAATTTTATATCTTCTATTTTACTCAAAAACATAAATTCACATGCGATATTATCTTAGCTATTCAATCGCGTAAAATTAAAATCAGTTTTCTCAAACAAAATGTTTCGACTTGTGACATCACAACAAACAACATGTAAAACAAGCGTTTAACAAACTAGATGGCCGCCAGCTGGTCATATGTATCTCTGCCTCTAAATATTACACTGACATGGAGTTTAAATGGATCCCTTTCACAGCATCTTTAATCGCTGTGGTAGTCTATTTGTTCTCCTTTAGTTGGGACTATGGATACACGTTTCTTCTAGCCGCTTATGTTAAAAGCATAGGAATAAGGCAAATCCTCTCACTCCTCGGGTGTCCTCCCCGGTAACCTCTCTCTTCTCTGGTGTCCTCCCTGGTAACCTCTCATTTTCTTTAATTATTCTCAAGTCATTATTCCCTTCCCCCTAGATATATACATTCTTCTCTACTTATAACTATATTTAGTTTTTTCTCCTGCCTCCCTCCGTTACCTTTTCCCTTTACTTGTTCTAAAGCATGCACTTTTGCCAAAACACTCAGTCTTTTTTGCTCACCGTTCACATTTTTTTTCCTCTCTGGACCCTCAGGATCAACGCCTTCGTTACCGCCTTCTTCGGCTTTTCGCCCGCTCAGCTGCCCGTAGGAAGTGAAAGCGGTTGTGTGGGGAAACATGGGTTCCTTCAGACCCTGGTCTGCAGATTTCTCTTACACTACCACTGTCTACGGGGAGCTTCACGGTCTACTCAGCTGAATGGCAAAGGACTCGTGATATTGCCGAAGACCTAGAGTTACTTTATGTCGACGGTCAATGGGTGTCTTATTCTAATCAATAATCGATAACCATCAATCTCTACGACCAAGTGTACTCCGAGTCCCCTAGCCGGCCCATAGAGCTGAGGTTTGCACAGAAGTACTGTAAAACGAGATAGCTGTACCCTTGAGAGGGGTGGGAGTGCAGATGTTTTACTCCAACAGCAATCAATAAGGACTACTTAATGGTTTGGCAAAGGGAGTCTGTTTAATGACAAGTACCAAAAAATGGGGAGTCATGGATATCAGCAGTGATGTGATCGTCCTTCTCACTTCAATTTTAAGGAACTTCATACAAGTTGTAACATTTATACTCAAAACTCGTCATCATTGACATGTAACACTCAAAAGTTAACATGCAATTCTATTGGTTAGGAAAAGGTAGCTTTACTATAGGTACTATATCTGTATATGGTAACGGAGTGAGGGGATTGGGTAAACACTGTCAGGTGGATTTCTAAGCCCTTCCTTCAAAAATGACTACTGTAGACGTCACTAAAAGTACGGCATCTCATTGGTTCTACTAACTATAGGACCCTAGATGATTTGGTCCATTGTGATTGGGTTGGCACCAACCCCATGCATACTTTTCCACTTCGCTTAGCAGCATGCAGTATGGTCAGCCAGGTGCGGGGTGCCCCATCGTTACCCAGCCTTCCTCCGATTATGGTTACAATCAATCATTACTTTAATAGCCATGTGCCAATTAGTTCCCTGTGGTTGGCCTTGAAACTGCATCTTTTGTCTGGAAAGGTTCTGATATCTCTGCTTGGTACGGTGCCAAGCGTAGGTGTGAACCCATGCTTCTTCTTGCTCGCTGGTCACGTGATTCCCACACCGTGAATTTTCTCGTTTCTCTCAATTTGTGTATTTGATTTTAGTTTCACCCGCCACCTGCCTTCGCCTTCTTATCTCGATCCTTCAGAGGCAGGATATTCTGTTTTTAGTTTCAAATAAAAGTAGCTACTGTTCATAGGTTATATTGGTATGACCTTGGCTCCCCTGGCAAGAGTTGCTCTGGCGAGTTTGGATTCAGCCGTCTCTCCTCATGTTGCTAGAATATGAATCTTCTCGCGTTTGGCCTTTAGTAACCTGGGTTGGTTCGGCTTTTGTGCACAGTAGACATAGGCTTATAATGAAGTGCTTTGTTTGAGGTAGATTATGTATAATGCACTTGCCGCACTACTCTTCTACTTAGCATAGCAAGCCGCACTGTTTCCTTAGCTTTCTTGCGATTCCAAGCATATTTACAGGTGTAAACTAGTTGAATATCTTCATCTTGCTTACGGCTTGACCTTCTTTGCATTTCAACATTGTTCTTCCACTTTAGGTTCACAATATCTTTATTCATGGCGTTTTGTCTCTGTGTGTCATTCTTTGGTTGTCATTTCTTCTATCTGCATGTCAGTCCGGGCCCTCGTGACGTCACCATTCGTCTTCCATTAAGGCCTTTTTGGTTTCTTCAGGTACTGTACTTAGGTAGTCTTCATTTCGTTTCATTTGCTGGTATGGTTTCCTTAATGGATACCTTACTGTCCATGGTTTTCTGGGTATCGGTACTTCAATAGGTGTTGCTCTTCTAATAGGCACTGGGCAGAGCCCCACTGCGGCTCTCTGCTGGTTTATTTGCTCATTATGTGTCACATATTTTGGTGTGAACGTTCCTGGAACAAAATGAGCGACTGGAGGGCAGGCTTTATTTGGGACCTCCTCTACACCACTATTCCTGTTTGCACATGGGTTGTCTGTGCAGTGGCCACTGCAGCCAAGATCTGGGTGCAGTGCACTATCATAATGTCTAAATGGGATCTTGTCGTGGTGTGCCACCATTCCTGTGAACGCTTGAGTGTAGGGCGACGTGCAAATGAGATTTGTGTATCACTAACCAAAAGTGTGCTCTGGGTGCAGGAGAGGTTTCCAGCTAAACCAGGTGTGGGCATTTCTGCACAACATGGAAAAACAACCACTGGCAAATCCAACCGTTTGGGCTTTTATGTACTCGTAGGTTAGGCACTGCCATAATGGTGCCAACTGGCTATAAAATGGAAACATCTGGAAAGTGGTGTGGGCACCTGGGCATATGATAGCAGTACCTGACAAATGCCTATTACATGTGCAAGGAACAGATATAAATCAAGTGGCTGAAGGCATACTTGGTTAAGATATTTTTTTATTACAGAAGTAGCCAATTTACAACTGTAGTTAAGTCATTACCTGTCTGCAGATGCTGCACACTGCTTAGAAATAGCAGTGTCCGGCCACTGTTTGATGTCACTGCTTGATAGAGCTAACTTTAAGAAATCTCCGGAGGGTTCGCTTTGATCGGGAGGTAGTAGTTGGGAATGGCCATAGGGATTCACATGACCATGGTGGTGGGTAAATAACTAAATAACGCCTAACCACGTGTGTTCTCTCGAGTGCAAAAGTTTCAGCATATACATGCCCCCTAACAGCCAAAACGGAGGGCTCCAAACATGCAATTCCTACTCTCTGATTGGTACAGGCTGAGGTCTAAATGAGTCCTCTGAAAGTGGGGACTCGCATAATTAAACAGCCAGTACAAATTCCTCCAATTAACATTGTGTCAAATTAATCAACTTTAAGAAAGAATAATCAAAAAAGGAAAGTCATTGTAAGACCTAACTGCAAAAGATTTTTTTTTTAAAACTTATGCTGCATACCTATCCTTAACCACTCCACCTAAATTTACACTCACCATATTTGGCCATGATAGGGATCTCCCTGTCTGGTCCTCGATAGCTCGAGCCACTCGACATTTTCAGGAGAACCACTAGATAGCCTCCATTTTAATTCACGGTTGAAAAGTATTTTATGTGGATATCCTGGAAATATGGTGGAGATGTGTCTCTTGATGACGAGAAATTGAGAGCCCTGGCCCATAAGGACCCAAGTGAGACGTTTAAAAGAAGAAGCACCAGGAAGCTCTAACTGAGCTCCATTGTGAGGACAAGGAGCCAAGACCAACTTTGAGGGTCGCTCCGGGCCAGGGTGCACCATGGCAGAGTAGCAGAGGTTGCACCCACGGTGAACAATCGTTTGTTCAGATGTAGCCAGGCCGCTCTTGGATGAGGGGCGAAGTGCAAATGTCAACCAGGGGCTATATCTTGTTACCGCAGGCACAAAGGTCCATCGACGTGGGCCGGAATTGCTCCTCACAAGAGTCCAACAGCCTCGACTTCCGGCCTTGCGTTGATGTCCTGAACACAAACCTGATCTTGCGGACCTATGACTTTGCCGTCCTCATGTGCTAGATACTCAGACACGCCCATGTGGACGTCTCTTCAGGGGTCCACACTGCCCCTTTCCTCCCCGGGTTGCCCAGTGCCAACAGTGAATGGTCACCCTCTTCTTGCTTCCGGACCCAGGCACCATGCTTACTGAATACAAGTAGGGATCTCCCCTCCTTCATCCTCAACTCAAGCTGTCAAAGGAGCCCATTCTCCTGGCACAGCAATATCCCTTCTCAGGGGCAGGAGGCATATCTGCCAGCAGTGCCCAGTTCAGGTGTCCAGCATCAGCGGGGTACCCCTTAAGAAGACGAGGTCAGAGTATTTTACTCCCTATTTTGAGGCGTTTGGAATAAATGTTCTGTTTCTCAGGTGGAATATTTTTTAGGCATGTACAAATATATGCAGAATTGTGTTATGTTGCGTTATGTTATGTTATTGTGATTTATACCACGCACCGCTGACATTTTCATGGTCTCCAAGTGCTCTTACAGATGCTTAGCGATCAGTCAGGGGGGTAGATTCCACTCAGGGTTTCTGAGTGACATTGGATAGAGAAGCTGGATGATGTCTCGCAGAACCCCAAGGTGGAATACACCCCATAGTGGAAAGCTACCCATCTATCGTTTTATTTTGTGTAAGCCCCTCTTCACCTCCATGTTGCTTTTCAGGGGATGGAGAGGGGAGTGTTGGGGAACTATATAAAGCGTAATACTAGGTCCTTCTCCCCTTAGCATTCAGCAACCCAAAAAGGAAATACATCACCAGGCTGGAAAAAGTCCATATCCGCTTCTCTGCCCCATAGAGTTTGATGACACATTGCATAACCCCCTGCCATGTCTTCATAGTGGAGGCACACAACATTGTGTAAGGGAAATAGTTGCAAATGGAATCCATACCCAACATTTTAATTGTAAAAACATAGTTCAATCCATTCTTTCAATGAAAGCCTTAAAGGCATGTATACAATATACATTATAGGTTTAAATAATAATCCATAATAAAGGAGATATACATGATTTTTCTTATTTATAAAATGTATAAAATACATCCATAAAAAAATACACTATGCATTTCAATAAAAACATAAACACAATAAATATAGGGTTTTGCCATAATAGGTTTGTGCTTGAGCACCTTGAAGCGTCTCGTGTGCTCAATGGAATTACCAATAAGGATCTCAGACCCAAATAACAAGACAGACTCAAAAGAATATGGCAAAGTACTACTTTATTGTCAGCTCAAATAAAGTAGGGAAATCTGGCAAAGAACAAACTGTAGTACACACACTCACACTTGAATTTTGATTACACAAAGGTTTTATACCTCAATGTATGTCAGCCATGACGTCTTCCTACTCGGCAAACTGTAAAATCTATTGAAAGGAGGAATTGATCAAGGGAACATATGTACCTATATATCAAACAAGTATGATAAATTGGTACATAAGGCCTTGCTCCCAGTCGCCTTCATCCCCTTCCGCTCCCAGCACTTGCCCTTGGGCACCCACTGTCCTGTGTTCCCTCACAGGACTGCACTTATTGTATCGGCAGATGACCAGTCTTTACTATGTGACCTCTGCAAGCACTCACCGGGTCCCGGAAACGTACTCCCCGGCACTTCCCTCTCCAGGGAATTTCCTAGCACTTGCCCCCCCCCCAAGACCACCTCTATCCTGTTCATTATTGTATTGTATTGCCTTTATCCCATTTTCCCTTCCCTGCCCTGTGTGCGCTTTGAAACACAATTTCTTGCTGTATAAGCACCTTACAAATGCACAATAAATAAATTAGTAATATCACTGGATACCCCGTATCTGGTAGGCATGCATTGAACCACCTTTAAATAGGTATAATACAGATTGTAGCAGACAAACAGCAGCTGGTTGGCCTGTGCACCATTCTATAGCGTGTTGCTATATAGACTTTTGATTGGTTTGCATTCTCTCCCAACCTTGGACTTTCAGCTCGTTAGCAGCACGAAAGCAAAATGAAACTCAGGTGCAGCGGGCAACGTCAGACTACTACCCACTTGCCCAATTAATACATCATCTCTCATCGGTCATGCCTCAAGCCAAGGCTTCTTCTTTATGGTTGACCTTGCAGCCTGTTCTCTGTTCTGGGACCTTTAAGGGAGTGTAGGTACACGATTATCTTTGTAAGAAGCTTAATGAATAGCCCTTGTTTTCAACTTCTGAGTCACGTGTGAGGAGACAATGATTTTGTCCAGTTCTTTCTTTTATTTACTGCTATTTCATTTAATTAAACTGGGTGTGATTACTCATCTTGGCCTCTGAAGACTTGCTCACTCCACCTTGCATAGGCTTTTTGCATCTTTGACTGTCCAATACTTGGCACTTGCAGATGTTTTCTTCATTGCTTAATCTAAGAGAAATATGTCTTACATACATGGCTTATCCTCTTGACTCCCTTTGTGCCTTGCAATTATTCCTGGATGTGGAATCCTTAAGCCCAGGCCAATAGACACATCTTCGTTCCTCACACAAAGCTGTTTTTCCAGCATCTCCTGACTCTGCAGCCCTTGTCTGTCTCTGAGGTAGCTTGATTGGTTTCAACACAAGTCCGTTGTCCATCTTTTTGTCATGGCTGCCTTAGGCACGTTATGTTTTCTTCTGCTGCAAGCATCTATACGTCTCAGCTACCTTGTGTTTCTGCATATGTACATTCACTTCATCTCTCTTCACTTATTTCTATGGTGCATACATATGATTTCTTCATATTCGATTACATGTTTCATTTACCACTCCAGTTACATCTTTATCCTTTAAGAGTTTGCATATTGTTTCAGTGCATCTTTGTGTCTTTCCTTCATGACGTCACTCTGCCCTCATCAGATTTCACTTATAGCTCTGCGGTGTCCAATGGTGTGTGCAGACGTCCTTCCACCCTTTCAGTGCAGGGGCACATTCGATACTGTTGTCTGAGTGCATATCGTCTTTCATACACTCAATGCAGTATTGGACAATACCTAGTTTTCCACATAGGGTCTTCTCTTGCTGTTCCAATATGTTGGAGGTGAGGAGGTGGTAGCTGGGGATGATGTGTCCATCTGGTCCTCTACATTCCCTCCTCTGATCAAGTCCTCGACCACCTCCTCCTCTACAACCTTCTTCATCTTCTTTTCATACTTTGGTTTCTTTGGAATCCATACCTTTGTCACCACCCTCAGGTCACTTGCATTCTTTATATGCTCATCCACATTCCAGGTCATATGACAGCATTATCTAGTCATTTGACATAAAACCCAACATCCAATATAGTTTTTATGAACCTTGGGGTAATAAGACTTCATCCTTGGGTATGACAGTGTACTCTTCTTTATGTTCTCATGGTTGGTGTCTTCAGTCTGTATGTGCTTACCAGTCTCACCATTCACATTGATCATTATCTTCATCCCAATAGCTGTCTTGGCTATGTCCTTGCATTGTCCTAAAATGATCCTTATAAGACAGAATCCTAGCAATATCAACCATATTATTATTCCAAGTCATAAGCTTCATACCCCATCTTCGTGTGCAGGGTTGTCAGCATAGATATTGCTTCTGTAAGGGTTCCATTTTCTCCTTAAAGAGCAGGTATGTAAGTACAGCAAGAAGGCCTGATCTTTGCACACACGCTTCCTTCCATTGCTGTAATTAAGTCCAGGACATACCTGTTCTGGAGGCTCATAAGCCTGATGGCCGGTAGTTCTTCTTTGATTGCATTAAATCCTTTTATAGCCATGCTAATCATTTCCAGCAGCTCCCAGCTTGTGATTTATAACCACTTGGCATTCACTGCAGTCTGGAGTCCTGGCATAAATATGGATGTAAATATCATTGTCATCTTGCTGAATAATCTGTACTCTGCTGGAATATCGTCATAGGCTGCTATTGACTTTGATGAGATGTAATTCTCCCTCTTCAGCTGATGGAGGTTGAGCAACCTCTTCCTTCTCTGATATTCATTAATTTTTGGGAACTCTTCAATATGAAGGTCACTTTTGCTATTCACTAATGCAGGAACATCTATGACCATGATAGAACATTTTCCTCCCCAATAGGGCAGCTTCATATAAGCTGGGGATCCACAGGCCCAATAGCGGTCCATCAGCACAGCAGTTCCTCCATTCATTCCTGGTACCTCGAGTATCTGCTTACATCATTTATTTTCTCCAATGAGAACCAAGCCTTTGTTCCTGAAGCATGTTGTTGCACTATTAATAGGTATTATGGACACCGGCTCTGCTTCATTGTCAACCCATGTTGGTAGCTTAGAACACTTGGCCCATGACTTTAGGCATATGTCATTTACTATTTGCACTATGCTTACTGATTTCCTATTCAATAAGTGTGCAGTGCATGATATAATTCCTTCTTCCCATCCTGTACGGGGGGCAACTCGTACATATATCAATAGCTGAGGTCTCTCCCAGCATCCTGATACTCCTGAGTTTTCCTGTATGTCTGAAAAGTCCATCCTCTTCATTTCAGCAACCATTATTTGTTCTCCAGCCAGGGATGAATATAAAAGCACCAGGTTCATCCAGCCTATCTCTTTTTCCATCTTCTGTGTTTTCACATAAGCATCTTGATATGGAAATGATTTTCTTGATCGCCATTGTAGGGTTACCCATCTTCCTTTGAATTGTCCTCTGGTTGTGCAAGCTGCTAGATCACTGAGGAACTTTGCGTAATATGCAGGTATTTTTCTTGCAATGATTGTTCTGTCTGCATTCATGGCATAGGGGATGAGAGAACACACGTAGCAGCTTTCATCCAACATTCTCTCTCCCACCTGCTTCATGTGTTGATACCATATGTTATTCTTTAAATGGGCCGAATTATCAAGATATGTATTTATATTCTGATTATCTTCACCAGCATCTCTTTTAAGTCAAACAATGGGCCTCATTACACGGATGGCGGTAGGGATTTACCGGTAACGGTAAAATACCGGTACCAGTAAATCCCTACCACCTTACTACGAGGTCCCTTTGCGGGTTGGGGGATTTAACGCCTGCTTTTTGCAGGCGTTAAAATCCAACCCGCTAAGGGACCTCGGAGCTAATTACGGCACCGCAAAATTGCGGTGCCGTAATTAGCGCCTTCCCAATTCCCATAGAGCCCTATGGGGCAGAAATGGGAATGGGGAAGGGCAATGGCGGAAAGGGGATTTACCGCCCCTCCAACCTTGGAATGGGGCGGTAAATCCCCTTTCCGCCAAGGCGGTGCCGGTATTTTACCGGCATGAGCCATGGCGCTAATAGCACCATGGTTCTCCGCCTACCGGGTAATGAGGCCCAATGTGTTTAGTAAAATCAGGAATATGCTACTTGTGCCTTTGTTAGGGATTTTAAAAAAGGACTCATTGTCAACTACTATATCTGAATTTATTAACCATTATTTGTCTTAATGCCATAATAATAAAGAAGAAAAGACAAATCATAAGGCAGAATGAAATCACAATTACCATTCCAAAAAATCTACTTTCCCGATGGCAGTGTGTCTCTTATATTTTGGAACCTTCCCATCTTGTTTTAATTCAATATGTAAATTTGTTATTCTTTGTAACTCACACTTTTATATAAAAAACTGCAGGGTAATAGCGACAATGATTCTGAAAATAATATGACTGTTTTAGGGTTGCCAAGAAATGTCACAATGGCCCTCATTACAACTCAGGCGGTAAGGGGTTTACGGCGCCGTAAACAGCGCCGACCCTTACCGCCTGAGTACGAGGTCCCTTAGCGCCATGGCGAATTTAACACCTGCTTTTAGCAGGTGTTAAAATCCATGGCGCTAAGGGACCGTGGAGTTAATTACGCTACCGTAAATTACGGTGGCGTAATTAACGCCTTCCCCACTCCCATTATGCCCTATGGGGCAAAAATGGGAATGGGGATTGGGGACTTACCGCCCCGCCAAGGTCGGAATGGGGCGGTAAGTCCGCCAACCACCATGGCGTAAACGTAGTTTACGCCATGGTGGTAAAGTCACGGCCCAGGCGGTAACTTACCGCCTGGGTCGTAATGAGGCCCAATGTCCACGTGTCGTCTTACCAGAGCTGGGTAAGACTGCAATATATAGGTAAAAACAGAATACAATAATGTATGCAATGTGCTCTTTTTCTTTGGCTTCAGTACGTCAATACCTTGGACCCCTTGCCGCCAGACTTGTACAAATTTACCAGCACCTGACTTCTCTGTGCCACCTGGAGATTCCAAGTCCAGCGGCCCGGGAAGTCAGGCGCTGGTAAAATGTAAGTCCCCACTCCCATAGAGTCCACTAGGACTCTATGGGAGTGGGGACATGGAAGCACCGGCACCATTACTAATGGTGCTGGTGCTTCCATGACCGGTCTGCCTATTTTAGCCGCTGTGCCTGGCAGGGTCAGACATGTCGGGCACAGCGGCCAAGGCAGTTAGACTCGGAGTTTGCCGATCCGGAAACAAGGGTGCCAGTGAGCTTACCGGCACCCTTGTTTCCAGACCAGAAAACTTATAATGAGCCCCATTGTCTCTTGTTCCTATCTAAAAATAGTTCTGGAATAGCTGCACGTCCATCCATTCCTTATAAGAAATGTAAATTTGTATTCCAAAGTGTTTTTGCACTCCATAGATGCTTTATCCATGCTCTTGGTAACTAATCTGGTCTGCATGCGCAGAACTTTTTCCTCATGCTTCACTGTCAGCAGAGGCAGGAGGGGTCAAGGTCTCTCCTTTGTACAGTTTGAGGTCGTGGAGGTGCAGCCATACTCATCTTCCTTGTATCTTGACAGCTGTGGGAGTAACATCTACCACTTTGTATGGCCCCTCAAAATGGGGTTCATTCCAAGGGCAAACAAATGTTCGTACCAGCAACTCATCCCCTGGATATAAACTAGGTTGTTTGAATAGCTTGTCGGGATCAATTGGTTGGATGTTTTCTTCAATTCTCTTTGACCCCATCCCACCCGTTCTTGATCTCTTGAGAAATAAAAGAGGCACCGGCTGTCATAGCTACCAAATAATCATGCATCTCATCACCTAATGTCTTTGCTACATTGTGAGCATCAGTTTCTAACCTAGTAGGAGGAGCAAGATGTATTCTCATACAGCGTCCAGTCAGCAACACATGAGGAGTTAGGTGGTGAGATGAGCCAGGCTGATTTCAGAGTGCATATAATGCAAGGAGCAGGCAATGTAACCACCCCCTCTTTAAAGTGATGTTTCCTATCCTCTCTTTAAGGAATCAGTTTAACATTCACAAATTCCATTTGCCTGTGGGTAATAAGCAGAAGAGAACTTGTGCTTTACACCGAATAGAAAAGTAAACTGCTCAAATAGTTCATTTACAAAATGCGGTCTATTGTCAGATTGCAGAACATCGCACACATCCCAACTCGGGAACACCTCACGCATGAGGAACTTGTCAGCGCATTTGGCATCGGGGAGCGTACATGGACCTGCCTCAATTATCTGGAAAAGGGACATACCACCACCAGCATGTACCTTTAACCATTGCATGTCTGCACCATATCCACATAATCTATATGTAGATGCTGAAACGGGCCATTGTCTATACAGATTGCTCCTCTCATGGTTCGCAGTGTTCCCTGCTCTACATTTCTGGCACACGGTACAATTTACAATAAACTGTGCCACATGTTCCAATAAATCTGGTGAGAACCAATCTTCTGCAATCATAGCAGCAAGACTCTCTTGAGTCATATGCGCAGGGTAGTGAAGCACTACCCTCAATAATGCTAGAGGCATACCTGGCTTTCCAGTGCTGTCCCACCTCCATATTGCCTCAGTGTGGGATAAAGAACATCCCTGCTTTCTCCATAAATCTTGCTCTTCTTGTGCGGCTCGTCCTTGTGACTCAATTAACTGAAAAAGAGACGACATGTTAAAACCTTCCTTTAGTATAATATACTGTCCTGACATCTGTTTAACACGTTTTACTTCAAAATCAGAAATATTTGGGAAATATGCTGGCTTTTTGGCTCCTAAATCTGCAGCTTTGTTTCCGTGAGAAATCATGTCGGTTCTTTTAGTGGGCTGCACATTTCATGACTGCGATAGCCAAAGAGAGTCTTAGCGGCTCAGTAAGCTTATTCAATAGGGACGGGATAGGGATAAGCACCACTAATTCTGCAGCCTGTGCTGAGCAATGCAAAGGCAATCTCGCAGTTGTTACTACTTCAAATTCACCCTCACAGTTCAGCATTACTACTGCTGATCCAGTATGCCTTTCGCTAGCTGTTTGGTCAATTTTTGAAGAACCATCAATAAAGAGATCCCCCCCCCAGAGCACTTTCTCTAACACAGTGAATGTCATCATAAAACTCAGTATATGTTGTGCAGTGATGTACATAGTCATCCTTTCCTATTGGTTCCCCTGTGAATGTTGCCGGGTTCAGTATTCTACATCTAACAATTTTGATCAGTGCGTTTGAAATAAATAATTACCTTATATACTGTTGCTCTTTGTGTGTCAATGGCCCTCATTACAACACTGGCGCTAAACCATGGCGCTATTAGCATCATGGTTGGTGCCGGTGTTGTAATGGGTCCGCCATGGTTCGATGGGGAATTACCACCCCATTCCAAGGTTGATGGGTGGTAATTCCCCATTGAACCATGGTCCTTCCGCATTCCCATTTTCGCCCCATAGGGCTCTATGGAAATGGTGAAGGCGCTAAGTACGGTACCGCAAATTGCGGTACCGTACTTAGCACCAAGGTACCTTTGCAGGTCCCTACTTTAATGACTGGTCTAGACCAGCCGTTCAGGTCGGGTCACGCAAAGAGACCTCGTAGTAAGGTGCTAAGTGTTTAACGGCACCGCAGAGTTTTACGGCGCCGTTAAACACTTAGCGCCAAGGTCCTAATGAGGCCCAATGTACTTTTGGGTTTCACTCCAATAGTAAATAATTCATGCTCAACAAAGAATGTCACTGAACACCCCATTGTAATAATTAAGACTTTTTCAATAGCAAATGCAGCAGCAGCTAAAGCTTGTTCGCAAGAGTAATGCCGTTTCATTACTGGATCTAAAATCTCACTATAGTAAGCCAATGGGTTTTGTCCATGTCCTAATGTTTTCTGTGTGAGGACTGCTATCATAACTTCTCTATTTCAATGGGAAAATAAGTCAAGTTCTTCATGATAGTCTGGAATTCCTAGCACAGGGACTGCACTGATTGCCTTTTTTAATTCTTCAAATCCTTCAATCATTTCATCTGAAAAGAGGTCAGGGCACCCCTCTGCAAGAAAGAACACAGCATGATAAACTGTTCTGTGGATATGTTCCCACTCAGAGTCTGCAGCCACATGTTTTAGCTCACTGTACCTTTTAGAAGGGAGGAATATCCATTTGTCTATCAGTCTTTGTCCTGCCCACTTGAGTAGCCCATCAATGAAATGCTATGGCAATCCTCCTTTGAACAAGAGTACCAACAACATCCCCAGACATGGGTTTTGCCCTAGTCAGGCCTCATCAGTGCTGTGGACATGTGCCTCTCTGAGCGCAGTGAGCAAGGTGTCCACGCCTGGATAACCCTAGGCAACTGTCCATATTATCTTACTTTGGTCTACCAGTACTTCTTTAAGTTCTTTTAAAATCAGTTGAATATATGTGCTGTAATGGAAATCCCAGGCTCTGTTGTAGGTACATAGGCCTACAAATAGTTGCATTTTCTCACTGTTTTAGGTTCCGATGTATTCATAATTGCTTCTGCTCTTTCAGGTTTCACTTTTCTCATTTATTGAGAGATTAACTGTCCTATGTAAAGGACCACTTGTTGACATTATTGTAGCTCCTCCTTGTCTACCTTACATCCTTTCTCTGCTAGTATGGTCATGAGTCGAACTCAGTCTTTACTGCATCTTTCCTCTGTCTCACTGAACACCAATATGTCATCTACATACTGAATGATTGCACTCTTAAGCTGTACATCACCTAGGTCCACCTGGAGGACCCTTTTAAAGATTGACGGGGACTCACGGTACCCCTGAACCAAATGAGTATGTTTCAAGCCCGTATTTCTAAAGGAAAATGAAGAAAGATCTTGTGAGTCCTCATGAAGAGGAATTGAGAAGAACGCGTTTTTAAATCTATAACTGTAAAATACCTGGCCTTCAGATGGGATATTGCATAATATTGTAGTGGATTTGGAACTAGGGAAAACTCTGCTTCAACAACATAGTTTAGTGGACAGAGATTCTTACTAAATCTCCATGACCTCTCAGTTGATTTCTTCACTGGGTACACAGCTATGTTACATGGGGATGCAGATGGCACCAATAGTCACAGCTTAATTAAAGCAGAAATAGTCTAAAAAATACCCTCATCTGCTTCTCTAGATATAGGATATTGCTTTGCTTGTGTGCAAAATAGCTCCTGGTTTAAGCTTGATTTTAACTGTTCCTACTCATTTCAACAGACCCACATCATATGGACTGGTAGTCCATAAAATATTTGGCTCTTTCTCTAAATCTTCCTAGAAAAATGATGGTTTCTTTTTTACCATTGCCATTCTCTGCAGTATTTCTCTATTCTCCACTTTCATCCAATAAGTGAGAGTTATGAAAAATACTAACTCATCATCTGAGTAATCATCCCTGAAAAGCTCCTCGTCTGTCAAGTCTGTCAACCTCTATCCTTCACTCAGGGCTATCACTGCTCTCCATTGTCTTCCCTCCTCATCTTTCCCATGGACAACCACCCTTTCTTCTCTGGCCACTGCTGCTTCTAACTCTAGGGGTATAACCCGTCGTCCTTCATCATCCATAGGCATTTCTGGTATAAACAAAAACTCTTCAGGTATTATGAACATTTTACCTGCCAACCTGGGTAACCACATTAATAAAACAGTCAAAATATACAAAAATATTTCTGGATATAAAGGGACTGCTCGCAATGCCTTCCGGTCTGTAATGACTAATATAAACTCTTTCACATTCATATAATGAATCCCTGGAGTACAGAACGCTATCCGTTCATCAGTGAAAGATATTGTCATGTTAAATTTTGCCATCATGTCATGCCCCAATATGTACACTGGTGACTGTCGAGAATATAATAATCACATAGACATGTCATATTCTCCTATAGAGATTGGTAATTTGTCTGTAAAAGGAATTACGCTTATCACCCCAGAGAATCCCTGTGCATTCATGGCAATTCCTGACATTGGGTATACAAGAAACAAAAACGTCTTTCCTCCTATCGTCACCTTGACCCTTGGCTCCTCTTGGGGTTCCAGTGTTACTGATAGTACTGAACACATCAGGTTGTTCTGTGAGCTGTCCTATTGTGTGTATAAATTCATCCCTGTACCTGTGAAAGGATTTCCTCCTACCACTGTCACACTCCCTATTCTAGGTGTGGGTGCTTGTGGGACACCTGTATTCATATTCCATTGTGGTACCATGGCCTGTTGTGTCTGCGCTTTCTGGGTTTGTATCTGTTGTGTTTGTAGAGGTACTTGCTGTGGTTTCCCTTGTAGCAGTTACATTTGTAATGGAATGTGCTGTATTTGCTTTGGTTGTGGCGCATATGTCTGATTCTTCATGTGATCTTTGGCATAATACTCCTGTAGTTCTGTATTGTGTTGTGGAACATAGCCCATCCCCCCTCTTGGAGTTCACCAATTTCACTTCATGCCTCTACTTCTACATGTTCTGGCTACATGTCCCACCCTCCCACAATTCCAACATTGTTGTGGCTGTCCACCATTTAATCCTCCTCCTCCTCCCTGAGGGTTTTGAAATTCACCTCGTCCTCCCCTAGGTCCATAACCTCTACCCCTGGCCAAAAAGTGTACCCACTCTGATCTATAGGGTACACTAAATTGCTTTGCTGCGTTGGTCCTATCTCTTGTGTTGCTAACCTTCACCACTTGTCAATACAGCTCCCTAGTTTTGACAATTACTTCTGAACTCATTTAGCTTCTTCCTGCTTTTAAATCCCTTCTTGTTTTTCTCCTGTAACAGTCGACAATGATGTACGATAGTCACCTGTATTTCAGGCCATGGTTTTGCTTCCATCCCTATCTGTTTCTTCATCTGCCATTGCACTGGTTGGGCAGTCCCTTACATAAAATGTGGTAAAATAATGCCACCGTTTTATCCCACGGTTCTCTCATCTCAAGACACCACTGCTCTTGAATATCTTGAATAAAGGCAACAGGATCTTCATCCTCACCTATTTTCCTAGACATGATCGCATCCAAGTCTGATGTATTGGGATATTGTACACTGAGCGCCCGCCATGCATCTGCTATGCAATTGTTAAATGGTGCTCCATTGTGTGTCATGTTTTGTGCAGTCACATCTGCATACCCTGCTCATTTCCAAATGTCACCAGCGCTCTAGAATGGCCGCCAGCAGACCTTTTATGTCACCTATTGCTAACATCATTCCTGATGCCATTCTCTCTAACTCATAAATCCATTTTCCTGCACCTGAAGTCAAACTAGGTAATCTACATTTCAAATGATTCTTGTCCATGTGTGGTCACGGTATATATTGTGTCATCCTCCCCATTTCTCTAATAATGGGAATTGTGAAAATCCTGATCCATAATCATACCAACTACACTTCTTGTTTTCGAGGTGGGGCTAGTCTCGCCCATTTCTCTCCATCTTGTTAGTGACCTTAATCTGCTTACATAAGGTGGATATATCTCTTGTACTGCACAATTGTACTTGTGGTCACTCAGTGTATGGTCTCAGTTCTGTATTTCTTTCTTAAGGGTCCTCTAAGTCTGACTATTTTTCCCCTTTTTCCATACTTGATTCTTTCGAAAAACCACATGCGCCCTCTCTTCACGCTTTCGCTCTTCCTTGGTCTGACATCATTATGCCCCACCTTGTATGACTTTCATCCCTTTTCACATCATCAAGATCTAGTCTACTTTAAAACAGCATTCTATGTTCATCTTCCCCTCTTTGCAACCTACGTACGTTCAATCTCTGTGTTTATATCTCCTCTAATTTCTTCTCTTCTAGTCTCTCCTTTTCTTTCCTTGCCTCATATCTTCTTCACTCTTCCTTTTGCATCCTCTCTTTTTCCTTCTCTTCCTTGTATGGTTTTCTTTCTTTTTCTGTTGTTCTCTTTCTTTCTTTTCTCTAACCTCATCAATGCCCTTGTCATCTAGCTTCAGTAATATATGTCCTCCCATCCATTAATTCTATACTATCATCACTCCCGTAGCCATGACCTTCACTTCTCTTTGTCACATTGCTTCTTCCTCTATTTCTATCTGTCTGTTCTGTCTATCCTGTCTATCCTTTCTCTCATCTCGCTGTTTACTTTCATTGCGTGTTGATATTTATTTGCGTTTTTTACTTTTGCTCTCTTCCATATTGTCCTCACTGTTATAAGCGGGGGACTCATATGTCGGATTAACATACCCCATCACTGCTTTTAATTCATCTAGAGTATAAAATGCCTGTTTCTCAATATCTGCACTCTTAGTTTTCGGTCAGGGAAAGAGGAACCAAAGGCATCACACCCTCCCCTTTATTCTGATTAAGCATCCACTCCTTGTCCGGTGGATCTTCTTTCTCACTCTGACCTATCTTCCACAACTTCAAAATGGCCAACCTTTTCTGTAACCTCTTCCCCTTGTATGTAGCATGCAAATATGTTGTCATGTGCCTCAATACTGTTTTTGACAATAAACCTTATTGGGGCCATGGCGTAAGCTTTTCTTTAGTCATGCCCTTCAACCACTCCCCGTGACACTGTTTTATTTTGGGTGTATATCTTGACAGTGTCCTGCATAGATGTAAACGGGGAGTGTCCCCCATGATGACAATTCAGTTTTGACTGCCAATACTTACCAAATCTTTTATTCTTTTATCAAATATCCACACTGATTGATTTGAGCAAGCACCATCAATCGCCGCCAATCACCAGTAAATCAAATTTTCAATCAATTTAATAAAATCTATGTAATGGCATTCTTTTTATTCCTTTGTTTACAATTTCTTCCAATTACTATACATTTTTGCTGTCTCGTTGTTTTATTATTGACACCTTAAGAATATCTTCTTTACTTATGTATTATTCTCCTTTGATCTTTATCCTCCTGATTGACGTCAATCTCTTAATTTAAAAATCTGATGATCGCCTTATTTTTTTCTATCATTTTTTGTCTCTTAACATAGACACAATAAAAGTTTTACACAGACACATTTATAACCCCCATATACATGCACTTTTAATTATTTGCGTACAGCTTCCTTTACTTTCTCTAGTAAATCTATCTCATCTGTCTTTTTACCCTATTTGGAGTTTGATACACACTCTTCATTTTGGCCTTTCCTCAGGAATCCTTAAATAATACCCCCACTTTGAGTTTTTAGTGTGTACCCTTCTACCACTCTTGGAACCAGGAATGTCGGTTTATATTTCTTTCCTTTTAGGTCATCGCCTTTTGTATTCTCTCACTATGCATATGTGGCCATTGTATGGCATGTTTATGTGATTTATTTCATTTTACCTGTATCCCTAATGCACATTGTATTACATCATTTGCAGACATGATATGTAACACAAGTCCATTGCTATTTGTTTGATCTCGCTAACTGCTACACAAGTATAATCACCCAGATACCTGAGGGTTAGGTGCACTCTATAAATAAATAAATAAACTAATTCCCAAAAATACTTGTACTTTTAAAATACAGTCCCTCCCCCTATATTTGCCACATACTCTACTTACGTCCTGGCTCAGCTCGAGTCCCTCTGTGCAAAATGTATAGACCCAAAGGTACATACCAACTCGCATGGCATTATATAGTCATTTTTATAGTAGTAGCGATCTCCTTACATAGAAACCCCATACATTTTTAATTTGCAAAGTATTCTTTATTTTATATCATAGAAAGGATTTCAATGCATAGATGGTGTGTAAAAAGTTACTTATATTCATTAAAAAGTACATAAGTTGAATCTCTAATAGCAGTTAATTGGATTTAGAATAAAAACACACTTCAAAACCAACAACAACCCATACTAAATCACATACAACCTACATCATTCGTTCACATTCATAATCACTCATACTGTGCACAATGAGCAAAGTATACAATTGATAAGAAAAACAATTGATAAAAAACAAACAAAGGGTCTTCCAATTCGACCCTACAGTGCAAGGTGGTAATTACACATCAATGAACCCAATTACTATATTGCAGGCACATATCAATAACACAGTTTTGATATGGACATTTTCCCTTGCAAATTATTGTTTTTTGAAGTCTTAAAGCTGTAGTTCCCAAAGGCGGGGCAGGATCAAGGTGCTCACTGTTTTGCAGTATGTATCTGGCATCTAGGGTTTGCCGCACTTGTTAGTTCTTTGGATTGGGCTATCCATAAATTTGATACCTCATAGCTGGTTGTGGCTTGCCTGATAGTTAAATGGTGTCGTTCCCACACCAGTTACTGCCTCGGCGGCACTGAGTCTCGTGAGTCTCCTGAGACCATGTTAACCAGCCAAGGCCATCTTAATTATTGTCAGACATTGGTCTGCCGCTTCCACAGAACACTGCTGTTTGCTATTTGCAGCCTCAGCATTGCTTCTTCCACAATCGACCAGTTCGACTGCAGTTCGCGGGGCACCTGCGGCGACCGGACAGGAATTTCTTCAAAGTGTCACCTGCCGATGATTCTTTTTGTGCGTGTTTATTGTGCGCCACTCTCCCCAGGAATATCTGGAATCTTCCAGCTAATGCTGAAAGCAGTCAATTGTCCAAGAGTCTAGATCTAGGCCCAGTTCAACTGGAGCAGAACCATCTGCACCACTACCAAAATGTGCTCTAGCACCTTGAAGTGTCTCATGTGCTAGATGGAATTACCAATAATGATCTAAGACCCAAATAACTCGACAGACTCAAAGAATATGGCAAAGTAATACTATATTATCAACTCAAATAAGTAGTGCAATCCAGAGAACAACAAACTGTAGTCCATGCACTCACACTTCAATTTTAATTTCACAATGGTTTCATACCTCAATGTACGTGAGCTATGATATCATCCTACGTGGAAAACTGTAAAACCTATTAAATGGAGGGATTGGTTAAGGGAACATATGTACCTATATATCATATAAGTATTAGTAATATCACTGGATGCCCCTTATCTAGTAGGCATGCCTTGAACCACCTCTAAATATGTATAATACAGATTATAGCAGAATAACAGCAGCGGGTTACCCTGTGCAACCTCTGATTGGTTGGCATTCTCTCCCAACCTTGGACTTTAGACTGGTTAGCAACACGTAAGCAAAACACAGGTGCAGAGAGAAACATCAGACTCCTACCCACTTGCCCAATTAATCCATCATCTCTCATTAGTCAGGCCCCATGCCAAGGCTCATTCTTTATAGCTGACCTTGCAGCCTGTTCTCTGTTCTGGGACCTATAGGGAGTGTAGGTACATCATTATCGTCAACTGGAGCTTAATGAATATCTCTTGTTTTTAACTTCTGAGTTACGTGTGAGGAGACCACGATTTTGTCCATTTTGACCTTTTATTTACTGCTATTTGATTTAATTAAGATGGGTGTCTTTACTCCTCTTGGCCTCTGGAAACTTGCTCACTCCAACTTGTATAGGCTTTTCACATCTTTGATTGTGCAAATACTTGGAGCTTGCAGACGTTTTCTTCTTTGCTTAATCTAAGAGAAATATGTCTTATGTACATAGACTATACTCTTGACTACCTTTGTGCCTTGCAATTATTCCTTGATTTGGCATCCTTGATCCCAGGCCAATAGACTGCTCTTTGTTCCTCACACAAAGCTGTTTATACAGCATCTTCTGACTCTGCAGCCCTGGTCTAGCTCTGAGGTAGCTTGATTGGTTTTAACACTAATCTGGCGTCCATCTTTTTCTCATGGCCGCCTTAGCAACGTTATGTTTTCTTCTGCAGCAAGCTTCTATAGGTCTCAACTAACTTGTGTTTCTGCGTATGTGCGTTCACTGGTGTGCAGTCATTTTTTCGAAAACATAATGTCGAAAGACAATAATGTCAACAAAAAAATATCGAAAAAAAAGTTGAAATCTTTTTTTAAAAATTATATATTTATTTTGGGGTCCGGGAATAAAGAAAAAAGGGGTAAAATAAAATAAAAAATAGAAATAAAGGGGTTTGGGGTGGAACCCCCCCATTTCGAAAAAAAACGTATTGAAAAAGAAATTCAACTTTTTTTTTTCAGCATTTTTTTTCTCGAAAAAATGACTTTCGACATTTTTATTTTTGAAAAAATGACTATGAACCGCGTTTACTTCATCTCTCTTCACTTTTTCTTTGGTGCACATGATTTCTCCATATTCGATTTCATGTTTCTCCTATCACTCCAGTTCCATCTTTATCCTTTAAGTGTTTGCATATCGTGTCAGTGCATTTTTGTGTCTTTCTTTCATGATGTCACTCTGCCCTTATCAGATTTCGCTTATAGCTCTTTGATGTCCAATGGTGTGTGTAGCCATCCTTCCACCCTTTAAGTGTGGGGGGAACATTCGATACGGTTGTCTGAGTGCATATCCTTTCCCATACACTCGATGCGGTATTGGGACAATAACTGGGGCTCTTCTCCTGCTGTTCCAATATGTTGGAGGTGAGGGGGCCTGAAGCTAGGGATGACATGTCCATCTGCTCCTCTACAAGTTATAAAACTATTAAATATTAAACAACATACACACATTTCCACTTGTTCGCTACAAGACACAAATAAAAATAGAAAAATACAAGATTATTTTCCTTTCAAACACTTGAAAGAAAATATACTCCAGTGAAAAAGGTGCAAGTCGCCATCTAGTAACCGTATCCATTCCTTACCGGAAACAGTCTTGAAAGCAGTTTTTCTACTCTACGTGTCCGTACTGTATGATGGATCGTCATACTTACCGCTTTGTAGCAGCAAATTTGATTAGATAGGAAGATGCCTGAGTGCTTATTTCCTTGCTACGCAGACAGGACCAACAGCTAAAACTAGACACTGCAAATATTATGACCTGGTACGTTGTTGTTAATTTGCATAAGATCTCCGCTGACACTAACGTTCTCACGGCATGATAATTCAGACAGGTTTTGAGATTCTCATTAAGGTGCCCTTAAGGCACGGACAAATACACTGAAAGTGCTTAAGCATTTCCTTGACCCTCTTAAATAGGATATAATGATCGTCCGATTGTGAATTCAAGGCCTTGTTAAATGTTGCAAACGGAAGTACACCTAGTTGCAATTTTAAATAAAGACTTCCTGCAAAGGTGGATTCTGTAAGGTCCAGATAATTATATTCTGCCAATTCATTAAAACAATAGTATTATCTGACTCAGAAAATTTCACAAAACTTTCCTAAAATCTCATCAAATACGCAATTCTGTAACCAGACGAGCTGAATTTGCATCAATAGTGGACGGGTCTCCCCAATGATTCATGAGCCCTGAAGTCCTGGCTGTGTGGCTGACATGCTTCATCCACGGTATGTCACCCTTTCTATGCTGGTTAAGAACATATACTAGAGCATTTGTATATGTTCCAATAGTGGGGACGACCGCAGCGGAATCCAGTATTGTGACAGTTTCAGAATTGCCAAATTTTCAATTGCTAGCTAATCAAGTTCTAATAAGATTAGATTTGTGGGTGCACCCTTCGGGAGTCCCAGAGTGCTTTTTCAAAAATTCAATAATATAATATCTATCATTTTTAAAGGACCAGATTTCCAGAGTTCAACCATTCGCAATGCTGGTTAAACGAAGCAAGAAAGCGGGATCACCTATGGACCCATGTCCCCCAGACATCTACAAATCAATCCTCGTAAAAGGATCGCCAGCAGAACATTACAGAAACCTTCTAAATCTATCACTATCAACAGGGACTGTACCGAAGATCTTCAAATCAGCATACATCAAGCCACACTTAAAAAACACAAGTGGTGGCGTAGATGACCTTTCCAACTACAGGCCGATCTCTAACATCCCCTACCCAGCGAAACTTCTAGAAACCTACGTATATAAACTAACCCAAGAACACGTAGAAAAACACCACCTGCTGGACCAAGCTCAAATCTGTTTCAGACCAGCGAGAGGAACGGAAACAGCACTACTATCCATCTGGGACGACCTCAAAACTAACGCAGACTCAAACACTACCTCAGCCCTTATTCTGCTCAACCTCTCCGCAGCCTTTGCACAGTTAACCACAACACCCTGACCAAAAGACTAGAAAACATAGGCATAACAGACACAGCACTACGCTGGACCAAATCATTCCTAACAGACAAAACAGAAACCGTATGGATAAAACCTTTCAAATCCACTCCACGAGTTAACGACTGTGGAATACCACAAGGATCCTCACTATCTCCACTATATTTCAACACCTACCAGACTCCGGTCATCAGAATCTTCAAAAAATACAACATTACATGTTACAACTATGCAGATGACACTCAGATCATCTACAAAATCAAAGACACTGATGCCGACCATTCAACCCTTACCGACTGTCTAAAAGAAGTCTACGAATGGATGGATGCCAACAACCTGAAAATCAACTCAGGAAAGTCAGAAATCATGATCGTATCCAATGACCATGAGAACGAAACCACCATCCCGTGGCCTACGAAAATGGGAAACACACCAACACCATCGAAGGTAGTAAAAAATCTGGGAGTCCTAATGGACAACAACCTAACCCTGGAGCCACAAATAAATGCAACAGTGAAGAAATGCTTTTTCCTCCTCCGAACGGCAAGAAGAATTCTACCTTTCCTCTCCTTCACGCACAAAACACTCACTATCGCCGCCCTAATCATGTCTAAAGTAGACTATGCAAACAGCCTCTACCTCGGAACACCTGAATACCTCTTGAAGAAACTGCAACGGATCCAAAATGCAGCAGCAAGACTACTCCTCAAACTATCCAGAAGAGATCGCCTCACTCCAGCCCTAAAAACCCTACACTGGCTCCCAGTTAAACATCGCATCACCTTCAAAACAATGTGCATAACGCACAGGGCATTCAGCGGACAAGGAGCAGAATTCCTACAAAAGAAAATAACAGTCTACAAACCAATGAGACCCCTCCAATCGAGCAATGAAATCCACATGGAACTCAAACCATACCTCAAGAAAAAACTTGGAGGCACCTCCTTCTACCACTTAGCCGCAAAAACCTGGAACAACGTCCCAAATGAAATAATAAACACCGAACACCACCTAAAATTCAGGAAATCACTAAAAACCTGGCTCTACAACACCACAGACTAAACCTGGAAAACGAAACTGGTAAAAAGGATAACTAAACTGTAAAGACACGGACATCCCTGACCGGGGAGAGTAAAGCCCACGGCAGCTGGACGGGCGACATCGGATAGACAGGAACACGGGCGGCACGCATGGAGACTGAGTCGACTAACCCCGACAATCCCACCAACACTTTCGCCCAGCCCTTAATTTAAATTACCGCCAGGTACCACATTGGTGTGGAATTATCGAGACACTGGCAACCTCCCCAACTACCCGAGAGGTTGTCATTGGCAGGCCCACTAGAGTCTAAATGGAGGATAAGGGGAGCTATCATAGAACATATTAGAGGCGGAGACTAGAGGAGTATGGAAACTGCATGCCAGTCAGACCCAGATCAGGACAGAGCCGCAACAGGGGAGACTACGCAAGCCGAGCGCTTCAATTCAGGATATGGACGCAAACTAACCAACCCTACTAACAATTTTCCTTTCTGCATACACCTCTCAAACTCCAAACCAAACACAACCAAAAACTACAACACAACAAACCGCACAAACTTCACTACATGGCAACAACAAAACAAAAACACAGATAGCCTTGCACAACAGTACACAACGACTATCGGCCGCAAACACCCCAGGCCCAGCCAACGGACCCACCGGGCTGAGGCCGCCAACAGCACATCACTGCTCTCTTGTACTTTTCCTGCTTCCTCCCACTAACTCATCCTCCCCTCCTCTTTCAGAGCCGCCAGAGCGCCGAGGGACCACTATGGTGGTGATAGTGTGTGGTACAAATGTCCTTTAACATTAACATTAACATATACAGCATAACTTGATTTCAATTGATATATTTATAGAGTCGGTCCAATGGCTTTGTTGCCAAAATAGTTGGAAAAGTTTCCTATCGCCAAGGCATTATGGTTTAAAGCCAGTACACCCTTATCCACTTAGGTTTTAAATTTGACATCTCTGGAAAACTTGATCCCTAAATGATGAAAGTAATCTATTTCCCTCATCCTTTCTCCTTCTATGGACAGATTTAATTTATAGCAGCATTATATTTTCTTCATGAATACCCTGTGCCTTTAGTTTCCTCTCTATTTATATCCAAACATTTCCTATTGCACAATTATAAGAATTTGTTTAGCTGTGTTTTTCCAATCTATAGGAGTTCTTTGAGACCAAAACGGCATCATCTACAAAAACCGGTTGAAGCCACATTTAACTCTGGGGTATCTGCAAGCAAGGGCAGCAATCTCCGTTATTAAACAATTTATAAAAAGGCAGTAGTGGGCCAGCGGCAAGCCCTCTCCCAACCCTTTTCACCTGGGAAGGAGTGAATGGTCTCCTCACCGGGCCCCCGTCTAACAGCCGGCATGTTATCCTGATGTAACATTAAAATGGTCTTCGAGCGATACCATGGTATTTCTAAACCAGATCATGTTTTGCATGGTTCATTCTAAGGTACTATGTAGAATGCTGTTTTCAAGTGTGCACAGACCCTGTGTTCAATTTGTTTTCTTAAAACGATGCTTTTTTATATAAGAAGAGACCGCCTAAAGAATTGGTCAAAGGTGCTGAGCCCTTCATAAAGACCAGCGTGCAAGTGATTAATTAAATTATTATTCCCCATCTAATCAACTAAACTGATCAAAAAATACTATTGCGTTTGTAATCAAATCTGTCTTTGTAGCTACTGGTTCCCATAAATGAACAGACACCTTTCTATGTTCGAGGCCATCTTTGCACAAGGCAGAACTAGAGTAGAGGTCCTCCCGGCTGAGACAGTCTCCTGACCCCACCAGCACTAGCCCTGCAGTGGCAGTAGAGCAGTTTTAAACGTCACATGTGCATTCCAGGTACTAAATGGAGCACACAATTCCAAGAGGCAAAGGTGCATTTTTAATTGTCTGCACTGGTGGTACTTTAAACTGTAAACTAGTTCTGGCAAGGTGGCTAATAGGGTTACACAATTACACAGCCACATCCTTTAATATCATATAAGTGTCAGATTGGTGAGCAGTGCTGAGCTACGACAGGGGTGAGGTGTATTAGCTGTCTGGCCTGCATGTATCCACATCACTCATGTGGGGCAATGCTCAGGAAGCTGCGTTTTTTATCCCCCTGAGGAAGGCCAACACTGTTGCAGTGAGCTCGACTGAGATGCAGTGCTTCAAAGGCAGCCCTGACATGAGAAAGTCAGTGTCACACCATTTTATTGATCACTGGAGTCCTTCTGAAGTTAGCAGGAAAAGGGAAAGGGTGACTAACCAGAGACTAACCAGAGGCTCACAAAGGGGTTCAACCATTAGGGTTCCTGCTAGGGCTCTCAGCAACTTCCTGCCCTCCCCAATGCCGGCAGGCGATGCGCTCTGTGTTTGATGTCGGCAGGCAAAAGACAGTTGTAAGAGCAGCATGGTTTTGAAATCTGACATTAGGCTTATTTTGGACCAAACCACTATAACATTTTGCCTTTAAAAGGAGAGGATATCCCCTCTTTGGATGATTTCACTGGAGCTTTGCTTGGGGATGCAACAAAGAAAATACAAAGGCCTCTGCATTATCGGTACAGACTAAAGGTTCCAAGGAAAGGGCAGCTCCTTTCATCAGCCACCTCAGGATCACATTTGGGGTGACACTGTGGTGTACATGGCCTACTTCCACTAAGGCACTACTACCTGGAACCTGCCATTGGAGATGGCAGAGCCCCGGCAAGTGCGCAGAGCCCCCGCAAGTGCCCTCTAAGCATCTTCCTGGATGGGAAGAGCAAAGAGAAAAGAGTCACCTTGTTGCTGGAGACCCTGGACTGGGTCTCCCAGTAGCCGAGTAATCAAGGAGCATCCATGAGCCCTGGTTCTTGCCTCGATCCGCTTGTGAACTACACCGACCTGGATATCGCCTCACTGTCCCAAGCTTCTTCGTGCCACATGCCATTGCTGCTTGCTACTCAATAAAAGGTCCCAAGATCTGCCACTGTCCCTTGGATACTGCAATAAAGATTTCTTCTAATGGGTCAACTATCAGCAGAACTAAGGCTGGTCCAGTCAAGGCATGCATCCAACCACAAAGTGTGTTGGGTGGTCAGGAGCCCTGCAGCCATGAAAACGTGAAATCAAGCTAACAGCAAAATATTTTGAATCTGAAAATGTCGAATTCGAAATGTCCAGCATGCTATATAATTACACACATCACCCTTCTCGCTCAACCCCCTCCCCAAACCCCTCTAACCCTTAAACTCACCTCCACCGCTAAACTTATCTTTTGTTCTGTCCTGCTGTGCTCTCCCTTCGACGTGAGTTCCGCCTTCCCATTGAGGAGCGGAACTTCTGGTGCTGGGTCCTTTTTTTTTCTTCCTTTTTAAAAAAAACGTTATTTGTCCCCTGCCTTACTTTGTATGGAAGCGGGGGACACCCCTGCCACCCCCAAATACCCATAATGGCAATCAGGGAGAGCGGGGGGGGGGGTGCAATCCCGCAACCCCTGCTCCCCCTACATCAACATGATGGTTTTCCGTCATTTCTTCCACCTCGGATTTCGGCATTTTTGTGCATGCGTTTTTTGAATTTGCCTCCTTCTACAGTCGGCTCTACAATCTATTGGAATGGATGTCTGTCCTTGCATGCCTGGACCTGCACCTTAACTATCGCCATGCTAGCACACACCCCACCCGCAAGCCTGGGCGGGCGGAAGCCTGCCAGACCTCGCTCTCTTGAACCCAGTCTTCCATGGATGAGCACGTGCAGGATGAGTAGATCACTGCACGGGAGGATTCCTCGAATTCAAATTGAATTATTTTCAATGAATTTTGCTGCAAATATATGTGGGGGGTGTGTTAGGGTAATTAATAATGTGGTTTATGTGGTTTGCTGTGAGGGGGCTTATCGAGGAGTTTGGGGGGATCCAGCCACCATATATCTGTGGCAAAATCCATCCAAATGTCTTTTTCTTTTCAATGAAATTGAATTTGATTAAAAGTATTCGACCAGATCACATAGAAGCGCACATGCATGAGCGAGGGATCTGTGCATGAAGATATGAATGGAAATCAATAAGGGCAGGGACTTCCCATTGACATCGCGGGTCACAGCTGGTGCAAATCTGCAATGGTTTGTAAGCACACCGACTGGGAAGGGGGGCAGGGAATGGACGAATGCTTACCCTTTCTTTATTTTCTACTGCCTCTCAGGACTAGACAAGCAGAAAGAACCTGTTAAGGGTTCCCTGCATGGAGCGTAAAACTCCCAGGAGCTCATTTTTTAAAAATGTGTAATTTGGCAGCAGAGAGCCAGTATGTGTTGACATACATGTAGGAGCATCCCTGCCACCACATTTTTTTCATTTGCATGGTGCAGGGCAAAAGTGCAGGGTGAAAGGCAGTGTACACGTGTGTAAGCCACTTTTGCCATGCACTATTGCACTCAGCACTGTAAAGTGAGTAAACGCTGGCTAGCATGCTCACATGCCAGGCAGCATTTACTATTCATTGTGAGCACTGCTTGCCATGCTTGCATGGCAAGCATCACTCACAATTACAGTTAAAAGCTGCTCGACATGCTCAAATGCCGGACAGCATTTGATTTCAATTGTGAGCACTGCTTACCATGCACGCATGGTAAGCAGTGTTCACAATTACAAATGCAAATGAATGCTACCCGACATGTGAGCATGTTGGGAGTATTTAATTGTAATTATAAGTTCTTCTACAATGGATACCTATGGGACCCATTTGCATTATCCTGGTGCATAAAGCTGGCGGACCCTGGAGGGATCTGCATCATAAAGCTGGCATGAAAATGCATGCTTGTACAAATGCTGGCTCATTTGTATGGTGAAGAGGAGACAAGTCGGTGGAAATTCAAGTTGTGTTCCGCCCATCCTCTCTGCCATACAAAAGATTGAAAATGGGCTGCCACATTAATGGAAGGCGTTAAAGCCTTACATCATGTTTTTACTCCTTCCATTAACGTTTTGCCCCCATTCAACATGAGCTCCCTAGTATCACTTCCTATTAGCCTTCTTGAAGAAGAACAGATGAGGTCATCTCTAGTGCCCACCTCCTCATCTACATCATGCTGTAAGCAAAGCAGGAAGACTGTGTGCATGGCACCAGGTATCATCCCAATACAAAGATGTGAGGCACCCCACTCAGACAACCATATCGAATTTACCCTTGCACTGATGTGGTGGAAGGATGTCAGCATACACCATTGGACGTAGACGAGCTGTAAATGAAGTCAGACCAGAGTAAAGTGACGACATGAAGAGAAGATACTAAGATGTATTGAAATGATATGCAAATACTTATCGAATGATAATGTAACTGAAGTAATAAGAGAAACATGTATGCAGAAATAAAGAAATTAAAAATACCAAGAAGAAAAGTAACCAGACGAAAAGGGAATGGTTATACGCAGAAACGCAAGATAGATGAGTTACATAGAAGCTTGCAGCAGTAGAAACTATAACATGAGTAAAGCAGCCATGATGAGAAGATGGACATCGGATCAAGTCAAAGCTACCTCAGAGACAAACCAGGGCCGCATATCAGAAATGCTACAGAAAACAGCTTTATGCAAGAAACAAAGAATATATGTTTTACTGAGACTATGGATGAAACGGCAAGACATAATTGATAAGTTAACCAGGATAAACTAGGAACGAAGGGTACATTTAGCTTAAATCACGGGTACACAACTTACGGCCCGCAGGCCAGTTGCGGCCCACCCTGCTGTTTTGTCCAGCCGGTGAGGTACAAAGACTTTCCTAATGGAGTGCGGCCCGCAAGCAGCATCGGTCGCCCTCCATTAGGAAAGTCTTTGAAACTCTTCTGGGCAGGACAAAACACTGGCCCTCATTGGCTCAGCACACACGCACCACATAGCTCCTATGGGCCACGTAGTGCATTTGTGCTGCACCAATGGAGGGCCAGCACTACGGCTGGCATGGCCAGTAAGGCTTGATGCCGGAAGGCATTTCAGCCTTGCCACGCCCATGCCAGCCATAGTGCCAGAGACCTCACCAGCGTTCCAGCTAGCCTGCCTTCCAGAGGTCAGGTAAGTGGTCTGTTTGTTTGTGTTTGTGTGTGGGGTCTGTTCTGCCAGTATGTTTGTGCGGTGTATGTTGAGATGCGGAGGTGGGGGGTGTCGGGTCTGCATGAATGTTTGTTTTTAAGTGTGTGTGGTGTACGTTGAGATGCAGGGGTGGGGGTGTCGGTCTGCATGAATGTTTGTTTTTAAGTGTGAGTGTGGTGTATGTTGAGATGCAGGGGTGGGTGGGTGTTGGGTCTGCATGAATGTTTGTTTTTGTATGTTTGTGCGGTGTATGTTGAGATGCGGGGTGGGGGGGTCAGGTCTGCTTGAATGTTTGTTTTTAAGTGTGAGTGTGGTATATGTTGAGATGCGGGGGTGGAGGGGTGTCAGGTCTGCATGAATGTTTGTTTTTGTATGTTTGTGTGGTGTATGTTGAGATGCGGGGGGTTGTCGGGTCTGCATGCATGTTTGTTTTTGTATGTCTGTGCAATGTATGTTGAGATGCAGGGTTGGGGGGGTGTCGGGTCTGCTTGAATGTTTGTTTTTAAGTGTGAGTGTGGTGTATGTTGAGATGCGGGGGTTGGGGGGTGTCAGGTCTGCATGAATGTTTGTTTTTGTATGGTTTTGCAATGTATGTTGAGATGTGGGGTCGGGGGGTATCGGGTCTGCATGAATATTTGTTTTTAAGTGTGAGTGCTGTGTATGTGGAGATGCGGGGGTAGGGGGGTGTCGGGTCTGCATGAATGTTTGTTTTTGTATGGTTTTGCAATGTATGTTGAGATGTGGGGTCGGGGGGTGTCGGGTCTGCATGAATATTTGTTTTTAAGTGTGAGTGCTGTGTATGTGGAGATGCGGGGGTAGGGGGGTGTCGGGTATGCATGAATGTTTTTTTTAAGTGTGAGTGTTGTGTATGTTGAGATGTGGGGCTGGAGGGTGTTGGGTCTGCTTGAATGTTTGTTTTTAAGTGTGAGTGTGGTGTATGTTGAGATGCAGGTGTGGGGGGGTGTTGGGTCTGCATGAATGTTTGTTTTTGTATGTTTGTGCAGTGTATGTTGAGATGCAGGGGTGGGGGTGTCAGGTCTGCATAAATGTTTGTTTTTGTATGTTTGTGTGGTGTATGTTGAGATGCGGGGGGTGGGGCGGGTGTCGGGTCTGCATGAACATTTGTTTTTAAGTGTGAGTGTGGTTTATGTTGAGATGCGTGGGTGGGAGGTGTCGGGTCTGCATGAATGTTTGTTAGTAAGTGTGAGTGTGGTGTATGTTGAGATGCGGGGTGGGGGGTGTCGGGTCCACTTGAATGTTTGTTAGTAAGTGTGAGTGTGGTGTATGTTGAGATGCGGTAGTGGGGGGGTGTCGGTCTGCATGAATGTTTGTTTTTGTATGTTTGTGCTGTGTATGTTGAGATGCGGGGTGGGGGGTGTAGGGTCTGCATGAATGTTTGTTTTTGTATGTTTGTGCGATGTATGTTGAGATGCGGGGGTGGGGAGGTGTCGGGTCTGCATGAATGTTTGTTTTTAAGTGTGAGTGTGGTGTATGTTGAGATGCGGGGGTGGGAGGTGTCGGGTGTGCTTGAATGTTTGTTTTTCAGTGCAAGTACAGTGTATGTTGAGATGTGGGTGTCACGGGGGTCGGGTCTGCCTGAATGTTTGTTTTGGAGTTTAAGTGCGGTGTATGTTGAGATGCAGGGGTGGGGGAGGTTGGGTCTGTATGTGTGCAAGTTGTAGAGTTTGTGTGCTGAGTTGGGAGTTTACGGGGGTTCAGGTCTGTATGGGTGAATGCTTGAGAGTTTGTGTGCTGAGTTGGGGGGTGGGGGTACGGGTCTGTATGGGTGTATGCTTGAGAGTTTGTGTGCTGAGTTGGGAGGTTGGGGCGTTTCATGTCTTTATGGGTGCATGCTTGAGAGTTTGTGTGCTGAGTTGGGGGAGGAGGGCACGGGTCTGTATGGGTGCATGATTGAAAGTTTGTGTGTTGAGTTGGGGGTGGGGGGATTGGGTCTGTATGGGTGCATGCTTGAGAGTTTGTATGCTGAGTTGGGGTGGGGGCTTGGGTCTGTATGCGTGCATGCTTGAGAGTTTGTGTGCTGAGTTGGGGGTGGGGGTTTGGGTCTGTATGGGTGCATGCTTGAGAGTTTGTGTGCTGAGTTGGGGGTGGGGGGTTTGGGTCTGTATGGGTGCATGCTTGGGAGTGTATATGCTGAGTTCGGGGCTTTGGGTCTGTATGGGTGCATGCTTGAGAGTTTGTGTGCTGAGTTGGGGGTGGAGGTTTGGGTCTCTATGGGTGCATGCTTGAGATTTTGTATGGTGAGTTGGGGTGGGGGCTTTGGGTCTGTATGGGTGCATGCTTGAGAGTTTGTATGCTGAGTTGGGGGGTGGGGGGTTTGGGTCTGTATGGGTGCATGATTGAGAGTTTGTATGCTGAGTTGGGGGGTGAGGGTTTGCGTCTGTATGGGTGCATGCTTGAGAGTTTGTATGCTGAGTCAGGGGGTGGGGGCTTTGGTTCTGTATGGGTGCATGCTTGAGAGTTTGTGTGCTGAATTGGAGGTGTGGCGTTTGGGTCTGTATGGGTGCATGCTTGAGAGTTTGTGTGCTGAGCTGGGTGGTGTGGGCTTTGTGTAAATTATAATTTTAATTCACTGCTTTTTATACTCATGCAAACTCTCTAATGGTATTTTAGACAGTGTGCTCTGGCACCTTTAAGCGTCTCGTGTGCTCAATGGAATTACCAATAATGATCTCAGACCCAAATAACCAGACAGACTCAAAGAATATGACAAAGTACTACTTTTTTATCAGCTCAAATAAATAGGGCAATCTGGCGAACAGCGAAATGTAGTCCACACATTCACACTTAAGTTTCGATTACACAAAGGCTTTATTCCTCAACATGCGTCATCTATGACATCATCCTACGTGGCAAACTATAAAACCTATTGAAGGGAGGGATTGGTTAAGGGAACATATGTAGTTATACCTCATATAAGTTAGTAATATCACTGGATGCCCCTTATCTAGCAGGCCCGCCTTGAACCACCTCTTAATATGTATAATACAGATTATAGCAAACTAACAGCAGGGAGTTGGTCTTTGCAACATTGTATGGCATGCCGCTACATAAACTCATGATTGTTTGGGATACTTTCTCAACCTTGGACATTCGTCTCACTAGCAGCATGTAAGCAAAGTGAAACTCAGGTGCAGAGAACAACGTAAGACCACTGCCCACATGGGTTAATTAGCTTACCATCTTTCATCAGTTAGACCATGAGCCAGGGCTTCTCCTTTGTAGTTGAACTTGCTGACTGTTTTCTTCTCTGGGAATTTTAAGGGAGTCAGGGTACATCACTATCTTCATCTGGGGCTTAACGAATAGACCTTGTTTAGAAGTCTTACATCACGTGTTAGTACACCACACAATTTTCAATATTGACCTGTTATTTACTGCTATTTGATATAATTATGCTGCGTGCTATTATTTCTCTTAGCCTCTGGAGACTTGGTTGCTCTGTCTTACGTGTGCTTTTCTTCACCCTTGATTGTCCAATACTTGGCACTTGCAGAGGTTTTTGCCTCTGCTTAATCTAAGCCAGGGGTGCACAACTGATTTTGACAGAGGGCCAAAAGTACCTTACATGATGGCTATAGTGGGCCGAAAAGTAAATGTGGGTGGGGTGGTAGGCAGGGCGTGGCAGGAGGCTTTTTCAAACCCCAATTTGTATTAAACACATGGAAAAAGAATACATTTTTGAGGTGTAACGATTTTTATTTGTATATCAAACTTACATTTTGTACTACACATGTTCCATTGTTATAATTTATTTCTATTTAGTTATTGTATATCGTCTGTTTAATTAAATTATATATATTTTATTGACTCTTGATTGGACATTCTGTTATTTTGGACTGCTATACTTTGCTGTTTGGGTTGTCCAAGAGGAGTATGGCCTTTGTTGAGTCAGGTTTCCTCAAAAAGCAAAGGATGTACATCTCCTAACTGTGCCTGTTTTAGCTTTATTATTGGGTTCACTCTTGGCTCCCACCCCCAACCAAACACTATGCCCCATGGCCCTCTCACCTACAAACAATATGTCCCATGCCCATGTCCCTCACCCCCAACCAAACACTATGCCCCATGCCCATGTCCCCCACCCCCAACCAAACACTATGCCCCATGGCTCCCACCCCTCAACCAAACACTATGCCCCATGGCCCCCTCACCACCAACCAAACACTATGCCCCATGGCCCCCTCACCCCCAACCAAACACTATGCCCCATGTCTCCCACCCCCAACCAAAAACTATGCCCCATGGCTCCCACCCCCAACCAAACACTATGCCCCATGACTCCCACACCCAACCAAACACTATGCCCCATGGCTCCCACCCCCAACCAAATACTATCTCCCATGGCTCCCAACCCCAACCAAACACTATGCCCCATGGCTCCCACCCCCAACCAAACAGTATGCCCCATGGCCGCCACCCCTCAACCAATGTACCTTACATGCCGCCTATAGAGGGCCGAAAAGTAAATGTGGGAGGGGCAGGGGCAGGGCAGGTACCAACTCAGCACACAAACTCTCAATCATGCACCCATACAGACCCAAACTCCCCACCCCCAACTCAGCATACAAACTCTCAAGCATGCACCCATACAGACCCAAAGCACTCACCCCCCCAACTCAGCATACAAACTCTCAAGCATGCACCCATACAGACCCAACCCCTCCCACCCCCCAACTCAGCATACAAACTCTCAAGCATGCACCCATACAGACCCAAAGCCCCCAACCCCCAACTCAGCATACAAATTCTCAAGCATGCACCCATACAGACCCAAAGCCCCCACCCCCAACTCAGCATACAAAATCTCAAGCATGCCCCCATACAGACCCAAACCCCCACCCCCAACTCAGCAAACAAACTCAAGCATGCACCCATACAGACCCAAAGCCCCCAACTCAGCATACACACTCCCAAGCATGCACCCATACAGACCCAAACCCCCACCCCCAACTCAGCACACAAACTCTCAAGCATGGACCCATACAGACCCACATCCCCCACCCCCAACTCAGCATACAAACTCTCAAGCATGCACCCATACAGACCCAATCCCCCCACCCCCAACTCAGCACACAAGCTTTCAATCATGCACCCATACAGACCCGTACCCCCCTCCCCCAACTCGGCACACAAACTCTCAAGCATGCACCCATACAGACGTGAAACGCCCCAACCTGCCAACTCAGCACACAAACTCTCAAGCATACACCCATACAGACCCATACGCCCCACCCCCAATTCAGCACACAAACTCTCAAGCATGCACCCATACAGATCCAAAGCCCCCACCCCCCAACTCAGCATACAAAATCTCAAGCATGCGCCCATACAGACCCAAACCCCCACCCCCAACTCAGCATACAAACTCTCAAGCATGCACCCATACAGACCCAAAGCCCCCAACTCAGCATACACACTGGCCCTCATTGGCTCAGCACACACGCACCAGTAGCTCCTATGGGCCACGTAGTGCATTTGTGCTGCACCAATGGAGGGCCAGCACTACGGCTGGCATAGCCAGTAAGGCTTGATGCCGGAAGGTATTTCAGCCTTGCCACGCCCATGCCAGCCGTAGTGCCAGAGTCCTCACCAGCGTTCCAGCTAGCCTGCCTTCCAGCAGGTCTGGTAAGTGGTCTGTTTGTTTGTGTTTGTGTGTCGGGTCTGTTCTGCCAGTATGATTGTGCGGTGTATGTTGAGATGCGGAGGTGGGGGGTGTCGGGTCTGCATGAATGTTTGTTTTTAAGTGTGTGTGGTGTATGTTGAGATGCAGGGGTGGGGGTATCGGTCTGCATGAATGTTTGTTTTTAAGTGTGAGTGTGGTATATGTTGAGATGCGGGGGTGGAGGGTGTCAGGTCTGCATGAATGTTTGTTTTTAAGTGTGAGTGTGGTGTATGTGGAGATGCGGGGGTGAGAGGGGTGTCAGGTCTGCATGAATGTTTGTTTTGAAGTGCGAGCACTTCAGCACACAAACTCTCAAGCATGCACCCATACAGACCCAAAGCACCCACCCCCCAACTCAGCAGACAAACTCTCAAGCATGCACCCATACAGACCCAAACCCTCCCACCCCCCAACTCAGCATACAAACTCTCAAGCATGCACCCATACAGACCCAAAGCCCCCATCCCCCAACTAAGCACACAAACTCTCAAGCATGCACCCATACAGACACAAATGGTAACTGTTACTTAAACAAAAGAAAACTCTCTAGAAAAGGAGGAAAACTGCAGATTTAAGAAGAAAATAGATGGATTTCATAAACGTGTCTTTTATATACCTGACATATTAAAAGACTGTTATTGGACCAGAATGCAATACTACGAGCCACGAAAAAATGATGTAATTGACTTATAATGTAATCCTATGGGACACTTCAATAGAGTGTCATTGATCACAGCGTAATTCTATGGGTCACTCGGAAGCAGTATCATTGACCCATAATGTAATCCTGTGGGCAACAGTGAAACACTATCATTGACACACAATGGAATACTAGGGGGCACATGGAAACACTATCATCGGCCCATAATTTAATCATGCCAGGCACTGCCAAACACTGTCATTGGGCCTCATTACGAGTCAGGCGGTAGGGGATACCAGGCACCGGTAAGGAGACCGGTGCCGGTAATCTCCTACCACCCAATTCCGAGGTCCCCTAACGGGAACCGCTAGGGACGTGTGGTCAGACCACACGTCCCTTACGGGTCCTGTTAGGGGACCAGGCCGAAATTACGGGCCTGCCATTAGCAGGCCCGTAAATAGCGCCTTCCCCATTCCCATTGAGCCCTATGGGGGCTCAAATGGGAAAGGGGAATGGTTGGTGCAATGGGGATTTAACGGTCCCGCAGGGTCGGACTAGACCAGTAAGTCCCCATTGCACCACACCGGTCTCGGTCCCGTTATTGGTGGCAGTCATGGCGCAAATAGCGCCATGACTACCACCAATCTCGGAATGAGGCCCATTGACTTTTAATGTATTCCTAATGGACATGTTAAAATGCTTTCATTGACCCTCAATGTATTACAAAGGGCCACATGGAAACACTGTAATTGGCCCATAATATTAGTCAATGGGACACATAAAAACATTGTCATTGACCCACAATGTAATTCTATGGGCCTCTCGAAAACACTGCCATTGACTCATAATGTTATCCTATGGGGCATTTGAAAACACTGCCATTGGGCCTCATTACGACCCTGGCGCTAATGGGTTAACGGCGCCGTAAAAGGCTGTGGCGCCATTAACCCATTAGTGCCTTACTACGAGGTCCCTTTGCGGGACCCGACCTGAACGGCTGGTCTAGACCAGCCGTTAAAGTAGGGACCCGCAACGGGACCTTTGTGCCAAGTATGGTACCGCAATTTGCGGTACCGTACTTAGCGCCTTCCCCAGTCCCATTGAGCCCTATGGGGCAAAAATGGGAATGGGGAAGGGCCAATGTTCAATGGGGAATTACCGCCCCACCAACCTTGGAATGGGGTGGTAATTCCCCATTGAACATTGGCGGACTAGTTACGATACCGGCACCAACCATGGTGCTAATAGCGCCATGGTTTAGCGCCAGTATCGTAATGAGGGCCATTGACTCTTAATGTTACCCTATGGGGCACATGAAAACACAAATCATAATGTAATCCAACGGTGCACTCGAAAACAGTGCAACTGGTCTGATGGTGAAATGAATTCTACTCTGCAGGATTACAGGCATGAGCAGTGGATGTAACTCTGACTCAGCCCCACAATACTACTGAACCAGCAGTGAGACAAATCTTGAAGGTGAATCAAGCACAGCCCAACAGGTATACCTTCATCACCTCTTAACATGGCCTGTGGGCAGGCCATACCCTTTCGAAAAGGGATGTGAGCTAGTAGAGAAGCATTCAAACAGAAATACTGGGGTGCGAAAATAAAAGAATGCTCAAGCAAGGCTTTATTAAAATATGCTTTGATTAAACTAAAAATACAAACATAGTAATCAAAAACACGTTCAACTACCCCTGTTAGAGAAGACACAGAGGCCCTCAGTCCGAGTTTGGTGGTATCCCGCCGGTAATTCCAGTAGGATGCCATCAAAACAGAATTAGCATTCCCACTGCCTGATATCTCGCCTGATATCCCAGTATTACCAGGATATTACAAGCAGCGGGAATGCTGGTAACTCTGCATTCCATGGAGTACCATAGGACTTAATGCAGGTAATTGCAGCATTTTATTGCTGGTGGGGCCCTGGTCTACTGGGAGGTCAGGCCTGGAGGTAGATCGGTGGCCCCCACCAGCAAACATGTGTTTCCCCGATCTGGTAAAAATGCTGGTGCCAGAATTACCAGCAATTTTACTGGCATTTTTTCTGGACCGAGGAACATGTAATGACCCCGAGAATGTTCTGTTTTTGTAATTAAATGTGTCATTCTGGGTTTGAAGACAGGGGTGCTCAGGCAGTAATTTTCAGTGAGTCATGTCAGCATCGAGATGTTTTGATTCAGTTGTTCCCAATGGTCATCGAGACATTCAAGACGGCTCGAGATGGTTCAGTGATCCAGTACGGCGCAGTCAGGAAGCAGTGATCACCTTGAATACGGTGAAGAACAAGCAGGCGATGGGTTCAGTCAATTTCTCAAAATGGTTAATTTGGCTGGGAAGGTCCAATGATGCCATGCTGTTCTTCGTTGGCAATCAGCTCAAAAATGGCTGACGCACAGGCAATGGGTCGAGCCGAAGGCAGGTTTGGGTACTTGCAGTGTTTTGAAAAGCATCTCGAGATGGTCGAGCCAGCTCAAAATCAGAATGAAGCTGGAAAACAGGGCCCAGTACTGTTTCTTGTCTTCTGCTTGCTGAAGGCCACCATCCAGGGTCTGCAGGGACAAGGTAATTCTTTTGTTCAGCACTTCATAGCCAGGATGATTTATAGAGAGTACTTGTAGGGTTCTGCCATTTCCAGTGAGCGGTTTCTAGGTGCCAGTGCGCTCAGCTTGCAAGATGCCTTCTCCAGGCAGTAGGCCACCTGCTTGGGGTGGTTGGGGGTAAAGGCGTGTCCTTTTTTTCTTTGAGCAGATTGTACTGTGAGATAACAATAGCTGGGGGGTTTGTCAAAACTTGGTATAGTCAGTGTCCGTGAGTGTCCTCTGCAATCAATGGGTAAAGCAGCAAGGTAGCAAGCATTGTACTAAGTGTTTTAACGATATAGTTGCACACGACAAAGAAAAAAAACGAACGTTTAGGTGACCCATTATTATTTAAAGAGATTAACATTCAGAAATTGTACTGGAGAGGAGGGTGAATATTTGCAATTAAGTTCAAAAGGGCCCTTCTGTGAAATGTTCTACATTTTCGAAACAAAGTAAAATGTAAAAAGCAACACTTGAAACACTTGTGTATAGGTGCGTTATAAATGTCATATCATAAAATACGTACAAATCCGCCTTGACTCTTCATTTTTCCTCTCCGATTTGGAAAATGTGTAAATGCCTTCTGCAATTTACGAATGCTTGAGGCATTTACAAAGCATTCTTACGGATTCCAGGCGTTAAATTCAGGGGGATTCCATAGAAATTCAATGCATTACTGCATGAAAGTTGCATGTTGGTGGTAATGCTGTTGGATTTGCAAGGAGCATCATTGAAGCTAGAATAGAACGCACTGAATCCGTGGAAGCACTGGGAAAAGTGGCAGTAGCTATTATCACCACTTTTACCGCCACTTATTACCAGACCGGGGTTTAAGATATTACCCCCATGGTGAGTTCGACATTATTGTTACATTGGCATCTGTTAGGCTTTCAACAGAAGAGAGTGCAATCTTTCAAAGAGATTCGACCTGGAAGGGAATCAAGACACGTTCTGCAGATCCCCCAGATCAGAAAAAGTATAGATTTTCTTTATGGACAAGGGCAACTCTGCCACCCTGGCCTGGTCTCCCTCTTCCCTCCCTCCCTGCCCATCATCGCACCTGGCAGACACCCACCCTTTCAACTACTGCCTAGGTTTCGGTAGGCAAGCCTGATGCGGTTGGGTCTGTTTGTATTTCTGGGTGGTAGAGATGGGTTCCCACCTCTCCCCGCTGACTCGGCCGCAGCCGACAAGAATTGTGCCTCCAGGGGCCAGATACCTCGGGGATACTGCCGGAGCTGTCCTGGGTCCTGTAGCCCACAGTAACAACCTACTGCTGCAGCTGTCCAGGGTCCTGTAGCCCACAATAACAAGCCACTGCTGCAGCTGTCCAGGTTCCTGTAGCCCACATTATCAAGCCACTGCTGCAGCTGTCCAGGGTCCAGTAGCCCACAATAACAAGCCACTGCTGCAGCTGTCCAGGGTCCAGTAGCCCACAATAACAAGCCACTGCTGCAGCTGTCCAGGGTCCTGTAGCCCACAATAACAAGCCACTGCTGCAGCTGTCCAGGGTCCTGTAGCCCACATTATCAAGCCACTGCTGCAGCTGTCCAGGGTCCAGTAGCCCACAATAACAAGCCACTGCTGCAGCTGTCCAGGGTCCAGTAGCCCTCAATAACAAGCCACTGCTGCAGCTGTCCAGGGTCATGTAGCCCACAATAACAAGCCACTGATGCAGCTGTCCAGGGTCCTGTAGCCCACATTATCAAGCCACTGCTGCAGCTGTCCAGGGTCCAGTAGCCCACAATAACAAGCTACTGCTGCAGCTGTCCAGGGTCCAGTAGCCCACAATAACAAGCTAGTGCTGGAGCTGTCCAGGGTCCAGTAGCCCACAATAACAAGCTACTGCTGCAGCTGTCCAGGGTCCAGTAGCCCACAATAACAAGCTACTGCTGCAGCTGTCCAGGGTCCAGTAGCCCACAATAACAAGCTACTGCTGCAGCTGTCCAGGGTCCTGTAGCCCACAATAGCAAGCTACTGCTGCAGCTGTCCAGGGTCCAGTAGCCCACAATAACACGCTAGTGTTGCAGCTGTCCAGGGTCCTGTAGCGCACAATAACAAGCCACTGCTGCAGCTGTCCAGGGTCCTGTAGCCCACAGTATCAAGCCACTGCTGCAGCTGTCCAGGGTCCTGTAGCCCGCAAAAACAAGCCACTGCTGCAGCTGTCCAGGGTCCTGTAGCCCACAGTATCAAGCCACTGCTGCAGCTGTCCAGGGTCCTGTAGCCCACAATATCAAGCTACTACTGCAGCTGTCCAGGGTCCTGTAGCCCACAATAACAAGCCACTGCTGCAGCTGTCCAGGGTCACGTAGCCCACAAGATCAAGCCACTGCTGAAGCTGTCCAGGGTCCTGTAGCCCACAATATCAAGCCACTGCTACAGCTGTCCAGGGTCCAGTAGCCCACAATAACAAGCTACTGTGCAGCTGTCACGGACAAGCTACTGCTGCAGCTGTCCAGGGTCCTGTAGCGCACAATAACAAGCTACAGCTGCAACTGTCCTGGGTCATGCAGCCCACAATAACAAGCTACTGCTGCAGTGGTCCAGAATCCTGTAGCCCACAATAACAAGCCACTGCTGCAGCTGTCCAGGGTCCTGTAGCCCACATTATCAAGCCACTGCTGCAGCTGTCCAGGGTCCAGTAGCCCACAATAACAAGCCACTGCTGCAGCTGTCCAGAGTCCAGTAGCCCACAATAACAAGCTACTGCTACAGCTGTCCAGGGTCCAGTAGCCCATAATAACAAGCTACTGTGCAGCTGTCACGGACAAGCTACTGCTGCAGCTGTCCAGGGTCCTGTAGCGCACAATAACAAGCTACAGCTGCAGCTGTCCTGGGTCATGCAGCCCACAATAACAAGCTACTGCTGCAGTGGTCCAGAGTCCTGTAGCCCACAATAACAAGCCACTGCTGCAGCTGTCCAGGGTCCTGTAGCCCACATTATCAAGCCACTGCTGCAGCTGTCCAGGGTCCAGTAGCCCACAATAACAAGCCACTGCTGCAGCTGTCCAGGGCCCTGTAGCCCACAATAACAAGCTACTGATGTAGCTGTCCAGGGTCCTGTAGCCCACACTAACAAGCTACTTCTGCAGCTGTCTAGGGTCCTGTAGCCCACAATGACAAAACTGGAAGGTTGCTCCAAGCCACACACCGATTGCATCACAGAGCACACAAGACCTGCTCTTCAGCCTGTGCCACTGGAAACACGTCTGTCAGTGCATCGCCGAACTCTGCTGTAACCCGGTCACCGGCAGGCTCGGAATGGCCTATAGCACAATAGGGTAATGCCCGAACCAAAAAAGCAAACTGACAGTGTGGTACAGTCTTTTTTAATCAAAGGGGGCCACCTTTTTGGCCCACCTGGCCCAGTTTGATAAGTTACTTCACCATGCGGCTGTTTGTTGTGACCATTTATTGTATTTATTTATTTATATATTTATGTATTGGTTATTTGTAAGGCGCTTATAAAACAAGGCAGTGTTTCAAGGTGCCACAAGGCAAAAGGGAAGGGAACAAGGGAACAAAAAAACTGTGGAAAATAGTGAATAAATAATAAAATAAACAAACAGTGGTCCTACTAGGCCTCGTGACATTTGGAGCATGCAAGTGCAGAGAAAGAGAAGGGGATGGGGTTGAGGGTTTAAGTGCTAAAGGTGTCTCCCTCCCGGGGCGGGGAAGTGCTAGAGGTGCCAGTTGGGGAAGCAAAAGCTAAGTGCATGGGCAGAGACATCACAGTCCAAAGATGGAGGTCTAACACCCATCAGGTAAGTGCAAGGCTGAGACAGACAACCCAACTGGCAGGTGTTGGCCCAAAGGGCAGTGCAGGAGGGGTAGGATGCTGGAGGCGATTGGGCAGATGGTCAGGACCCTAATGAACTCTTGAGGGACCAGGCCGCCAATCTCAGCGGCTGTGGGGATGGTTAGCATGGGAGGAACAGAGGGGAGGAGAAGGAGAGAACGGTCTTGAGTTGTTTACGAAACTTGAGGTGAACCGGTCAAAGACGGAGAGAGGGCGACTGTTCCAGAGGGGGGAACCAGTCGAGGAGAGAGATTTGCTCCCAGCTCTCTGCTTGGAGAAGCGTTTGACCAGCAAAGAGTTGGAGCAAGAAGATCAAAGGGATCTGGACGGAGAGTATTTAAGGAGAGAGAGTTGCAAGTAGCTTGCTCCCTGGACCCAGACAGCCTCATGGATGATGCAAAGGGTCTTGAATTTGATCCTTGCAATGGCCGGGAGCCAGTGGAGAGATTTTAGGGATGAAGAAATATGGTACCTGGGCTTGAGGCCAAGATTAAGTCTTGCAGCCCTATTCTTGATTAGCTGAAGAGGGCTGTGGGAAGAAAGAAGTAGGTTGCGAAAGAGGGTGTGGCAGTAGTCCAGCTTAGAGAGGACCAGAGCTCAAGATACATCGAGCTTCTGGAGGAAGGTTAGGAAAGGGAGAGTGCTTCTAAGGATATGGAGTTGAAAATGGGCATTCTTGATAAGGTCCAAAGTGTGAGGAATGAGAAAGAGGGGTCAAAGATGACCCCAAAGTTTCTGGCTTCAGTGGAAGGAGAGGGAGGGGAACCCATAGAGGGCAGCCAGAGTGCAGGAGGGAAACAGGGAACAGGTGTCCCAATAGGAAGTGTATCAGGTTTACTGGCATTAAGAGAGAGATCATTGAGGGTGCACTAGGACTGTATAGCAGACAGACAGTGTGGGATGATAGAGGAGGATGAAGAGGAGGAGGAGGGGAGCTTGAAGAAGAGTTGTGTGTCATCTGTGTAGCAGTGAAAATGAGGAGAGAAGGCAGAGATCAGGTGAGCAAGTGGTGCAAGGTAGATAATGAAAAACCAGGGTGAGAGGATAGAGCCCTGGGGAACACTGCATGTAGAGAGAGTGGTGGAGGAGGTGAATAAGCCCAGGAGCACCTTGGAGGGACAGTCAGTGTGGAAGGAGGTCAACAAATCTAGTGCCCGGTGTGAGATACTAAGAGCATTATGGAGCCGCTTTATGAGGGTAGAATTGTTGACTGTGTCAAAGGTGGAAGAAAGGTCAAGAAGAACGAGAATAGCGGGAGAGTTAGAGTCAAGATTTGCAACCAGTTGTTCACAGGTGTTCAGGAAAGCAGTTTTCGTGCCTCTGGACCCTCAGAATCCATATTGATGGTCATGTAAACAACCAACGAGCTCAGTGTTTTGGGTCAGTTGAGGGAACACCAACTTCTCCAGGAGTTTCCCAAGGAAGGGTGTAGTAGAGATAGGGTGGTAGTTGGCCAGACAACAGGGGTCACCAGAAGGCCTTTTAAGAGAGGGTGCACAAGGGAGTGCTTGAGAGAGGAAGGGAAAGAGCCAGAGGCTAAGGAGTGGTTGCGGACGTCAGAAAGAGCCAGTGCGAGGGAGGAGATGTTGTCCTTAAATGTTCTGGAGGAACAGGGAGACACCTGTTTGGAATAGACCTTCATGGAGTGGACTTCTCTAGAGACCTCATCCGTTGTGATAGGTGAGAAGGAGGAAAGCATAGATGGGGGTAGGGAGGAAAACAGGGAGGCAGGGGAACAGGGAGCAGAGTAGCGGAGGGGGAAGAAGAGAGATCGGTCAGGAGAAGTGAGTGGCTAGTGCAGTACAGAGGGCCTGAGAAGGAAGAGGCAAAGTAGAGTCTGCAGATGGATTGGCTAGTTTCTTGCAGATTTTGAAGAGTTCAGCTGTGTTGTTAGTGGCTCCTTTTTGGAGTGGATGGTGAGATGGTATTGGCTTTGAAGCAGGCGACAGGCCAGTTTGTCAGAGGATGAGCATGAGATCTGCAACTTCGGATCAGCTGCTCTGCACTTGGGTTTTAGAGATGCTTGATCTGAGTCATACAGACTGTTACACTTGGAGGCAGGTTTCAGGCAGATCCTCATGACAGGGGCAAGAATGTCAAGAGTGTTAGTAATAGCAGGGTGAAGATTGGCAAGGGCAGAGTCTGTAGGAAAGTCGAAAGGAGGGCAATGGGGGGGTGAATGTGGAGGCAAACGCAGCACCTGACCCTCGTTTTATCAGTCGGATGACTGCCAAAGAGGCTGGCAGAGCTGGTAGGGGGACTTGGTCAGGGGGCAGAGAGGTCCCAAGTGAGAAAAGAGGAGGGAGTGGTCAGTCCAGGAGAGAGGTGTGGTGAGTGGGTTAGAGAGGGATGGAGGCAGCGTGTCCGGCAGTCTTGGTAGGGCTGGCATTGAGAATAGTGAGGGAGAGAGTGGTACAGAGGTCATGGAAGAGTGTGGAGACTGGGAGCTACTGAATAAATATTCTTAAAAATGCACAATTTGCATCACATTTTCACAAAAACATCCCCTTTTGGTACTATTCAAACAATCTGCCACAAAAAGAATGCATTGCCATTTGCAACTGTGGGCCACTTTTTCATTGGTGCTAGAGACCATTTTATACCTCAGTCCGACCCTGGTCACCGGGTGACAACATAATTCCCAGAGTGCCGTCACACGAGAGAACCCAATTCTCCACCTCGTGCGTTCCATCACTCACTGGGGCTGATTTTTTCAAACCATATAAATTATGCAGAGGGCATGCAAGGTGCAAATAGGTCCCCTCCACGTACTTTTCATCATTTGCATGTCAGAGTGCAAATGTGAGGCGTATAGTGGAGGCAAAATCACCTTTCTGCCTGCCTTTTACTCCGATTTGCAAATCGAGTAAACAACACCTGCCAACTACACATAACAGGCAGTCTTTACAATAGACCCCTTTGGAATCCACAGCATTTACGCAGCATGAAAATGTCATGCTGGCATAAATGCTGCTGCATTTGTCTGGCGTAGAGGATGAGAGAGCCGCAATAGTAAATTACGATAGGCGTCTGCACTCCACCACACTCATGAATGAAAGTATTGTATGGTGTGGAAATGCAGGCATACAATTTGTACACATGCATTTTAGGCATTCAGTTGACACTGTGCCACCATGAACATGTGACCCTTGAGGGCACAAACAACCCACAGACTTCAGCCACCATGAAACAACCCGATTTCCTGTCTAGTGCGTCTCAGCACACACACACACACCTCAGCCACTGTTAGAGAACACCATTTTCCCTTTTAGTGTTTCCTAGAACACACAGTACTCAGCCTCTGTGAGAGAACACGATCACACGCCTACTGCATCCAGAACACACAAACGTCAGCCACCGTGAGGCCACACAATTACTCATCTAGTGCATCCGAGCAGACGCAGGGTTCATGCATCATGATACAAAGCAATTTCACACCCAGTGCATCCAGGCACACACAAACTTCAGCAATCATGAGGGAACACAATTTCACACCCATTGTTTCCCAGTACACACAGAACTCAGCCACGGCGAGACAGCACAATTTCCCACTGTGTGAATCCCATCCCTCGCAGGTTTCAGCAACAAAACACGGGTTCACATCCCGACACCAACAGGCTTCAGTCACTGCAGCACTACACAACACCACCGCCATTTCAGGCCAGAATGCGCGCTTCAACCACTGTAAGATTACGCAAAAACATGGACAGAACATAGCAGTGACCCACAACCAATCAATGAAGCGCAACACACGGAGCATAACCCAGCATGCACAGGTTTCCGCCAGTGTGAGGCAATACTACATGGCACCCTGTGCATCCTGGCACACATTGTATTTGGTCACTGTGGGATAACACAACACCACTGCCAGAGCATTGCAGGACATAGCTTCCGTCCTCTAAAACTCACACACCCGTGCATCTCAGTCGTGGGAAAATGCCTCATGACACCAGTGCATCCCAACACAAACACCCAGTCAATCAGACATTGCAAAAATCCCACCCAGTGCACTGCAGTACCCCACATGCATCCAGTAAACCAACACACAGTTTATCACACAGTTTTTGGCTACAGTGATATAATACTTTTGATTCCACCTGCACCTGTACGTCAACGCTCACCTTTGAACCTATCTCTGTCCTGTGTACCGTGGCAAATCCTGTTTGATGAGCCCTGCCTGTGTGCTACCCGCAGCCTTTGTCAAGACAGCGCCCATGTATAGTTTACACCCACCTATCCAAGTGTGCAGTAGGACCCCAGCCAGCCCATAGGACTGGGGATTTCCCAATAGCACTTTAAGATGAGCAGCAGCAGCCTTGAGATGGATGGGGATGCAGATTAATACTCTAGCATCAAATCAATAATGACAACTCGATAGTTTGGCAAAGGGAGTCCGTTTAATGACAAGTACAAAAAACGAGGAGTTCATGAATATCAGCAATCGCTCGATCTTCCTTCTCACTTCAACTCCAATTAATTTCAGAAAAAGCATAGTATTTATAACAAAAACTTGTCTTTACTGACATGTAACTCTTAAAACTTAAGCATGCAACTCTATTGGTTCTTGGAAGGTAACTTTAATATAGGCACTATATCTGTATATGGTAACGGGCAGTGGGGATTGGATAAACATTGTCAGGTGGGGTCTCTAAGCCCTTCCTTCAAAATGGCTACTGTAGACGTCATTTAAAGTTAGATTGGTTCTACTTACTATAGGACCCTAGATTACTTGGTCCACTATGATTGAGTTGGCATCGACCCCACTCATACTTTTCCACTTGCTTAGCAGCGTGCAGAATAGACGGCCAGGTGCAGGGGGTTCGTCTACTACCCCCAGTTTCCCTCTAATTATTGCTACAATCAATCATCACTTCACTGGTCATGTGGCAATTATCTCTTTGTGGTTGGCCTTGAGTCTGCTTCTTGGTCTGGAAAAGTTTAAGACATCTGGGCATGGCAACAGTCCATGCGTAGGTGTGAAGGTCTCATCCCTTCTGCTTGCTCTGTCACGTGATTCCGACACCGTGAAATTGTCTTATGCAATTTTGTGTATTTGTTAATTCTGCCAGTTGTCTGCCATCTGTGGCTTATCTTGACCTTTCTGAGCAGGCTACTCAGTTCTTCTTTTCATTAATTGTATCCACTGTTGGTCTATTTCAGCCGATACGGCCTTGGCTTCTTGGCACGATTTACCTTTGTCTGAGTGTCTCTCCGTCTTTAATTCTCGATTTGTCTGCTGCGAAGCTCTCCTCTTGAGACCTTTAGTAACCTTTGGTTGATTCTGCTCTTGTGCATAGTGGAATTATACTTATATAAAGTGCTCCTTCTGAGGTAGATATGTATAGGTGGCGCTTGCCGCAATCTATTTTACTACTAAGCATAAGCAAGCCTCACGATTTCTTGCTTCTTGCGGTTCCTTGCATATGTACAGATTTAAACTAACTGAATATCTTCATCGTGCATGTGGCATTTTTTTGACATCTTGACATCAATTATTTCACTTTAGGCTCAGGATGTCCCTTTTCCATGGTGTTTCGTCTCTTTTCATGATTCACAGGTCGTCATATCTTCTATATGTGAGTCAGTCCAGGTTTTTGTGACGTCACCATTCGTCTTCCTTCAGTATCTTTTTAGCTTCTTCAGGGATTGCATTCTGACAATCGTCATTCTGTCTCATGTGTCGATATGGTTTCCTCAATGGGTACCTTACTGTCAAGGTTTTCCTATATGTCGGTACTTCAACAGGTGCTGTTCTTCTGATAGGGACTGGACAGAACCCAACTGCGGCTCTCTGCTGGTTTATTTGCTCATCATACGTCACATATTTCGCCGTGAATGTTCCTGGTACTTAAAAATGGGCGGTTGGAGTGTGAAACGAGCTTGGCACCTCCTCTACACTTTCAATACTTTTTAATGATGGAGAGCCTATGCCAGGCACCCAACCCTCTTATTGTGCCTTTGGGAGTTATGCTAAAGGGTATTAGAATACTTGGTTGAAAAATATTTGACTTTTTACTTTTGACTGAATTATTTTGATAGTTTTTTGGCTGAAATTCGGTCACATTTTTTTTTAGTTTTTTTTTTTAATGGTATAAAGTTTATTACAAACTCCAACCAGAAACAGAATATATCGACAGAATAAATATTTGTCAAATTAACTTCCAACTATAAAAGGCACACATAAGACAAATTGCGTCAAGACATGCCCTAGTGTTTCCTCTATTATTTCCTGCTCCTATCTTCAAGGCCTTGACATTTCTCTACGTCCGGAAAAATGTCTGTCAAGAAGTTTGCCAGGCCAAAGATTCATTTGAAATCGTTTCCACAATAAAAACGTTCCCACCATTCCTCTGCATCCGTCCATGGTGCGTCTAGTCTGATGCGTCGCAGGGGTTTTCTTCTCTGCGTTTTGAGAGACTCGCAACTTAGAAGTGGATGTTTCGAATGTTCTGTGTGCTCCTGGCAGAACCTGCACATGGAGTCTGCTATTCCTTCTTGTCTCCTTGCATGGAGGACTTCTTCCGTAAGTAATACATTCATCCTGGACCTGAGGAATATATTTCTCTGTGCAGGGCTTAGATATGTTGGTACTTTATTTAGTAACCTGCTATTTGTTTTAGCCTGTTGCCCTAATTCAATTTGCTTTGCAGTGCGATGCCAGTCTGCACAGCGCAGTTTCTGTTTTGTTTAATTAGGGTTGATCTTCAACCCTCAAAAATGTAATTAAATAAATATATGGGGTGGGGTAAGAGGGGGAAGGTTGCGGGGGTCTCCCCCTGCATTTTTGACCAAAAAAAAGAGCAAAATAAATTCGGTAAAAAGTGAAAAGATCAAATATTTTCGACCAAGTTGGGGAAATCCGGGTAAAGTGCTGCATGCGGCCTCAGAGTCGCTTCAACGCGCTTAGTGCACCAATCAGAGATGGAACAGCTTGGAATGCTCGGAAAAGGCTGGAGGAAAGTCCTGTATCAGCTCACCAGTGGAAACATGTCTGTCCGAGAAGGAAGGTCTTTAGGTGGCCCTTTCAGATGCCCAACCGTGTTCATTGATTCAAGTATACAAACCCCAAACCTACTGTAGCCTATCAGATTGCAACCAGACCCGTGCATTACCCACCTGTGTACTGACTCTCTAGTGTGCACAACTTCACTCATGTGTACTGGCACGCCACCAATGTACTCACCACATCTGCGCCTGATCCGCACCCTGCGTAAAGGCACCGCCATATATACAGATAAACCCATAACTGTGTGCCCGCGGCCACCAGTGTACTGAGCCATCGCATGGTTAAGCACCTCCCAACAGAGCACAGATCAACCAAGTTTGAGTAATGCTCCCCACCTGTGCACGAAAGCACACATGTGCGCCCGTGTATATAGGCCAGCAAGTGCCTGGTTTCCCAGCCTTTGTGACACGTAGATCCATTCGTAAGACCGAAGAGCAGAGCCCTGAGCTGGTGATGGCTCTCAATGGTTGAGAAGGCAGATCCTTCTTTGCTCTCATTCGTAAGTGCAATATGGGCGCTGGCTCTGGGCCACCCCCCGGTCCATTATCTAGCTTGTTCTGGCCATGGTACCGGCGTCTGTTTTGCTGAGAGTGTACAGCCTTCTAAATCAGTGGTGGAAATTGTGCGGCGGTTCAGATATTATGGACTACAACTCCCATCAGCACAAAACAGCATACCAATAGTGAGGCATCGTGACAGTTGTAGTTGAAAAGATCTTCAGGCCTGCAGGTTCCCACCCCTGATCTATTTCCGCCAAGGTTTATTCAGAGGTTTCCAACAATGTGGACCAGCAACAGAGACTACCCAATAGCTTTTGGGTGATGGTGAAATTCAAGCTCGATAACTTGTCTGACATCTGACCTCCTGTACCTTTTCATTTTTACAGTCAGGCTTTCACTAGTTTCTAAATCTTAAGCATGACAATTGGCCAGTACTGTTGCCACAACTGAAAGCTGGGGAAAAGGACTGTGCAATTCTGAACAGTCTGTTTTCCCGCTACCTGGATGTCGGAGGGAACAAGGGGTGTTCTGCTTCCACTGAGCTATCTCTTTCAGCTTCATGATGCAGGCCATGGAGGGGATCGATATTCGCCCTCTTCCTTTTTCGATGCTGAAATTCACATGCACGTGTGAGCTCAGACATGGTTTGGTGTGAGTCTGTTAAACAGAAAGATGTATTGGCTGCTCCAAAGGGATTCTTATGCCACCAAGTACATGCCATCAGTAATTATTCTAATGAGAGTGATAGATTTGGACAACATGTGTCTGAAGTTCAAGTTTTTAAGAGGTCCACAATCCACAAATCCCGGCCTCCTTAGTACTCCCTGAGAGCAGCGTGTGGACCATACCCCTTTCTTGACCACCCATTGCTTGCCTGAATATTGCTCTTGGTCATCAACCTTTGGGGGGGGGGGCTTAAGTGTCCTTCCTATTCCTCTGCAGCAAAAGACAAGGGACATCTTACGGGGTGTCGGATAAGGAGGTCACATGATCAGTACTGTATCCTCTTTTGAGGTACCCATTGTAGAGGTGTGTAACCATTGCAGAACACTGCCATAATTCCTCCTAAGGCATCCTTCCAAGGTTTCTGACATTAATTCAATGTCTCATTGAGCCTTTCAAGAAGACTATTGGTTTGAGGATAATAGCTGTTGGGGGAATTGATGTGTAACTCTATCATCATCTTGCATAGCCTTGCAGTATGCTGGAGGCACATACATTGGAATCCTAGTTGGATACAACTTCCTTGGGCTGAAGATGGCTTTGAGAAAGTTATGTTCCTGAGGAACAGGTACTCGAGATCTATAGCAGTATGGTCCAGCTTTAGACGTACATGTCTGTCGACAGGAATAGTTACTGGGTATGGGGGTGAGACTATGGCCAGCTCCACCCTTTCAATCATTCAATCATCCCTCTAATCTCTTGCAGTGGAATGCTGGCTGCAGGTTTTGTCTGGCCTGATTTATGACTCAATTGGTGGGTCAAATCAGGCAGATATTGTTTCATTCTTATTCCACATGGGGCCACTATGAGAAGTCAGAAAGGCCCTTCCCTATACGTTTCACACTGTGGTGGCTCCTTTGAGGGACTTGTGTGCAATTGCATAAAAATGCTAATGGGCTATGGGAAACATGTGACCTTTCAAGAGGATTTAGATGTGTTTGCATGAGCAGGTCCTTGCCCACCAGGTCTGAGCGTAGACACATACAGTGAGAGTGGGGAAGATTCTCCCCAAATATATTTGGTGCAAATCAGAGAAAAGAATAAAAAATGCAGTACACATGCACAAGGCAAATATGCACACGATTCTCATGAGGGCACATCTCAGAGATCCACAATTGCAAAGAAGATTTGCAACCGATGCACAACGGGGAATGAAAGCAATTACATCATCCAAATGAAACATGGAAGAAGGGAGTGCCTAGGAAATCTGGACAGACAAGCTCCAGAAAACAAATTCACAAAATGCGAGCCAACGATTTGCTCCAAAGAATACCCTTCACCATTTGCTGCAATCACACATTGGTGCAAGTGGCTCAACAAAGTGAGCAAATGATTTCCCCGCCAAAAGACATTACACCGCCCACTACAATCACAACACACAATGCGGTACAAAGGGCTAGCATATTGAAGCAGCCACACTTTTTGATAATAGCCCATCCAATGGGGATCGTGTTGCTGCGTTTACTCGACACGTGGAGGACGGCGAGAATTTATAGGAGGGTGTCATCCAATTAGATCTGGCAAATGAAGAGGACATCCTGAGGCACCATCGCTACTGCATAGACTTAGACAGTGGGAGGGTCCCTCTACTCGCCTAGGAGGTGGGGAGATTCCATACCAGCACCAGTGAAGCTAGAAGAAGCCTTGGATTGATTCACCACTGGCTCCTTCCAGAGGATCAGTTGCATCTCCGCCGGTATCGCATTATCTTCACAGTCAAAGGACCTAGAGAAGGCCCTCAATGTGATTCTTGCATCCGCCAGGCTGCATAGTCCCATGCCCCATGATGCACACACAAGTGCAGGATCCGTGAGGGCAGTTTGTGATATAGCCAGGTTTCCTAGGGGGCTCAGTGCCTTTGATTGCACCCATTTGGCCTCATCCTCAGGTAGTCATCTATCCACTTTATAGGACCAGAAGACGCTGCCATTCATTTAATGTAACGATGGTGTCCAAGCAGCAGTGGCGTGTCCAGACTCTTTTAAACTGGGGTGGCCCAAGTGTGGCACTGACTTATGCAGGGGTGGCATGAAGTACGAGCGCACGCTCGCGCGTACCCGCACCCACACACACACACACACACACACTGATCATAGTTTAGGATAACAGGGTGGCACGTGGGGTGCCCAATCAGATTCCAGGGGTAACATGTGCAATCCGAGGCCACTCCCTGGACACTCCTATGGTGCAATACACGCAACATCATCCTGAACATGAATGCAAACGGCCCAGGATCTACCCACAACAGCTACGTCTACAAGGACTCTGAAACTTGCCTACTAATTTGAGTCGTACCAGAACAGCCGTACATGCTTACTTGCTTAGTGTTTACACACAACCTTCTGTGAAAACAAGGAAATAATATGAGGCAGGGTAACCAAAAAGGAAACACACGTTACAAAGGAACATACAAAGCACTTTATTTTATACTGAATCCAGTTACAAAAGAACAGAACAAAATTCGGATAGCTATCGACCCTCAGTACAACACAGCGAACTCCGGCGTGGTTCTGTGTGCTCAGTGAGTGCAAATATTCATTGAAACAGTCAGGCTTTTATACATTTCTCCAGCCTGTTGTCCAGCCTTTCTGCAGGTTAACCATTCCATAAATAAGTTACTGCTCTAGGGTCCCTTGCCAGGTCAAATCTAGTTCATCTTAGGTTTATACATTAACAAGAAGAAATGGGAATAATGTATGCTCTAGGCCTAACATTACAATGCAGGACTTAGTTTATACAATGTAGTTAAGCAGGTGTTCTCATTCAATTATAGATCAGTTTCGGTGATACAGGTAATCCATTGCACACAGGTCAGCAGAAGGACAAGGTCTCAGCTCATGACCCTAACAAGTGGCCTGCAGGCAAGTTATACATTAGCTGTACAGAGGTCATGACAATCGAGTTCTGTTCTGAATAACATAGGCTACCATTTTAGCTCACATGGTGACTTTATAGAGCAAGAAAACCTAAAATGGCGGCTTGACCCAAAATGACAGTCTACATGGTTTCTAAGGTCAGGACCTTGCAATGCGAGTTTATTCACATGTAGTTTATAAGCAGCTTGTTAGCAGCTTGGCGTAGGCCAATATACATATATTCATAGCAATAGGAGGCACGATATAATTTCTAGTTTGACACTTCCACGCACATATGGCAATACACACCAGACGATGATACTGCCATGCACGGGGCACAGACAGTGGTTATCCCTGAGGAAAAGCTACTCACGCCATTCAGGAACCCTTTGGGAAGAGGCCGGCAAAGTTACGATCAGGCCTGAAAATCTGCACTCACTACCAGCCATTGGCTAGTGATAATTGACTCTTGATGAGTATGAAATGCTCTGCTGTGTGTATGAGGAGAATTGAGGGGCGAGTAACTTTGCATGACTGGCTAGTAGCTTGCAACTTGACATTCTTACCCCTGGACAATGCTGAAGACAATTGTACCAGGAATCCCTTAGCAAGTACATTTGATGTCTTCTTGGCCTCCTTCAGATTCGTACACGACTGGGGGGGAGGGGTACAATATGAGCTTCTGTTTGCAACATCATAGTTGCCTGTTCGGTGGTGTGTAGCATTGTGCTCAGGCATTGCCTGCAAATGGGGATCTGCCCAGACTTGCTGCTGCAGCCGCGCGTCCCACATGCTGCAGTGCATGGACCGAGGGACGTGGCAGCAGTCCTAAGGGTTGGGCTGGGTGCAAGGTATTTCACATAAGCTGCCATGTGTGTCGGCCAGGTCCTGTGTCAGTGGGGCATGTGCATGTATGAAGAGAACTTGATCAAGTCATTGCCCAGAGACTGTATCTCACATGCAAGTGTCCATTGCGATGATCTGCAAATACCCGTTGCCAGTGGTACATCCCTGCCCCATGTGTGACCGTCAGAGATACAGAACGGGGACAAGAATGAGATGGCGCTGTGGGGACAATCACTTTCATTTTGGCAGCCACATGCACACATCACTCCTGACAACATCCCCCACTAATGTGTCCCAACATCATCAACCTACTGTTCATGAACACAGATACCCCTGACCATGACTCCCATGATAAAATTACCACTAGTGACAGTAAAAAACGACAAGCTTGTCCAATCAATCTACAACGAAAGTGGATGAAAAGGAGACTCACTAAACAGCTGATTTGCGAGCCATTTTATTCTGCTCTTATTGGCAGACCTACTATTTACAGAAATGAAAATGACAACAAAACTTGACCCAGTGTTCAGTCAAATATCACTATAACCAGTAAGCAAAATGGCTTCAAATATGTTAATTGCATGCAGGCTGCAGGCTATGCGGGGTGCTGGCTATGCCTCAGTGTGTTGCCGTGGCTGCTGTAGGAATCGCAGATCTGCGGAGCAGTGCCGTGTCCAGGGAGTGGACTGGGGTGGCACGTGCTACCCCTGGAATCTGATTGGCCACCCCATTATCCTAAACTATGATCATTATGTGTGCGTGTGTACTTCATGCCACCCCTGCATAAGTCAGCGCCCCACTTGGGCCACCCCTGTCAAAAGAGTGTGGGCACACACCACTGCTGTGGAGGCACGAATGGGGTGTCACGCTGGGTAGGAACAGAGTGCAGACTCTGGCCCTGGGATGGCATACTGGGAAGGATGGTCCTGCTTGATTCTGTGGTCTTCGCAGCAACATGGACCTCAAGGTTCTGCAGTTGATCTGTGGGTGGGAGCTAGGTGGTCCGCATGTTGCCTCATTCGCAGACAGATCTATCTCCAAGCCATGCACTGCTGGTTATTCCACAGTTCGCAGAGTTGCTTACTGATCCTTCGGAACTCTTCCAACTGGACTTGCGTGGTAGCAGCAACCTCAGATCCCAAGCCAGTATTCCATCTCCGAGTGTCAATCAAAGGTAGAGAGCGAAGCTGCTCTCTACCTTCAGGAGACATTTATCAAGTATACTCCCTCCAGAAACCTCAGGTCGGCTAATTCTTTCCTGCTGACGCTTCCACGTTTTTCCAGAGACACTATTGGAGAGAGAGCCTTCTCATCGGCTGCCTATCAGTTGGGGAATTTGTTTCTTTATGGTCGGCCAGTGAGAAAACTTTTCTATTTAACAAGACCATCTGGCACTTTGGCACATGCCACTTTGCTACTGTCCGTCCCCTCTTGGGAGGTGAAGGTCCTTTCAGCGCCAAGATACCCTCCGGTCATAGCCACACTTTACACATTCGGAAATAAAATAACTAAAGCTCATTGAGGGCAGTTGTGTGCCAATGGCCAGCTGGTGTAGCCACACTTCTTCTGCATGCTGGTAAATGGGCGTTGGCAGGGCCCTTGGTGCCAGGCACCACTTGTACTCATCTGGGTGACTGAGGGAAGGTTGTCAAATGGTCGTGTGGCGACTATTCTGGTCCATACTTCCAGGAGTTGTACTGATCTTACTCCATCATCTGGTGGGCCCACCTCAGACAAGGTGCTGTAAGGATATTTGGCGTGTTACAGCACAGAGTACAGCACTACTGCACAGGTAGCAATTTCTTTGATGCAGCACCACCACATGGGTGTGGTGCATTGCTATATGTGTTGCCAGATTAACATGGACATATAAGTAAAGACAGGCTATTCAGTCAAAAACGATTTTAACATATAAAATGCAAATCTATTTTTACAGTTAAAAGCACACGTGCACATTCAAAAATGCACACTATTTTTCACCTAAAATGCCTATGGTGCAAGAGACACATTTGAAAATTAATAACTAACCTTATTAATAACTAACCTGACCAATAAAACTGCATTTAACATAACCCACTAATAAAAATGTGTCTCCACTGCAGAATTAGGCCTACTCTGAAAGTGAACTTTTAAACGCACATTCTTTATTTTTCTTTTTCTCTGCTGCTCTGTCCACATAACTACAGGAAGCAAAGGGCTCGAAGGAACAGGAAATCAGTTGGTTACAAATGGTTACTGTAGAAATGAGCCATTGTGTAGTGAGGGAGGAGATGGCATGATTGATTCTGATTGGAGCAGCGTCACAGCAAGTATCATGCTAGAGGCAGTGATTAGAGTTTTGCTGGGGGAGCTTGAGGAGAGGGGGAGGACAATCGAGATTTGGCAGAGCTGGGAGAAGGACCTGTTTCCTGGCTGAAGCATTCCTGCTGCAAAAGCTGAGAATTCCAGGCAATAACCCCGGTTTGAGAACGAAAGACGCTTGTTTTCACTGGGGTTAATCTTCAAGGGAGCCAAATTCAGAAAGAGAACAGCTGGAGAAAACTCATGCTGAACAGATAAGGTAATTACAGAAGTGTGGGGGCTGAGTGTGTACGAGAATATTCAGTCAGTGTAGGAAAAGAGATTCCTGTGCTTTACTCACATGTTTAATGTTGCAAATTGAGTTCTTGTCTCTGCCACTCTCTTTTCAGTGTATCCCAGACAATGCTGTTACTGTGCTATTTTATTTATTTCTGTAAAGAGTGAGATCGTGTTTAAATGCAACTTTTATAATACACAAAAATATTTGAAAGCAGACGGATGGTGTGTTTTATATTTACCAATACAGTGCTGATGATGTGGGGAGATGTTTAGACAGTGCAATTGTCATTTTCAAGGTAGCTAAACATCAAATTTGGCTTCAGCCGTGTGCACAATGTAATTCAGTATGAGCAATTATAACTAACTAATGTGTGTTGTAGTTTGTCGGAGGTCTATGAGTAGGCAAAAAGGGAGGCCCGGGACATAGTTCACTACCGTATATAAGATAGTGAAAATACCACATGATAGCTCGCTGCCGTAGATAAGACAGAGAGAAATTGCCCATGGTGGCACACTAAAAATGAAAATGTGGTGTTCCTGAAATGCAAGCCTGAGGTCTCTCTAGTGATTACACGAAAAATCTAAACAAAAATAAGGGGTTCTGGATATTGGGGCCACAAATAAAACAAGGGAATTATGCTCACCAAAATACCACCAACCACGCATACCAACCACGCATACCAAATACGCATGTCTGTGTGCTGAAATAATGCATGTCCACTGTATTATTGTTGTACATGGCCCAATCTGAATACAAGGAGTGATTGTTGCTAAGTTATTTTTCGGCGGTAAGAAAATACCGTCAGGCCCCAAATCTCCACAAAATACCCTACATATTTATGGTGCGTTGGCCGGGAAAGTGATCATAGAGTACCTACTGGGCGTGGCAAGCGTGTCTCACACTGCCATTTGCACATTAAAGGGAACCCATTTTATAATAGCAGTGTGCCACTAAAAACGAATTTCAGAATGTCACAAAGGGAAACCACATTCTCAGACCTAGTGCAATTTTTAGAGGCAAAGTTGGTTGCACATGGGACTTGGTCGTCGAATAGCACGTTAGAATGGCATGAACGCATTCAGGGTGAGGTGCAGAAAGAAAAACTAGACAATATTCTTGCAGAAGGCAGCATAATTCAGGTCTGCCTTACAAGATTATTGAATGCAGCTGTCATGATCACTGCTTCCAAGGATCCAGGACCAGCCCAACGTCCTTGAAAGCAGGCCCCTAACCCTAATCCTAGGCACCAGCCGGTCCCCACTGGGACCTTTTGGACCTTGTCCTGGCGCCGGTGGCACCAGGCTCATCAAAACCATCGGTCCCGGCACTGGAAGCGCCGGGCTCATAATATGTGTGAAGGTGCTTGGGTGGACTTACCTGCAGCAGACCATGCTGCTTACTTACCAGCCACTTAGAAGTCCTCTGTGAACAGGAACTACTTTCTTACCTGGGTGGGGCAAGCTCCACTCCCTGGATACAGCACTGGAACTCTTCTGGAACTGGAACTCTTTTCTTACCTAGGCGGGGCCGTGGAGGAAGACGCCTCATCACTCCAAGGCTATTTAAACCACACCCGATAGATGAAACGTGCTTCGCGTTATTCTGCATCTGCAGCAGAACGCTCACCGAGTCTGTTCCAGCCTTTCTTCTTTCGATCCTGAACCTGCAAGAATTATACTTACCATTCCTGTATCCAGTCAACAGCAGCACCTGCAAAGACAACAAACAGCAGGTTAGCAAGGCAACCTTTACTCGCAGTGCTTACTCACCTGATCCATCGGCTGCGGCCATTTCTTCACGCTGCACCTCCGCCTGTGAAGACAAAAGCATTGTTATTACTTACCGGCACTCCGCGAATTCCGGATTTCTTCACGCTGCATCGCCGCCTGTGAAGACAAAAGCATTGTTATTACTTACGGGCATTCCGCGGACTCCGGCGCTGCAACCCAACTTCTGAAAGACAAAAGAAGAGACATTAGACAGGTATTTACTTACGCCCATCGCGCTCGTCGCAATAGAACGCCTGCAAATACTCCGGCGTCTCTTCAGCACGAACTAAGCTGCAAGGGAAAAAGACAGTTAGAGCGCTTGCATTTACTTACGCATTTCCAGGTGCTTCACTCCATCTTCCATCTCAAGAGTCCTGCAAGACAAAAAGGGAAAAGCATTATACAGAGTCCTGTTCAATATTAACGTGCCACGCACCTAAAGACTATAAAGACTAAAAAGGTGTCTGGAAACTCACCGCTCGTGCAGTTAACGACGGTAATGATCCTCTGAGTTCAAGAGGCCTATGTTTCACCAGTGAAGGAACTGGCAACGGCACCCTGCACCAGACGCAGATGGAGAGTCCAGCATTCACCTATCTAAGGTGAGCACGTTGACCTGGGGGCTCTACGGAGAAGCTAGGAAGAGAGAGAGAGAGAGAGAGGGACATTCAACAACCCAGACCATTAACCCCCATATTCTTTCACCTGCAGAAACCTCACCCTACGAGTTCGACACACAGTGCGAAGAGGTTCGACCCCAGAAGCCAATCGAGTCCTGCACATCACTTCTCGAGTCACAGACACCTTCCTGCCAAGACCAGCGCCTCCGTGGGAATCAGGTGAGCGTTACAGCAGCCGATAAAAGTGCAGAGAAAGACTGTTTAATACGGCTATGCGGCAAAATATGGTTTATTTTGAATAAGTCCCTGCGAATGCAGGAGAATGATACTCAGCTAATTAACAGGTTAAAGACTGAATTAGATGGGGCAAGTAAAAATCAGGAAATGTTAAGAGCACAATTGGATGTATGCCAAAAAGACATGCAATTAAAATGCAGAGACTTTGATGCTCAGTTATCCAAAAGCAAGAAACAATTTGAGGATAGTGAGCAAGAATTGGTACACTTAAAAGCCTTAGTGGACCACATTAGACAGGATAAAGATGAGGTTGTTTCAGAAATGCAGATTTTACAAAAAGAACATTGTGAAAAAGAATGTGATCTCCAGAGGGCAGAACAAGAAATGATTAAAATGATTCAAGAAAGAGACAAGAGAAATAAAGAGTTCAATGAATGCCAAATGAGCGACATGCAGGAGGTGATTAATAAGATGAGTGATGAAAACAACTATTTGCAAAATGAAGCAAACAGACTCCTTAAAAAGTGTAAGGACTTAGAACAGCAAATGTGCATTCCCAGGTCCCAGGAGAGGCGGCAGCGTACCACATTCAATGGAGTGGAGGTGAATTCTAGCTCTGCCCAAAGAGCTAGTGCTCCAGTGACTGGGCCGGTGACTGAACTTGGTTGCAGCGCCCTTGGGGGATTTGATACTCCCATTGGGGGCAGCCACCAATCTCATACACCTGAAAACAGGATTGAATCACAAAATAGTGCAATTCCATGCATTGCAACAAGTAGCCCCATAAAAATAATGAAATCCATTAAAGCCCTGATCAAACCATTTAAAAAGGGAGGTGAATGCTGCATTGAGGATCACTTAGAAGCGGTGCATGACATTTTTAAAGCACTCCAGATACCTAAGGAACAGTACAGACAATATTTTCATTTAACTTTAGATGCCCCGACGGCCAGCATCATAAGGGGATTAAATGAAAAGCAGAATATGACCTGGTTGGAGTTTGAAAAAGAAATTAGGCGTCATTTTTCTCCTTTTCAGTCATTGCAGGAGGCAAAGAAAGTCGCTTACACAATTACTGCTGGACCTAATACATCCCCTCGCCAATTTTTACAAGACTTAAAAAGAGCATTTTCTCGCTTTGATGTATCTTTTGACTCAAATTCTAATGAGTTTAAAACTGCATACTTCTATGGGCTACAGAAAGACATCATATCCCAATTGGTCCGTGAATTTGACCGTGACAAGTCCCTTGAATGGATTGTACATCAAAGCACAAAACTATATGAGGTACTCTATTGTCAGGGTAGAGAAAGTGATAAAATGAAAGATACTAGACTTAAATCTAAAGAACCCTCAGCCACAGTAATGGAAATCAGGTCAGCCAAAATGTCCCTTGAGTCTGCTCAAAGCCAAGGTAAAAATAATGTGACACCTGAACAAAGGGGTAATCAACAAAGATCGCCATTTCCTGTACCAATGTTCCAATCACATGATCCTAGTAATAGAGAGAGCTACATCAGCCCTAGGTATTTAGGGGACAGACCCCGGGTAGGATATCGGCCTGATATGGCAGGTATGAACAATAACCAGAGACAAAATCAAGATCAAAGAAATGATGGTCCCTACCAGTCATTGAGGACACAGTGCAGATTTGATCCCAACACCATGATATATGGTAATCAGGATAGGCCCCGATATGTGGATCGATTTACTGATAATGGAAATCAACCTAGGGGCCAGTACCCACAATCTGAGAGACAGGACATGAGGCAAAACGTGAACTACAATCCACGTCAGTACAATGATTCCCCACCAGGGGACTATAATCAAAGGATGGGTGCAACCCGCTCCCCTCAACAAATGAATCAAGAGTTCAGAAACCATCCCAACCGACATCAATCACCTGAGAGGTATCAGAATAGATCCAATCAGGGGGAAAACAACCAATATCGACCTAGGCTACAGAAAGAGGATCCTAGAGAGATGGAAAGGTTCCAGTGCCTTGAGGCCCAAGTGAAAATGTTAGCTGAGCAAATAGGAAAGCTCTGTACAGCGCAAAAACAACCTTCTAAAGAGGGGGCTGATGGCCATAGCAATGACCGGGGGGCTTCCGAAAAGTGACTAAGTACTTATGATAACTGCAGTGCCAAAATGACAGATTGCTCTGATATAATTTTGCATAACGACTCTGAGATGCCTAATGGATTAAATGTGAAAGTGCCAGTAAATGAACTTGTGACAGAAAGTGCAAATACTTCTAAAAAAGAGGTACGATTTAACCTAGAGCTAAATAAAACAGTAAAGATTTGTACAAATGAAAAAGAAACATTAGGAATTCCAAAAGAACAAAGGGACAGATTTAAGAAAAATGACTCATGCATGGGGAATACCAGTGAACAGGGAGTAAGTGGGGATACTATAGCTCCTTCCCTGGGCAAGCAAAACAATGACCAAACACAGACAGAAAAAGGAAATACTCAAAAGGAGGGTACAAGTCAATCACCTGAAGAATTCTTTGAGCCACATATTTTTGAAGAGGCTGAAAGGGCTGGTATCACACTAAATGATCACAAATGCACAGAATTAAAAAATGACAAATTGCTGAATGATGTTGTTACACATGTTCAGTTGGAAGGTTGTAATGTGGTCTCTGATGTTACCCAGATGGATGGGCGAACAGTGGCCACACTCCAAAAAACCTCTGATCATGGAGAAATAAATAAAGTCTCTCGCGCAGAAATGGGTAAAAAGGAGGGAAAAATGTCTTTCCATTTACCAATGTGTTTAGCCAAAAGTGAAAAAGACGTGAGAAAGGTGAGCCCTGAAATCAGTAAGAATTCACATTTCTTATGTGTATTAGAGGAAGTTGAGGACAGATATTATGCACCCATCACTGTAGAAGAAAAATGCCACACCTTTGCTATGATTGACACTGGCGCACAGGCCACAATTATGTCCAAGGAGCTGGTAAAGAGTATCAATGAAGGGAGACCCCCACAGAGTCAGATCACAGTGAAGGAAAATAAGGCCCAGTGCATAACTTTAATGGGGAGGAGGTGCCCATCCTAGGTGTAACTGAGGTTGACATAAAAATAGGAAAGCACAGAATGAAACAAGAGGTATTGATCACATCTATTTGTGAAATTCCATTTCTGATGGGGACAGATTGCCTGAAAAGATTGTCTCCTCTCATAGATGGGGTGAATGGAGTGCTGTGGTCCTTAACCAAAAAACCATTGAGGCCTAAGAAACTAAAATCACAAAACAGCAATATAAATGAATGTCACACCGTTGCCAAAACAAATGATGCTGTGGAGGTATATCTCCAGAATAGCTGCATACCTAGTGTCACTGTTATATTAATGTGTCAAGACAAAATGCAGAGCGACAATGAAAAACTACCTGTACAAATATACTTGGACCCAAGGAAAAATTGGCAGACTGCCATAGATGAGCACACATTTTGTTTTTATTTAAAAGAGAAAACATGCAAACAGAATATTGCTCCTAAAACAGATTCAGAAAAACACATTACCACTCTGGCAGAAATACATATGGAAGATGAGCAACCATGGGTTCATGTTGGTATAAATGACTATTTTAAAACAATAAAAGCCACTTTAGCGCTTGGACATGAAAGGAGTTTCATTAATGAGAAATTGTTGCAAACAATAATGGAGAGGGAAGAAATCCCGAGATTTAGGATTAAAAACCAATATGTTTCTGGGTTGGACAGTCCAGACTTTGAAAACCGAATTGCAGGTAGATGCATGCTTAAAATTAGCATTGGGCAGAAAACAATTTACCATAATGTATGGATAGTGAGTGGAGCACAAAATGAATTTTACATGGGCAATGACATCATGCACAGAATGTGTATGGTGTTAGATTTCCTTAATCAAAAAATATGGTCACGCCTAGGTGGTTCGGCACCTGAATTTGAAGACAAAAGAAAGGCTTATCATTGTGCACAACTGGTTCCTTATGCGATCGAAATACAAATGAGGAAAGATACTATTATTCCTGCATTTACAAAACAGTTTGCAAAAGCACTGAAATGCAAAAATGGACAGCAGATGAAAGGCTCTGATGCATTTGTATACCTGAATGAATCCATAAAACAGCAAGGCCTGGATTATGAATACATTCCATTGGTAGATATTGGTGAAGGATCTGTAAAAATTATGGTAAATAATAAAGGTTGTCAGGATATTCATTTAGAGGAAAACTCCCCATTAGGAATGGCCATACAAAAATCACATTATACGGCAGATTTAAATAACATGGTGATTGGAAATATTCCTGAAAAGTATGTAGATGCCAAGGGTGAGTTGCCAGAACACCTGGACTCTCAGCCCAAAGGAATATTTAACATTCATTCTGTGTATCCTTATGATTCAAATGAGACAGTGTGCTGCCATCAAGAGGATTGCATAATATTTAATTTAAATGAAAATGAAACAGAAAATCAGCCCATTGAAGTGGAAGCTGATATGCCAAAATATTTAAAAGTGGCAGCTTTACAAAAAGACACAGCCACACAGTAAGAGGAAAGCGCCGAGATTCCCTTACCAGAAGATTTTCCAGAATTTTCCAAAATGGTAGAAGAGCAGATCTCCTTAGCGGATGCGTGTGAAAGCAATGAGGATAGGGACAATCTGAGGAAGATATTTATGGAGTTTAAGGATGTTTAGTTTAGTTTAGTTTAGTTTATTCATTTGTATTGCGCACCAGACCCGAGGGTATGAGGGCGCATGAGCAGCAAGGTGATTCAAAGCTTGGTTACAGGATGCTTATACTTTACATTACATAATTATACATTACATTACATAATTACAGTGTGACGATGAAGGAACATGTGTACAGTTTGGCAGGAGAGAATGCAGTAGATGTATTTAAAGAATTACAAATATATACAAGTTTAGTATTACAAATTTACAGATTCTCTTAAAGCATGCAACGCGGAGAGCAGCCGTGTGGTGTTAGAGGTGTTAGTGGTTCGTGATCTTTAACCAATGGATGTAGTTGCGTCTAAAAAGTGAGTAAGGTTGGGGAGTTCTGAGCGATGGTGGTAGGGAGTTCCAGTGTTGGGGTGCTTTCACCTGGAAGCTGTTGCCACCCATTTTAGTGCGTTTAAACCTGGGGACGGTGAGCAGATTAGCATTGGAGGTTCTGGTGGGTCTGATGGGGCTGTGTTTGCATATTCTGTCTGCCAGATAGCGTGGGGCAGCATTATTCAGGCATTTGTGGGTGAGCGATGCTACTTTAAGCAGGATTTTGTCTGTTGTGCTGAGCCAGTTATGGGATTTCCTGATATTGGAAATGTGTTCCCTCCTGGGAATATTGAGTGCTGCCCTAAGGGCGTTGTTTTGTAGCGTCTGAATTTTGTTGGTGATTTGTTTGGTGGCTCCTATGTAGAGGGCGTTACAATAGTCCAGTTTGGATAATACCAATGCTCTGGCAAGTGTAGTGCAGCTGTCGGTGGAGAGGAAGGGTTTGGCTGCTCTTATGAGCTTACATGTGTAGGCCGTAGAGGATGCCATCGAGCTAACCTGTTTGTGGAAGGTTAGGGAGGAGTCGAGGTATATTCCTAGGGTTTTTACTTCTTTCGAAACCTTGATTAGGTTCCCATCTATGATGAAGTTGGCATAATTGTGGTCGAGTTTGGTTAGGTTGGACGTAGAACCAAGGATGATGAGTTCAGTTTTGTCATCATTCAGGCATAGACTGTGCGAAGCCATCCATGCCTGGATGATGAGATACACCCTGTTCACCAAGGCCAAATCCTGGTTGTAATCTCCCGTCAACGGGATGAGGATCTGTGTATCATCGGCGTAGTTAGTGTAGGTGATACCCAGGCCGTCTAGATCATCAAACAGGGGCTTTGTGAACACGTTGTACAGAGTGGGGGAGACGCACGAGCCCTGTGGGACTCCACATGTAATGGGGATGGGTTCGGCGGCGGCAGAGGAGGAGAAGACTCGCATGGATCTGTTGTTGAGGAATGACTCAATCCAACTGATGGCTTCTTGTGAAAAGTGGGCAGCTGAGTCTAAATGATTACATAGGATTTTATGGTCAACTAGGTCAAACGCCGCAGAGAGGTCTAGCAGGAGTAGTAATGCAGTTTTCCCGTTATCTCTAAGGTCGTCTATTTGGGCTTTCAGATCTATCAGGGCTGTTTCAGTTCCATGTTGGGGTCTGAAGCCGGATTGTCTTATTCCTAGAAGGTGGTTTGTTTCAAGATACTTTTGAATTTGTAGGTATGCTGTCTTGTCTAGTATCTTGAGCAGGAATGGGACGGTGGTAATCGGTCTGTAGTTGGTTGGGATGGACGGGTCAAGGGAGGGTTTTTTGAGGAGAGGGAGGACCCAGGACTCTTTAAGGTTACTGGGGACTGTTCCTGAGGAAAAGGAGGCATTGATGAGTCTGGTGATGAATGGCGAGAGGTCTCGTGCCGCGTCTTTAATGATTTGTGGGGGGCAGAGGTCACCTTTGCAGTTGGAGGGTTTAAGGCCAAGAATTATTTTTTCTACTTCGAGGGAAGAGACTTTGGAAAAGCTGAAGCGAGCAGAGTTAGGTGTGTGGTGTGAGGGTGGAGGGCTCGAGTGGTCGTTGATGGGGTTGGTAAGATTGGTGAGGGAGTCTTTCTTATTTTTAATTTTTGTTTGAAGGCCAGTGACTTTGTTGTTTAGTGCATTTTGGACACTGGTGCACCATTGTTTGTTTTTAACGCAAGTATCTGGGATTGTTACCGGGGTTTCCAATTCTTTCAGGATAGTAAATAATTCTCTGGAGCTGGAGTTGGATTGGGAGATTCTCAGGTTATAGGATTCTTGTTTGGCCGCTATGATTTCTTTTTTATAGTTGGCCGTTATTTTGTTGAGCAATAGTTTGTTGTGGTCAGTCGGAGATTGTCTCCAGACTTGTTCCAGTTTACTCTTTTCCAATCTAAGGGTTTTAAGATGGCTGGAGAACCATTGGTTGAGGTGCTTTTTTGGTTTGGATTTTCTAAGTTTCAATGGTGCAATGGCGTCTAAGGCTATGCGCATGGTGTTGTTATAGCCTTCTACGAGGTCATAGGGATTAGAGTCTTGGAGTTGGCTTAGTGTAGGAAGAATGAGTGGGATCAGTTTTTCTACTGTGATATTTTTTTTGCTTCTCGTGTGGATGGCTGGGGCTAGTGCCATGTTGGTTGTAGGGCTTGAGGCCTCAAGTGAGAAGGAGAGGAGGTGGTGGTCGGTCCAGGATTGGGGAGTGTTGTTAGTGATCGATACGGCACAGTTATAGTCTGCTATCCAATCAAGGGTTCTCCCTTTGTTATGGGTGGGGCTGGTTACTTTTTGTGTGAAGCCTAGTTCAGACAGGGTGTTGCTGATGAGAGTGGCTTGATTGTCTTTGGGGTCTTTGTAGCCTAAATTGAAGTCTCCTAAGAGAAGGCATTGTGAGGAGTTTTTTAGGTTGTCGGTAAGGATGGCATTGAGGTCTTCCTCGAAAGATCCCGGGGGTCCGGGAGGTCTGTATAGTAAGTGAATGGATATTGTTTGGGAGTTAGCGATGGGTAGTTTGGCTGTAAGTGATTCACATGATGGGTGGTGTGTGGCGGAGTTGAGTCTGATGTTAAGGTGGGTCTTGGCAATGATGGCCAAACCACCGCCTTTAGCTTCAGTTCTGTCCGCTCGGATGATGGTGTAGTCAGTGGGGATGGCTAGCGAAAGGGCTGGGCCTGCGGCTGCATGAAGCCAGGACTCTGTTATGGCTAGGAAGTCTAGATCTTCAGCTAAAATGAGATCAGCGATGTCCGTGGCATGGGCAATCATGGAGCGTGCGTTGATGAGGGCACCTTTTATAGGTAGGGTTTTGGCTTTGGCAGGGGTGGGGGTGGTAGCTGTGATGAGCGCTCTATTGTTGGTTGTAGTGGAGTTGACGGGTTTAGGTTCGGGTTTTTTTAGCGTAAGGTTAGCGCAGGAGCTGATGGAGGTTCGGTGTGTGAGTATGGATTGTGAGGAGTCCCTGGCTCTAGGCTCGTGTATTTTTGGAAGTCTGGATCGTAATCTGGTCAGCCTGTCCGAAAGGCATGGGGGAGCGAGTAGGCTAAGCATGATTGTGGTGCTGGGCTCTGTGAGGGTGGGTGATGCGGTGCCTAGGCTGGTCGAGTTAAGGGGTGAGCTGGGCAGGCATGCGGAATTGGTGATGTGGAGAATGGTTCTCAGTAGTATAGAGTAAAGGCCCGGGAGGAACATTGTGTGAGGGGGGTAAGGTGCAGTGTGTGTCCTGTCTAGGGTTGAAATCTAGCAGTGGACAGTGCGGCCTGCTTGGAGTAGCCGAATACTACCTAATCCATGTAGTGCAAGGTTGCAGATTGGCATCTGACTCAGGTACAGGTAAGCAAAGTGGTCATAGTAAGCGTTTGTCAATTAGCACAGCATTAGGTTTAGAATTGTGCCAGTGTACCAATTAACATCTTGGATCAGAGTATCATGTATTCAGAATAGCGGCTGGAATGGGAATAGCACCTAGGTTCAGAGTAACACTTAGTTCAAGATAACACCTAGAATCAGAATAACCCCTAACTTCAGAATAGCACATAGAGCAGATTAAGCACAACATTGAGTTTAGTGGCTATAAAAGTATGTTGAGCGGGGGCACATTGGGCTGCAGGTCAACAGATCTAGAGGCAGTTGGTGAGCAGATCAGCAGAACAGGGCAGATGGTCACAATGTGGTTAAAAATGGCAGCTAGAATTGCATAGGGTAGCCGAGCAGTAGTGAGGCACAGTGCAGTTATATGTGACAGGGATGATTAGCGACACAGTAGTCTAAATACGAATGAGCACCTATGTACTGGAAATGGCAGCAACTTTGGGCACAGATACAGCATGCAGTAAGGCCTGAGTGCACGAGAGTGGCAATAAGTAGCTTGTGGTAACAAAGCCTTTTCCAGAGTCTAGGCAGTTCAGTTTAAAAGCGAAGTGGTGTTTACCGTTCAGGTTGGTCTGGAATCCGGCAGGGGGTCCGGGCAAACGGCGAGGAAGGCTGAGGACAGGTGAAGACAGGTATTGGCCTTGTTATCCTGGGCCTTGCTGGGAGTGGGCCGGCTTCGCCTACCGGCTGGCGATAGGCTGCTTAAGGTGGCTCAATGGCCAATCGGATGCGAGGACAGTCGGATGTGCTCAGTTAGGCACTGGGGTTCCTTGAGACATGGCGGGCGGCCATCTTGGAAGTGTAAAAACCTCGTGGTGGCTAATGGTGGCAGGGGCAAACACAGCAGCTGTAGGCATCAAGTTTAAAACATGCAGGCTGAGTAGATATTCTTGCAGGTCGGCGGATCACTGGTGCAATTAGCAGCAAGAAAAAACGAATCTCGCACGGAATAATGATTCTTACCCGAATTCGAGGGCAATTCAGGATGGATCCAGGAAAGGGAGACCACTGCTCCTGCAGGGTCCGGGGGAGCTCCTGCTCCTCTGGTGAAGGAGGGGGTCTGCTCCACGGCTGGGACAGGTGAAGACAGGTATTGGCCTTGTTATCCTGGGCCTTGCTGGGAGTGGGCCGGGAGTGGGGATGTATTTGCAAAAGATGCTTATGATTGTGGTTTAACTGATTTACATGTGGCCACACTACCAGAAGGGTGTAGCAGAAATCCAGTGTTTGTACGCCAGTATAGACTACCGCTGGCATGTTTAGAATCATTGGCAGAGATTATTAAAAATTTGGAATCGCGGGGAATCATCAGGCCCATTCATAGCACATCCAATACACCTATTTTAGGTGTGTTAAAGCCAAATGGTCAATGGCGGCTATGTGCAGACTTGAGAGGGTTAAATAAAAGAGTACCAGTATCTAGATGGCCACTGCCATTCATTGATCAGAGCCTAGCTCAGGTACATGGTTCAAATGTATTTACCACATTAGATCTCACCTCTGGATATTGGTGCGTGCCATTGGCAGAGGAGATACAACATTTATTTTCCTTTACATTTGACAGGACTCAATATGCCTGGCTTAGAGCTCCGTTCGGGTACATCAATAGTGGGAGTGAATTTGGCATATTTTTGAGAACGGCCAGCGGAAAGAGGAACAATAGTTTATGTGGACGATGTCCTGATAAAAAATGAAAGCCTGAAAAGCCATTTTGATGAAATAAAACATGTACTTGGCCAATTGCAGAAAGCAGGCGCCAAAGTATCTTTGCAAAAAGCACAATGGTGCAAGAAAAAAGTGAACTTTCTAGGGCATGAAGTGACTGAACATGGGCTAAATCCACAAAAGAAGAAAATAGAGGCCATACAAAGATTAAAAGATCCTAAAAATATGAAAGGAGTAAAAAGTTTATTAGGGATGACAGGCTATAACAGAAAGTTCATTGAAAATTATGCAGAAATCACTCAACCATTGACTAAACTGCTTAAACTGAATACTCCCTGGAAATGGGAAAAAGAGCAGTCTGATGCAGTGGCTAAATTAAAGGAATGTCTTGTAAAGGCACCATGTTTAGCATACCCCATAAAGGACAGGGATTTCTTTATAGAAATAGGTTTTTCTGAACATTGTATGTCAGCAGTGTTATCACAAAAACACGATTTGAATCACAAAACCATTGCATATGCAAGTAAGGCATTTTCCCAAGTTGAAATGAAATTTAATGAATGTGAAAAGGCCCTATTAACCACTGTGTGGGCGCTACAACATTTCCGCCCCATTGTTCAGGGAGAAAAAGTGATTATTGAAACAAATCATCAACCTTTGCAATTTTTAGAGAGTAAAAGAATTAGATCAGGTAATCTAGCGCAATCCAGAATCACTTCATGGACGCTGGCATTACAAGGTTTTCCCGTAGAAGTGAGATATGGACAAAATAAAAAGAACCCAATTGCTCAAGGGTTAGCTGACTTACATGACTGTGCAGCTGAACAAATACCAAATGAAATGGAAGTGGAAACTAGTTTGCAGGAATTTGAACAATCACCACACAAAGCTTTTGATGAAAAAACATGCAAGGATTTGCCAACTGTATATGTGGATGGTTGTGCTTTTCACATTGAAAATGACAGTAATAAACAATTACTGGCAGGAATAGGAAATGTCTGATTGAAATGTGAAGGCGTCCCCAGTATAGGGATGAGGATTGGAGATAGGAGCAGTCAGGTGCCGGAATTGGCAGCCATTTATAAAGCAATTGCTACTGCAGTTGATAAAAAGTTCAGTGAAATTGTCCTGGTGACTGATTCTGACTATGCACGGAATAGCTTTGTGGAGTATTTGCCTGGTTGGAAAGCAAGAGGCATGGTTACATACAACAAAAAGCCACTTAAACATGGAAAAATGATACAAGCCATAGATAAATTGGTGTCAGAGAATAATTTAACAATATACTGGAGAAAAATTCGTGGGCATTTAAAAACACCAGGAGAGGATAAGGAGGGAAATTATAAGGCAGACCACCTGGCTAAGATTGGGGCTGTGATGGGAGAATTGCTACCTATTGATTATTTAATGGGTGAAATACAAATTGATGCAGTGACACGTTCTAAAGCACCAAAGGAGGTAGATCAACCGGTGGTGCAGTGGAGTCATGACACGCCAGATCAAGATTTGATTGAGGCACAAAAGAATGATCGAATTTTGGGAATCTATTATAATCATTTGATACATCCTGAACAAAATTCTTTAACAGAAAATGATTGTATGGGAAAAGAAGAGTTGAGGGTGCTATTAAAGAACAAAACACAAATTAGATTACAGGATGGACTCATGATTAGAGAGTCCATAACAGGACAAATACAGTGGGTAGTACCCCTTTCATTCAGAGGACTAATGCTACACCATGTACATGATGCCATAACTGCAGGCCATAGAGGTTCACAAAAAACATTAGAAATACTAAAAGATTATGCTTACTGGCCACATATGTCCCAAGATGTGGAATTACATACTAGAGGATATCTAGTATGCGCCCAATTTAAACCTGCTTCACCAATGCATAGAGCACCATTGATGAAAAGTGGCCTAACTCTCCCATGGTCAGATTTGCAAATAGACTATGTAGGTCCTTTAAAAAGGTCAAGCAGGGGAAACCGTTATATTTTGAGTGTGGTATGTTTGATGTCGAAGTGGATTGAATGCATTCCTGCACCAGATTGTAGTGCGCAAACAGCAGCCACATTGCTGGTGAACCATGTGTTCTCAAGGTTTGGGTTGCCACAAAGAATTGAGTCAGACAGAGGAAGTCATTTCACAAGTACTCTAATGAGTAAGGTATGGCAAATACTAGGTGTGAAAAGGAAACTACATATCGCATATCGGGCAGCGTCTTCAGGTACAGTTGAAAGAAGCAATAGGTCTGTTGTGGATATTTTAAAGAAATTTGTGGCAGAAGCAGGTTCCAGCTGGGATTTACGTTTACCATTGGTTTTGATGGCAATCAGATCAACTCCTGCCAAAGCAACAGGTGTTAGCCCCCATGAGGTCTTGACAGGTAGGAAAATGGTGTTACCACAACACCTACTATACAGAACACATGAGCAGACACTTGTGAGTGCATCCACAGTTCATGAATATATTGATGAACTGAGGAGGCATTTGCAACATGCATTTGATTTTGTGCAGAGAAATCTGGAAAGAGCTGCTGACAGTGCAAAGTCTTATTATGACAAAAAGACATCAGTAAAGGAATACAGTGTAGGGGATCAGGTGTACAAGTTTCATTTTGGAAAAAGTAAACAGAAAAATTCTAAATTTCTAGCAGCCTGGCAGGGGCCATTTCGAATTATAGATAAGGTCTCTCCTGTAGTTTATAAAATTTTGAAAAATGAAGGTGAAACGGCAATAGAGCAGTTTGTCCATGTAAATCAAATCAAACCATGCCATCCCAGACATGAGATCAGGCAGCTTGAGCATGTAGAAACAGATAAAGTCCCTTGAACACAAAAAGAGAAAATAAATGGGTACAATCAGGAGGCAGTGACAAAGAAGTTAAAAAGTTGATTGTTATAATGGCACATAAACACTGTAATATATATAAAAATATATAATATAAAATAAATAAATAAATATTTATAATGGAAGCTCATGGTTGGTGTGCAGAGAGAAAATGTATTAAATATTGAATGCTGTTTTATATGTGCTTGTTTTCTTTTTAACTTGTGTTTCATTTCAGAAAAAAATAAATAAATAAAAACCGAAATATTTTTACCAAGCATGTTTTATTTTTGGCAAAAGGGTGAAGTTAGTATTGTGCTATGTACTTAATTTGTTTATTTTCTATTTGATTTAGAAAATTAACATTATTTGGTCAGAGGTTCCGGGATCAGAGCCCACGGGAGACGATGGAGTCCTGGAGCCCACGTGGACGGATTCCGGGAAAGCCCCAAAGAGGGGTGAAGACCAAGGCTGCAAAGCGATCAGCATTGAAGATGATACCGATGATATGGTTAATGATGATGATGTTTGGAGGGAGCTTCAAGAATTCAGAAGCACAGGTTGTCATTGAACCTGGACCAGCATCTGGCATCGCGGTGGAAGAGGCACCAGGATTCATCATGAGTGATAGAAGGATGATTTTCCAAAATATATACATACCATTGAATCCTGAGATTTTGGTTCAAAAACACTTGAACAATACCGGAATTAAGATTGAACAGACTAAAGAGTGGCTGGAAATAAGAAAAGAGGACACTAAGCAATCAATAAGAGATATATTAATGCAATTGGAAAAAGCATTTGTGAATTCAGCAGACATTAAGAAGAGGAGAGGAAAGAGAGGTGCGGTGATGCTCGCGATATCATTGGTAATGTCTATAGTTGGAGCCATAATAGGTACCACAATATCAACAGCCAATTCTATTTTGTTAGGAACACTGAGTACTAAAGCGCAACAACTGAGTATTGACCTAGAAATAATACAAAAAACATTAGATGGAATTAGAGGGGGACTGGATGAACAAGTAAGATTCATAAATGAAACTGCAATCATTCTAAATGAACAAGCGGATGTAATGCAACGGGCGACTAAAATAATACTTAAGCATGACAGAACTTTAAATGAAATATTGAACATAATGAGTCCTGTTGATAGACTATTAACGAATTATATGAGAGAAGTTCAAACGGCAGTTTCACAATTGATTCAAGGACATATCCCCTTGTATTTTGTTTCGCAGGATATTATTCGTCAAATGATAGAAAGATTGACCAGGAGAGAAATTGATATAATACAGGTAAAAATTGCATTCGAAATGGGTAATGCAATGCCGTTATATATGGACTTGGAAAGACTAGAGATCGGATTTTTGCTATGCATCCCATATGTAGCCCCTGAACTTATTTACCAAACGAAGTGGGTACACAACGTGGGATTTTGGCAAGAGGACAGATTTATTAAGATTAAGACTCCAGAAGTGGTGGCATTTCAGTCATGGGAACCTGAAGTTTATTTAATACCAAACCTGGAAACATGTGTAAAATTTAAAGAACAAAATTATATGTGTCCAGGTAAACCGTTTGTTCCTGATGCCACAGATGCTATTTGTGGTTTGAAATCTGACCCAAGTATATCAGAGGGATGTGAAGTGATTATTAGCAATATGGGGAGTGAAGAAATGGCACAGGCTAAGATGGTCAGAGTTAAATGGTTGGTCAGCACCTGTTTAAAGAACATGACGGTAGTACATTTAAACCATGGAACATACGTGGTTAAACAGGTGAAATATAATGTTTTTTATTTACAGGTTCCAAAGGATACAATTGTGTCAATTGGGGGGGTAACATTGTTTCATGTAACAAATGATGTTTGGGAAAGCCAAGTGGAAAATATTGATTTTTTTCAAAGGGATACTTTTCCAATAGATCCGGATGTGGAATATTTATTGAATCACAAAGAAAGACATGTTATAAAAATGAATTTGAGAAAAAACAATATTACAATTAGTAATCTGGGGATAATGGAAGTGGAAAGATTTAATTGGGGAACCTGGGGGGAACGCTCAATAGTGGGTTTGGCTGTCCTGGTGCTAATCATGGGTGGATGGTTGATTGTGCTATCAGTAAAAATGAAAATGTTACTGATTTTACTAGCTACGTCAGGAAGAGAAAGATATCCCAATACACATGCATTTTAAAAGAAAAAAAGAACAAGTTGTTTTTAGGAATTGGCTTGGATCGTAGCCAAGTTCTAAAAACAAAAGGAGGGTATATGTAAGGATATTTGGCGTGTTACAGCACAGAGTACAGCACTACTGCACAGGTAGCAATTTTTTTGATGCAGCACCACCACATGGGTGTGGTGCATTGCTATATGTGTTGCCAGATTAACATGGACATATAAGTAAAGACAGGCTATTCAGTCAAAAACGATTTTAACATATAAGATGCAAATCTATTTTTACAGTTAAAAGCACACGTGCACATTCAAAAATGCACACTATTTTTCACCTGAAATGCCTATGGTGCAAGAGACACATTTGAAAATTAATACCTAACCTTATTAATAACTAACCTGACTAATACAACTGCATTTAACATAACCCACTAATAAAAATGTGTCTCCACTGCAGAATTAGGCCTACTCTGAAAGTGAACTTTTAAACGCGCATTCATTTTTTTTTCTCTGCTGCTCTGTCCACATAACTACAGGAAGCAAAGGGCTCGAAGGAACAGGAAATCAGTTGGTTACAAATGGTTACTGTAGAAATGAGCCATTGTGTAGTGAGGGAGGAGATGGCATGATTGATTCTGATTGGAGCAGCGTCATAGCAAGTATCATGCTAGAGGCAGTGATTAGAGTTTTGCTGGGGGAGCTTGAGGAGAGGGGGAGGACAATCGAGATTTGGCAGAGCTGGGAGAAGGACCTGTTTCCTGGCTGAAGCATTCCTGCTGCAAAAGCTGAGAATTCCAGGCAATAACCCCGGTTTGAGAACGAAAGACGCTTGTTTTCACTGGGGTTAATCTTCAAGGGAGCCAAATTCAGAAAGAGAACAGCTGGAGAAAACTCATGCTGAACAGATAAGGTAATTGCAGAAGTGTGGGGGCTGAGTGTGTACGAGAATATTCAGTCAGTGTAGGAAAAGAGATTCCTGTGCTTTACTCACATGTTTAATGTTGCAAATTGAGTTCTTGTCTCCGCCACTCTCTTTTCAGTGTATCCCAGACAATGCTGTTACTGTGCTATTTTATTTATTTCTGTAAAGAGTGAGATCGTGTTTAAATGCAACTTTTATAATACACAAAAATATTTGAAAGCAGACGGATGGTGTGTTTTATATTTACCAATACAGTGCTGATGATGTGGGGAGATGTTTAGACAGTGCAATTGTCATTTTCAAGGTAGCTAAACATCAAATTTGGCTTCAGCCGTGTGCACAATGTAATTCAGTATGAGCAATTATAACTAACTGTGTGTGTTGTAGTTTGTCGGAGGTCTATGAGTCGGCAAAAAGGGAGGCCCAGGACATAGTTCACTACCGTATATAAGATAGTGAAAATACCACATGATAGCTCGCTGCCGTAGATAAAACAGAGAGAAATTGCCCATGGTGGCACACTAAAAATGAAAATGTGGTGTTCCTGAAATGCAAGCCTGAGGTCTCTCTAGTGATTACACGAAAAATCTAAACAAAAATAAGGGGTTCTGGATATTGGGGCCACAAATAAAACAAGGGAATTATGCTCACCAAAATACCACCAACCACGCATACCAACCACGCATACCAAATACGCATGTCTGTGTGCTGACATAATGCATGTCCACTGTATTATTGTTGTACATGGCCCAATCTGAATACAAGGAGTGATTGTTGCTGAGTTATTTTTCGGCGGTAAGAAAATACCGTCAGGCCCCAAATCTCCACAAAATACCCTACATATTTATGGTGCGTTGGCCGGGAAAGTGATCATAGAGTACCTACTGGGCGTGGCAAGCGTGTCTCACACTGCCATTTGCACATTAAAGGGAACCCATTTTATAATAGCAGTGTGCCACTAAAAACGAATTTCAGAATGTCACAAAGGGAAACCACATTCTCAGACCTAGTGCAATTTTTAGAGGCAAAGTTGGTTGCACCTCACTCTCTGCCGATGTGTTGGTATACTCCTGGATTCCTCCCACTTCCTCACCCGCCAACTGGGGGCCTTTCTGGATCGATTTCCAAGGTCCAGCGTTCCTTTGGAGCGGTATGTGTGTGCAAGAGCAAATGGTCCTTGCTATGGGATAGTATTGGTACGTAAATGTCTTTGTACTCACACAATTACAACTCTCGTAAATTGAGAGGGGCTACCTGGTCCTTATGGCCCTCTCATCAGCATCACCTACATCTTGTCACATTAGTCGATCCACTCTTCTGCAACATATATGGACTTTTGGACCCCACACACATCTGTCCTCTTGGCTTACATTGTTGTGGCCTTCCTGCAGGTGCACTGATTTGTTGAAAAACAAAACATGGTTTCTGTCATTAATTGTGAATATGAGGTGCTCAACTGTTGCTCACATGGACTCTTTGGTTTCCACCGATACACGACAGACATGTCTTGATATGAAGCGCATGGGTTTACGACTTTAGTGCAGTCAAACTCTTTGAAGTGCAGTGTGTACACTGTGAGGGTACGTATGGTGTCTACAGGGCTACACCTCGTTATAGTGGTGACTGTGGTGAATAAACTTCTGGGGCACCAGTGGTCCAGAGATGAATACCGGTTTCTAAACTTGCAATCATCCCCACACCTCTAGAACACCAGAAGGAATGCGAACAGATTAGAAACACGAGCAAATTATAAAATTCCTTCTCCAATTTTGGTAACGTGGATGTAACGGCAGGCTTATCTCTGCAAGGTCGTGGATCGTTGGTTAGTTGCAACACAGCGAAAATACAATTATTACCCAATGATTAAAGGGACTGTCCAGTCAAGGTTGTATACAAATATCTACTTTATTATTGTCACAACGGACAGCTCTAGCACACTACAAAATACAACCTATCCTGTAAAGGAATACAGAGTAAAGACAGTTTCAAGAAGGAAAGGGGATGTACTCTGGATACTGACTGGAGGGTAGTCGGTAAAGTAATTAATCACAATTGTTCAAGGATACTTGTTTTCAGCACAAAGGGAGCAATGGGTCACAAAATGTCACTAGAGGCCTTCGGAGAAGGACCAGGGGGACAGAACCACAATGTACCTTGTGTTTGTACAAGTTCTTGGTGCTTGACGGGGTTGAGTCGGTTTCAGGGCACTTTGCAGCTTCTGCGACAGAATTCAAGACGGGAGATCACTGCCGGTATCAGGTGGCAGGCAGTTTGGCGAGCGAGGCTGGATGGATGGCTGCAGGCTGGCCTACACAGTGGCTCGGGGTCAGGTGTCGTTGTCTTTGCTGGGCGGCTTTGTGCTAGGAGTGAGAGGAACTCCTGATGTGAGATTGCAGAGAAAGAGGTGAAGGTTTGTATCGAAACAGGGTTTGGACGGGGTCAGTGTGTGGATGGGCAGAGGATGGGGGCATGTGTTCCAATTTAGAGAGGATGGGGGAGTTTCTGTCGATAGCGACATTGTGTGTTCTGACAAGGCGTTACATGGGGATTAGGAGTTCGGTAGGGGGGGTAATTAGAGCAGCCCGGAGAATTGTATTCAGAAATTATTCTTTTCAGTTCCTTGCTTGGGCTGCGTGAATTTAAGATTCTGTTCCCATAGAATGCTTTCTTGGTTTTTCTGATTTTCAATGTGTATGCTCTGGTTAGTCTTGATAGGGTGGTTTTGTTCTGGACAGTAGGGATGGTTCTCCAGGTCCGTTCCAGGCGGTGCTTGAGGGTTTTTATTGATTTGAGGTTGGCAGAGTACCACCTGGCTATGGGTCCTGATCACTGAGAGGGCCATTTTGTTGGGGTAAATGGTGCAAGGGCGCTCGAGAGCCAGAGGTTGAAGAGTTTAATGGGGGAGGGGCCTTCCTAGGCGGATAGTTCTGGGAGTGAGTTGAGGTGTGAGTTAGCTACATCTGGGGTGATAAGGACTTTGTTCCAGAATGGAGTGAGAGGTGTGGTGGTCAGTGGTGGTCTGGCGTGGCCTTGGGTGCGTGCCGCGGTTGTGAGTGGTATGCCTTATCTCATATTAAGTGGATTAAGTCAGCAGGCAGACACTAATTAATAAAGGATGTGAAACAGTCCTAATGAGATGTGGTTGGGAAAGTGTAAAGGGCACTTTCACTTGATTAAGAACAGATAAGATCTTCACATGCAATATCATTCAGCTCCCTATAATCAATGGAGGCGTGGATCACCCGCTTTCTTCTTCACAAAAATAGGGAAGTGCAATAATGAGCTTCTTCTTATTAGCTTCAAGCATGAGATGGGGATGATCGAATTAAGCCTTTCATAAATGATATTCAGTAAACATGGTTTGGAATTCCTTGTTCTTTCTGGGACAGTGCATTGTACCATGAAAAGTAGGCATTGTATATGGGGGCTCAAATGGGAATGGGGAATGGCCCTGGTGAATGGGGAATTACCGGTCCCTCCGACCTCGGAATGGACCGGTAATTACTCCATTCACCAGGACGGAGTCGGAACGATTTTGGGAGCAGCCATGCCGCAAATAGCGGCGTGGTTACCTCCAAAGTCGGAATGAGGGCCATTGACTTTAAGTTTATTGCACGCTTTTATGAGTTAATGATTGGATCATATCGATGAAATCAAGATATTCCTAAAATAATGCCAAAGGCTTTTGCTTCGATCACACCTTTTTGAATGTATACTCTTGTCCATCACTCACCTGTAATGGGTAATTCTGAGCCATCCACTGTTTTTAACCAGTTCAGGGTTTTCAATGTATTTCAGTAATGGAATCTCTCACTAGTTTACAACCAAGGAGTCAACAAACGTTCATGGTGCAGCCAAATACACCGATGTCAAAATCTCTTCCCAAACATTTATAATTTGTATTTACTTTTCAACATTTGCCCAGGTAGCATGCAAACACATACTTAATTGGTTTATTGTGAACTCCATATCAGGAATGACAATACCTTCCATTAGCTTGGACATACATTCTGTTCAGGATCCCACACACTGTTATAATGATCTTGGACACAGGGAAACTAATAAATCACCACAGGAACTAAGGCTGGGTTCTCTACCAGAGCATACGCACTAGGTACAAGGTTCTGCTGTAGGTTCTTGGAACACATGCCATCTCAAGGGCACTTGGCGCAAGATACCAAACATTTACTGCAAATTGGATGCACATCTAGTTTTATGTATGATGGGCCTTGGTCTGCTGTCAGCACTATATTTGTCTTTATGAGTCTTTAAATTGATTATTCTGTTGAGGCTGAGACTATCAATTCATGTTACAAAGGGAATTTGGTAAGGATGGGTTCCACAACTAGAAAACTATGTGTATCAATGGCTTATACATCAAACAGGGATCGTGGCATATAGCTGTTTGCTGGCACCGGATTGTTAAACTTCAAGGTGCAATGAGATTCCAGCATCTGCTCAATAACATTTTAGAGCTTTGCAAATACAAAGGATTGTTCAACAATGTCATCAAGCCATGATATACGACATGCAACTCGAATAAATGTTCATGGAGTATATTTTAGCGACAGGTTGGTCAGATAAAGTAAAAAGAAAAAAGTATCCTTTTTTAGACCAGCTTTCTGCCCACTATACTGATAGAAGATGTTGGGAATCCCAGCCTAAGGAAAGGTGCAATAGCAGTTCTCCATGAGATGGTCTCACACTGGGATATCCTAATCTTTATGTATGATGGCCATCATGCTTAATTTTGAAACATGTAGGGCTCAGGAATAACCAAATGCACTGCATCAAGATGAATTATGGGCAAGGTCATATGAGTCGGTTGATTTTCAAGAGATTTGTCCCGGAACAGAGACTCGGGTGGGAGAAATGAAACAGAGATGCTTTCAAACCCCTGACACTACTTGGCTTGAACCCTCAGAATCTTTTTTCAGAAAATGGGAGTACCTTAATCTAGATTTCTGTGGTCTTAGAAAAAGGTCTTGTATTGGTTATAAACAATTAATCAGGATAAAAAGAAGTGGGTGGGCATTCCCTACATTTCCGAACTATTATTATGCTTCCAGAATTGAAACAATTACAGCATAAATTACTGGATACTGTTCACCACCTTCATGCAGAACTTTAATGTAGGGGGTGGGGGTAGACCTAAAGAATTGTTCTACAAGTTAAATGATCTAAAATATATTAAATTAGGGAGTCTTATATCTTATCATCTGACCTGGCAGAAAATGTGGATATGTAATAAGGGAAATAGAAAATTAGGGATTTAAAGTCATATATTGCATAGACCTAAAATTGACAGCAGATATTCACAAGGCAAAATCTGGCTAGAGATCCCTAGCATATTAAATAAATTGGGCAAGCTCTTTGAGGAAAATCAAGTTTTTTCTCTTGAACACAAAAGAGCAAACATCCAGATAAACTCTCTTTCAAAATATCCTTATAACAGGGTTTAAGAGATTTTAACAAGTAACATGCGGAGAAGCTCATCCAATAGAAGTGCATACACACAGTTTTAATTTCACATTCCTATGCATCCGAGTATTATCAAATTTGACATCCCATAAACCCTTAAAATTAGGATTAATATCATCCTGTATGGATGGAAAAACTGGGAAAAGAAAATATACTGATCGCTCTCTCCCTCTCTGTCTCACTCCATCTCTCTCTCTCTCTCTCTCTCTCTTTCTGTCCCACCCCATGTCTGTCTATCTCTCGTTCTCTCTCTCTCTCTATCACTAGCATTACTCCATGTCTGTCTATATGTCTCTCTCTTTCCCTCTCTCTCACACTCTCTCACTCGTTCTCTCTCTCTTTCTCTCTGGGTGAGAGTCACATTGTCAGGTGCATGTTATCTAGGGCCACCTTAGACGTTGCTGACTACAGAACGACCAGAGAAAAAACACTCATATATTGAGGAGGAGGGAAGGGTGCTATTTGTTTAAGGTTGTAAGTAGAACAGGAGCAGCAGAGGGAGAGGCATTCCCTTATGGTGGGGGCCAGTCTGATATTTATAGAAATGTGTGTGTCCATCGGGAATGTCACCAGGATACTGAGGGCAGATTGTCACCAGGATACTGAGGGCAGATTGTCCATACAAGAGGAGGGGAGGTGATGGGCTCTGCGAGGGGTTCTGAGGTTTGGACAGATCTTGGAAGGGACCAAAGGACTAGGCTGCAGGCTTAACAACTGCATTTGTTATTTGTATTTTTTGTCAATTATTTGTGTTTGTGCCTATTGTAACAGGCATGTGGGATCAGCAGTGTAGCAAACAATCAGTGGCCAGTACACACAATTAAGCATTAGTGCCCACAGAAGAAATAGAGCATTGTTATTTATCTGAGCAGAGCCCTTTTAGAGAGGAAATGACATTTTGAGAAACAAAATGGCGTATATTCTTGGCAAAGGAATATATGGAGAATGGCCTACATTCGTGGTGAATGTACTTTCTTATTGAGGCGTGGCATTTTGTACTTGGCATCAAGGGTAATGTAAACATGATAAGTATTATTACGTGGCTAGACTAGTCTAAATTAGTGGTGTCCGGCACCATATACTTTCTTAATGTGGCGTGACATTTTTACATGTATAACAAACAACAATACATTAGGAATGAAGGTACAACACTGCCAGAAATTGAGGTATTTATTCTGTTTTTGGCTTCTTTTCATATAGACGCCTTCAGCTGGCTTTGGTATAAGTGAATAAAACTGGTAATCATCTTAAATAATTTCCTAAATATACAATGAATATAAAGTGCAATGTGCAAAGAAAGTGCAAAGGGTGTATCTCCAGATTGGAGGAAAGAGGAAGACAAGAAGATGAGTATTCAAGTGCATAAATCACTTTGTTATCCTAATCAATGAGGAAGAAAGACATTTTCCTAATTGATTAACAATCTAAAAACAATGTAATCAATAAAAATTCTATAGACCAATATTTTGGAATACATAGCAGTCATTGAGCATTTTAGTTAATTGTGCTGAATTCTGTCTACTGGATGAGACAATCTGACTTGAATATCTTGACCTCTAAAACGGGAGTACGGGGGTCACGACTTCCCTTTCTTCCTAGTTTAACAAGATCCCAATGACAAGATGGAAATGTTTTCATCAGGACATGCTGCCTCTATCTGTGAAAACAAAATAGGGAACCACTGCTAAAATATGGTGTGTTGAATTGACAAAAATGAATTGTCTTAGACAATAGATAAATGAAAGGGAACATAAGTAGCACACTTACTTGTTATTAATTGGAAATGCACATAACATTTTTACATCGCATCGAGGGTAATGCAAATGTGATTTGTGTTATTACGTGGCTAAACTGGCCTACATCAGTGGTGCCAGTCTCCTTATGCTTTCTTATTGTGACATGGCATTTTTTACTTGGCATAAAGGATAAATCAAACATGATAAGTGTTATTATATGGCTGACCTGGCCTACATTGGTGGTGTCAGCGTGCATTTACTTTCATACTCTGCCATGGCATTTGTTACTTTTTACTTGGCATCAAGGATAAAACAAACATGATTAATGTTTTACGTGGCTAGACTAGCTTACATTGGTGGCTCAACTATGGCCACATATTATTTGTGTGTCATGGCATTTTTGTACTTACCATCAATGGAAGAAACAAACATAAGTGTGATTATGTGGTACACAAGTCTATGGTGATATGTGGACTCTACTATATGAAGCAAGCACGCTTCACATGGACTCTGACTGTAGGCATGTAGGCAAATAGCACGCTTCACATGGACACAAATTGTAGGCACTTTGCACGCTTTAGGTGAACTCAGACTCTAGGCACCACGCACATTTCACCTGGACTCTAATCCTAGGCTCTGAGCATGCTTCACCTGGACCCTAAATGTAGACACCATGCACGCATCACATGGACTCTAACTGTAGACACCATGCACACATCACATGGACTCTAACTGTAGGTACCGTGCCTGCTTCTTATGGACTCTAACTGTAGACACCATGCACGCATCACATGGACTGTAGTCTTTGCTCTGAGCTCGCATCACCTGGACTCTAACTGCATTGCATTTGTAAATAGTTAACATGAACATAGTTGTGGTTATGACTGTGGAGTGAGGGTGGAATTCTATGTAGGGACACTGGAACCCTGGGTAGAGGATCCAGGCTAGGATCTAGAGTGGAAAACTGGTTTGTTTGGGTTTGAAGAAGAGGTTGGTTCAGAGAGTTGAGGAGAAGGAGGCTGGGAGGCCTGGACTGCTGTAGCCAAATACCTACAAACGATGAATAAAGAGCTGAAGGGTGCCGGTCCCTTCTTAATACTGGCGACGAGGATCAGCGAACATTGCAGCAGCCCTGGCTCCCGTGTGTACGTCTTCTACGTCGTGGAGTTGTGCCGGACCGAGTTTGGGGGGAGCCGTGTCTGGCTGGGGAGTTGTCGCCGGCCCATACGTTGTTCACCTTTATCGGAGCAGGAGGGGGTGTGGGGGGTTGGTTCGTGGACAGAGGCCGTGAGCCCAGGTCGTGTTTGGGCCCCACAGTGCAGGGCGTGCCGGCATCTCTGGGTGGAGACGGCATGCTCACCGTCGTTGGTGAGCGGAGGGTGCGCGCGCCCAGTGAGAGTTGCGTACTGTCGTCTTGTTGCCCAGTGACAGCTTCAGCATCTGGTGTACTGAGTAACCACACGCTCGCTCGATCAAGGCAAGAAACCAACAACACGCTCCGGCAGTTTAAGGAAGCAAGGGGAGTGAAGTTAAAAAGCCTGGTGAACTTCATCTAGACTGGGATCACCCTTTGTCCATATCCCATCCCTTACTTTTAACATGATCCCTCAACCTTTAGGTTGGGCTTCTATTGTCTGTTAATTGTAAAGAGTTTGATGGAGTGAGGACGGCCTCAATGACTGCTCCAGCATTAAGTATCTTTATGAGGTTTGAGACATATATCATGAGAGATGCGAGTGTTAGAGGTTTGGATGAGGCCCTGCTGCAAAGGCAACGTGGTCTGGAGAGGGTAGTGACGTTTGCGTCCCGAGTGTTGAGAAGAGTGAAACGTATTACTTGGTGATAGAAAAGGAAGCATTATGTGTAATGCGGGCAGTAAAAAAATTCAAGACATTTTTATGGAGTAGGGCGTTTAAAGTGTTGACTGATCATAAGCCCCTGGTGGGAGTGTTCATGAAGGGGCTGGACGGAGTATCAAGGAGGATTGTTAAGATGGGTCACTTACCTGCAGGGTCACCAGCGTGTTGTAGAGCATGTTCCAGGTAAGGAAAATGTTTTGGCAGGTTTTTTTTTTTTTATCAAGATCAGTGACTCAGAGTGGCGATGAACATGCAGGGGACAGTGATGAAGATGGAGGGGGGATGACCATGTTTTCCGATTTGTGAAAATGTGATCAGTTAGCAGGTTTGGAAAGAAGCGGAAGAGGAGGGCGAAGAGCTTAAGGCTGTGAAACATTGGGTGTTGAAGAATTCGGCAGGTTGGTCCAGTGAAGACAGATTTGGAGTTTTTCACCACGTTAAGGATGCGCTTAGTATGCAAGGTGAATTTGTATGCACAGTGGGATGCTTGGTTGGAAATGGAAAAGGCTGTTGAGGTTGAGGCATGAAGGACATTTGGGGATTACAAAAACGAATCGGAGGTTGAGGGAATATTGCTGGTTGTCAGGGTTAGATAACCAAATAGAAGAGCTCCTCAAAGGTTGTGTGGTTTGTGGGGCGGGTGGACAATTCTTTAGGAAATGATGTGCAATCTCTGAGGTCACTGGATCTGCCAGACATGCCATGGGCATTTGTGGCACTTGATATTTTAGGGCCCATTGTAGGAGAGAGGGCTAGGAGAAAATATATCATTCTACTGGTTGATTGGTATTCTAAATGGGTAAAGGTTGATATAGTGGGTGAAGCTGATTTCGGAGGTGGTTGTGGAGTTCCTTGACAAGATATTTCAGATAGAAGGGCTTCCTAAGAAGCTTCCTATGGACAACAGGGTTCAACTCACTGCTTGGATTATGGAGAGGCTTCTGGCGAGGATTGAGGAGAAACATGTTAAAACTGAACTCTATCACCCCAAGACCAATGGTGCTATGGAGCGATTTAACCAGACCGCAATGCAGGGAATTAGAATGTTCATAAAACAAGGCAGAGGTTGGGAAGAATCTCGAATACAAAGGGTGTATGCCTACCGGTTGTCTCCACACTCTACCACTTGTGTAGTGCTCTTCAGACAGCTGAGATGGAAGCCTTCTACGTCGGAGAGTCCCCCTAGGTTGGGTAGGGGGCACTTTGTGGAGTGGGATGAGGATAAACCTCACAAGGATGTGAGGAGCAGAGTGGTGAGGATGAAACAGAAGTATGATAGTATAAAGAGTACAAGGAGAACACAGAGACAGGAGGGAGGTGAAGTGCAAATAAAGAATCCAGGGTTTGTACCCAAAGGGCAGAGTAAATATGAGGAACCCTTGGTGGTCAAGAAGTTGCTGGATGATGCAATAGTTTTGGAGGATGGGAGGGCTTGGAACAAAGGTAGGGTAGGAAGAATGATGAGGTGAGGGGTATCTGTCATCTTCACCACTTCCTGGGAGCTTTTAGCGTGTTAGAATTTTGTTTGCTGGGGTTTTTGTTTGTAGTGTGCCCATATGGGAATGGAAATGTGTTATATGTCATGTCTGCATTCACATGGGAAGGGAGGTGTGTTATATGTGTATTATAGCATTCATAATCTATGGGTGCTATGTCAACAAGGTGTAGCTAATCATGTATGTAGTTGATCTGTGGGAGGGGTTTGTTCTGGAATGGCTGTTAAGAATTGTGTATCTCTGGCGGGCTCAGCAGTTGGCCGTTGGGTGAAATCAAGAGATGATACCTCTGAGGGGGCCTCATACCAATGAACCCAACTGAGCTGTGTGCAATAAAGTATGTAGAAGCCTACCTTGATGGACAGAACAAGGGTTAGAGAGGTAGCGAGGGAAAGAGATAGTGGAGTCAACAGGAGATAGAGCAAGCATGCTAGTGGGATAGATAGCTAGGTAGATGGATGCTGATCCGTTGCTGCTCTGCATGGAGATGTGTGTCAGCAACCAATGTGTTCTGGCTTCTCGGCTTGAGCGAATCATCTCCTGGTGATGCAGAAGAGCTGTGTTCTGCATGCAATGGAAGTTGGACCGTCAGCTGGAGCAGGTATTCCCACGTATGGTCTGTGTGATAGAGTTTGCACCATGGGTTGCGATTCCATAAGGAGTGCTTGTGCCGCCCACCTACAGTTGAAAAAACAGACAAACACCATCTGCACACTATCAGGTGGTGACAGAGAGATTATTTCCATGGCCACACCCACTTCTGGTGCAATGGAGAGAAATGTGCACCTTCTCAGTCATTGTGAGTGTGTGTTAGAACTTCCGGTGTGGAAACATGATGCTGCCCACATAGTACAGAGTACCTCCAACACATTACATCACCATGGCAGATGATGAAGGAGTGGCTGGCAGAAGGGCAGCTTGTCGCAGGCAGAAAGGGGGCATTACACAATTGGCAGAATTTGATGCTATGGGATCACCATCCAGTCAAGGCACGCGATTGCCATTGTGAGTGGAAAGACTAGAGACGTAGATGTGTGTAGTGCAACCATCAGTCCCATCCAGGCCCCCTTCTCCAAAACAGCCTCTTATAGGAAGTGCCAAGATCACACCTTACCTAGGTACCAGAGGAGATGGTCTTGTGATGAATGGGGTGTCAGGTCCCCTTGACAGCCACAGTGACCCAGATGGTGAGTACTGGTTCCCAGCCCTGCCCAGGGGGTACAGAGCCAGAATGCAGGTAAAAAAACCTTTTAGTAGGAACAAACATGCTTGTGGGTGGACAGCTGCTCTCCTGGAGGAGAGTAACCAAGCTGGACAACTGGAACAGCAGGCAGGGTGCACAAGCAGAAGAAAGGCAGTTTCCAATGGAAGGCAGTAGTAAGCAGGAGGGATAATGCAGCAGGAGCAAGGAAAACAGGGAGTACAGGAGGCAGGATCAAGGAACAATGAAGACCAATGAAGAATTTTGAAAAGGACAGCGTTATGCAATATGGGCGATATAGATCTGCGTTCTCTTCCATGTTTCTGGGTGGATGACGTCATCTTGTTGCTTAGAAGGATGACCCAACATGGAACTCTGCAATGGGGGGGGAAAGCATTGCCAACGTCTTCATAGAGATGAGGCAGCAAGCACAGGGTTACGCTGGTGCATCATAACATCATGTCCCTGTCCAGATCTCATTCCACCAGGTTTCCGGGGGAAATGATCAATGATATTGTTGCAGGAATTGAGGGGCATGGATGTTTATATCAGGTTCCCAAGTCCTTTCACTCACAGAGTAGCCCTTCCAATTAACCAAACATTGCAGACATCCACAATAAAAGTGTGAATCACAAATAACATCTATCTCGTTCTCCAAGGATACATCACAAAGGACAGGTGGAGGTGGTCAGTTTCCATGCTGGGCAGAATCAGCAACAAAGGGCTTCAGTAAAGAGCAGTGAGACACTGGATGAATCTACTTCCAAGTGGATGGTAACTGTTGTTTAAAAGCTACAGGACTGATGATTGTACATATCCTGAATGGTCCGTAGTACATTGGAGAAAACTTGTAAGGTCTCAGTCGAGTTGGTAAAAGACGAGAAGATAACCAGACCTGGTCACCCACCTTGTAGTTCGGTACAAGAGAGCATTTCTTGTTTGAAAGCTTTTTTAGCAGAGGTGCAGGCTTTCTGTAAGTTGGTCAAAGCATCATTATGGGTCTGCCTTAGGGACTGGACTGTCTCTTCTATGGTGGGCACGTTGGTACTGAGTTTGTTAGGTATGGGTAACCACTGAGGATGATATCCACAGGTACAGAGAAATTGACTCATGCCCAAAGAAGAGAGTAAAGAGTATTATTATATGAGAACTCAGCTATAGGAAGCAACATTGCCTAGTTGTCACAGGCTGCAGAAGCAAAGCATCTTAGATATTGTTCGATGGTTTGGTTGGTCCGCTCAGTTTGGCCATTAGTCTTGGGATGATATCCTGAGGAACGTGAGCGCAGAATATCCAAGGACTTACAGAAAACAAACCAAACCTAACTTAGAGGTGCATTGCAGTCTACTATCCAAAATTATCTTGTGTGGGATATCATGTTGGCAGAAGATGTCTGAAAGAAACACATTGGCATTTCAGTGGTGCTAGGCATCTTCTTAATTAGCGGAAATGAACCAGTTTGGAAAATATATTGATTATGACCATTATCACGGTATACACTTTAGAGGGCAGTAAGTCCACTACGAAATCTGTGGAAATTATATGCCATGGAATCGTGGGAAGGTCAGGCTGAGTGAGTTTTCCTATAAGTCTCCCACGATGATATTTAGATTGGGCACATACGGAGCAAGACTTGATAAATCATTTCAAGTCTTTCTCAAGGGATGGCCACCAAAAATACCTCTTCACCAGTTCTATGGTAGATTTTATCCTGTGATGCCTGACAATTTTGGAAGTGTGTCACAACTGGAGGCTTTCTAGTTGTAACACAGTGGTTGATAGGAACAGGCATGTTTCATGCTACAGCAAACTTGAGTCTTTGCACAGTGTTTGTTTTAGTTGGTGGAACCGACCGGGAGTCTGGCTGAGGCTTCCTTAAGGTGCTTCAGGAAAGTATCAACAATGGCAATGAATGTGAGGAAACTTGAGGAAACAGTTTGGTTTGAACTCCTAGGTTATCATTAGTCGACCACCCACTTCTGGATAAGGCATCTGTGACAGTATTCAGTGAACCCAGGAATGTGGGTAAAAATGTACTCATGATGGTAAAAGAAATGAGCCCATCTGGCCTGATGACTGTTTCCACATGTGAAATCTTGAAATATGGTACATTTCAAAGGTCGTGCAAACCATTGTAGGACACTGAGCTCCCAAGAGTAGGTGATGCCATTCTTGGCAAGCTGCTTTAATTGTCAACAATTCTTTTTTGAGAACTGAATAGTTATGTTCTGCTGCAGACAGGCTTTTAGAGTAATATGGCAAGGGATGTTCCAAGCCGTCTTGTTGTCTTTGCTTGGGAACTGTGCCAATTGCATGGTCGGAGGCATCAGTCTCCAGGAAGAACTCCTTTGTGGGGTCTGGTTGGCACAAAACAGGAGCCGAGGTATAATGTTGTTTAAGCAGCTGGAAAGCCTTATCAGCTTCCTTGGACCAGTGAAAACAGACATTCTTCTTTAGTAGGGAAGTTATAGGCAATACGATCCAGGAGAAAGAAGGCACGAATATGCGAAAGAAACATGTTAGGCCTAAGAAGCACTGTACATCCTTCATGAATCGAGGTGCCTCCTGGGTCAAGATAGCCTTAGTTGTATTGGAATCCATAGAGATACCAGTATCTGAGAGGGTTTACCCCAAATAGGCAACTTCAGACATCCCAAATACACACTTTTCCAGTTTGCCTTTCAAGTGATTGACCTGTAGCCGACGAAGGACTTCTCGGACGTGGGCGTAATATTGCTCTTTGTACTGCTAAAATACCAAAGTATCATTGAGGTAGATGACAACTGAATCAAGCAAAAGATCAGAGAACAGATGAGCGACAAACCTTTGGAAAATGGTTGGGGCATTAGCCAAACCAAAAGGCTTAACACAATACTGAAAATGATGAAGGGGTTGTGGAAGGCAGTCTTCCAATCATGCCTTCCTTGATTCTAATCAGATGATATGCCCCTCTTAGATCAAGTTTAATAAAGATCTTCACTGTTCTTACGGCCTCCAAAATTTCAGGTATCAGGTGAAGAGGGTACTGGTCCTTCTAAGTGATGTTATTCTATCCCCGATCATCGATACAAAGCTGAAGTTCACTGGTATCCTTCTTTGCCACAAAAAAGGGAATTGACTGTCGAGGACTTAGACTCTGTGATCAGACCTTTGGCTAGGTTCTCCTGAAGATACACCTTAAGGGCCTCCTTTCTTTGGGTGACAGAATGAACGTTTGGTTGAACGGAACTTCAGTATCAGGCAACAGTTCAATGGCACAGTCCTCTGGTCGGTGAGGTGGCAGTTGCTTAATTTTATCGTTAACAAACACTGACTGGAAGGCACGGTATTCAAGCAATTCACAGAGTATGAAAGACTGTTCCCAGAAGAGTGTACGGAGAACTGTACGGCAGCCATATCAGTGGAAATGCAAGAGCAGACACAATGTTCTGAGGCCAAGATAAGGCTGTGTACCTTCCAGTTAATAAAAGGAAGCACAGCCATACTTGAATCTATGTCTATCTCGTCACCTTAGAAGATTCATTCCTATCCTGCAGATTAACCATTTGCCGGTGTTGAGCTTCATGGGCCCAGCATTGTCCATTACTAAACAGGGACGCTTCTGCCGTATTTGTCTCAATAAAATACATCCTGTGACCGGGAAGCATGGCCTGACATAATGCCCCAGATTGGGGAAAGTTTATATGCACCAACTCTGTAAATTTGTACACCGACTAGACATCATTAAGGACCCATTGTTTTTTAAACAATGTATGAACACCTACAATAGGGGACTTCATATGGCACTATATAGAATCTGGAAGGTGGTAGACAAGCTCTTGATAACAATGGAATAGGAGCTAGTGCCCTGTGAATCCCTTGCTTTTGCCAGAAGGACACTGGGGTATTACAATCCTGGTATAATCAGAATAATGTAATCCCCATTTTAACTTGTGCTCTATTAATATTATTACCGCACTGGCTGGTATGTTGTTCAGTGTTATAGCCCCTCTTTCTTTTCTCTTTCTTTCTCTTTTGGCCTCCCTATGGCTTCTTACACACTATCGACTGCTCACATGAAATTGACTTACATTATGCTTTTTTTAATAATGTGCCTGATGGGCTTGCCTGCAATTCTAATTGATTGCTATCATTTATCGGCATGCTGTTTGCCCTGTCGACGCCAAGGAATTACATGGCAGAAGTATTATAAGTGTGCATATGGTATCTGATACTTTTTTTTTATGTGAACATTATTTTATTCTTCTTTGATGACATGAATTTGAATCAAATTGAATATTGAATTCTGGGTAATACATTGTTTGTGTATAATTTGTTTTATGTGTAAAGTTTTATGTTAAAACTATATCAAATTAAATAAATATAAATATAAGGATTGTGCTCCCCTAACCACAGCATACTCAGTATCATATGGTAATATTTTTGGATCAAATCAGAAGACAAGACTTCATGAGGGTGCTGTATGTGTAACCTCAGGGGAATGGTATTGGCTGTTATTGAGCCTCCTTCCAGAGGGCGTTCATCAATTCCTTGTACAGGCAAGGGGGCCCCTTTTTATAGAAGCGCTACGTGATGGGTGCCAGCCCATGTAGTATCCATAAAGATTCAAGTTGCCCCAGAATCCATCAAGGCGGTAGTTTCAATGTCACATTATGCAGGCTGATCACCACTTCGACAATGAGCAAAGTGGAAGCTTGGTTATGCATGAGTCCAGTGGGTTCTGATAGCATTTTGGCTAAATTAGATCCAGCTTATAAACACTTTCAGCTCGAAGATAAACTAATCCCCACTCTTCCCAAGGTGAAGATTCTGGGGGTGGTTCTGGACCAATCGCTCAATATGAATTCTTATGTGTCCTCTGCCACCTATTATATTAATCTGCTATCCCATTTGTGACCACTTATTTCTCGCCTAACGCAGAGTCCATCGCTCGTGCCATTATAGGATCAAAATTGTATTACTGCTGTAGCCTACTAGCAGGTGCTAGTAAAAAGACCATTAGCCCCCTTCAGGTGGTTCAGAATGGAGCGGTTAGAGTAATTTCTGGACTTACCTACAGAGCACATGTATCTGAGGCACGTTGCGCATTGCACTGGCTGCCCGTGGATGCACAAATTACCTTCAGACTCATGGTTATCACCTTTAAATGCCTCAAGGGCACTATGCCCACCTACCTACTACGGCATACAGGAATAAAACCCAACCTCAGAAATCTTCGCTCCAATAATCAGAACCTGCTTCACCAGCCCAAATTCAAAACCAAAAAAGCACAATGCGGTGCTTTCGCCTTTGCAGCACCGGCTATCTGGAACACCTTACCAGGTCAGCTGAGAAACTCCGTAGCCCTGAGCAACTTCAAGAAGGACCTAAAAACCTTCCTCTTCAAGTAGCAGTATACGTTCCTTAGATATCTCTCTTCGACCCCTGTTCTCCCGGTTTCTCCAAGTCTTTTTTTGTCTTGTCTGCGCCCTCACCCCCAGGGGTTTATGGTTGCGCAATATAAATGTAATAAAGTAAAAGTAAAGTATACAAGGTATTTTGGCTTTCCTCCCACTTCTATATCCCTTCTAAGGATGTTAGGAGGCGTTTCCCTGTCGTTGAGGTGGTGCGAGAGTACAGGTGCGTAAACAGATGTTCAGCCAAACTGCAATACATACAAAGGCCCCTTGTTCTGCAACAAGTTCTTTGTTCCGATGTCAACAGACCTGGAATAGCACCTATTTGCATAGATTCCGAGGTCTGAAGCTCTTTTTCTTCTGGAGAAGAGAACATTTCTTTTCTGCCTTCCTTTCTTGCATCCTAAAATCAATCTGCAGAGTCAATTTGATCAAATCCTCAAAGGATCAAGGATGAGGCACACAGGCAATTTCTTCTTTGAGATCCTCGTTTAGACCCTTGCGAAAGAGGGCAAAACAAGCTTCTTCGGGCCATCCCGTGGTCTGGACTAACTGCCTTAACTTGGTGCTGTATGTCAACGTGTCCATAGACCTTTGTACCAAATTGAACGACATCTCCTGGGTGGTACATGTAAGTTCAGGGCGATCAAACATCCATATGAAGGCTGCATGGTTGTTAAGGATCAGATCTCCAGCTCCCACCAAAGAGGTACCCCAGGAAAGGGCACTCAAAGTCAGATGAGTGATAACAAAACCCACCTTAGCCCGATCATTGGGAAAGGCTTGCTGACAAAAGGTAAAAGTGACTAAACAGACATCCATGAATTCCTTACATTTTTAGGGTCACCATGAAACTTCTCAATGGAGGGCTGAATAGATAAGCATGACCTGGGGCAGGATCCCCACTCATCAACCCAGTCATCAAAGCCTGGAGAAGGCAAGTTCTTTCAGCTTTGACCTGCTGCATTTCAGCAGTCAACCTCTGGGCAGTATGGACCAACTCTTCCAGTTGATCCATTTTTTCTTGTCTTTTAAGGCATTGCCATCTGTCAAGATCACATCTTACCTCTGTACCATAGGACGTGGTCTTGTGATGATCAGGGGGGCGTCCAGTCTCCTGGGCATCCACAGCGACCCAGAGGGTAAGTACTGGTTCCCACCCCTGCCCAGGGAGTGCAGAGCCAGAATGCAGGAAAACACCCAGTTTAGTGGGAAAACATGCTTGCAGGTGAACAGCCACTGTCCGGGAGGTGAATAACCAAATTGGACAACTGGGACAGCAGGCAGGGAGCACAGGCAGAAGAAAGGCAATTTCCACTGGCAAGGCAGTCGTGAGCAGGACGGATAAGGCAACAGGAGCAAGGAAAATTGGCAGTACAGAAGGCAGGATGAAGGAACAATGAAGTCCAATGAAGTATTTAGAAATGGACAGCGTTATGCAATGCAGGAGCTATTGCGGCACGTTTACCTGCTGGGAGTGCCGTGCAGATATAGATCTGCAGTCTCTTCCGGATTTCAGGTGAACAACATCATCACACTGCATAACGTGATGACGCAACACGGAACTGCGCAACGGGGGTGAAAGCATCGCCAACGTCTCCATAGAGACCAGGCGACAAGCCCAGGGCTCTGATGGTGCATCATAACAGGAAGTAACAGATCAGGGACACGTTTTAGCATGGACTTTGGCACCGTCAATGTGGATCAACGTTTCGTGGTTGTCATTGGTCAGTGGTCTCAGTAGCATGAGGTGGATTTTCATAGGTCCATGGAAGTGAGTGAAGTAATTCCAGCTCCAGAAAAAATCGTCGCCAATCATAGTTTGCCAGAGGAAGTAAACATGGACAATGTTTGCCCTTTTTTAGGTGACAGAGTTTCAGGAATATCTGTTGGATATAAATATTCAATGCAAGCGCGTAACACCCATTTGGCCGAGTGCCAATGGTGACGCTGAGCATCGAATGCGCACCTTAAACAAGGTGTTCAGAATTGTCCATGTGAAAGTTCACTGTATTCAAAGGGTTGGCCAACTCCAGGCCTCGAGGGCCGGAAACCTGACAGGTTTTCAGGATACCCCTTATTAATATTAATGAGCAAAAAGGTGCATACATTTAGAATCATTGTATGCAAATTTATCTCATGAATATTAATAAATAGCATCCTGAAAATCCGACATGGATCCGGCCTTCGAGCCCTGGAGTTGGACAACTCTGTAAATTCTCAGGGAAGATCCCCACGACTCCACATGCACCAATGGGTGTTTCCTCCCACCATTGAACATGATCGTGTGCAAGTCAAAACACAAACAATCCATGCCAAGGAGAGCATCCTCTAACAAATGGTTGCAGCAGATGTGCGCAATGGTACTGATAAAGAATCGGAGACCGGCCGAAAGCTGAGTTTACCATTTGAGCCCGACAGTAGCAGATGACAGAAGCCAAGGGTTCTGTGGTTATGCCCACTAAAGACTCTCAGACGATTACCAGAAACTCCAGCTTTTTAAGGATGTTGGTGGTGAGTGAGGCACAGCCAGAGGTCGCTGATGAGCAGTGTAGTCATGGCCCAGCTGACAGTGATGCTGAGGAACGCTATCTATTGCAAGGGTCATCATAGGAGACAGTGGATCAAGGGACAGGACTGTCATAGGAGAATCAAGTGCCCACTCCTGGGTGTCCTGGTCAAGGTAAGACAGGCCCACAAGTTGCAGTACATTGATGCCAACCGGGTACCCAAAGCAATTGGACATACTGTACCTAAGAGACAAGGTGATTCAAATCAATGCCAGCAAATGGTATATCCATAGTCTGGCTTTAGTAAGAGGAAGCTATGATGTTGACTGTTAACAATTATGGTTTCGTTTTGATTGATTATGACAAAGGAGGGTTGTTTGAGCGGCAGTCACATGATGTTGGCCCTGAGTGTGGTGATGGGGAAAATGCGTTTGGAATAAATTAGCTGGTAGCGTCAGAAAGAGAAGACTGTGCCTTTGTCTTTGTTTGTTCCAGGAGCTCTTGAACATATGTGGGTTGCTTCATCTACAACAACCCCCTTCCAAGTTAGGCCCCCACCAACTGAGATCCGCCTCCATGTTAAACACATGTGTGCCTGCGGCCTTGACACAGAGCCCACCCGTCCACTTCACACACATGTGCTGATCAGCTGTTCCATACCTGCTCCTGATGGCTGCTGGTCTCTGCTGGGAGGTCCCTCGCCTCATCCATACGTCTATGCAGAGTACTTGTGGCACCCGAAAAGGTATCTGGTCATTGCATCGAATGAAATAGCATCGAATGCCATACCAGAGAAAAAAAAGCATTGAAAAAAAGCATTTAATGCCATACCAGAAAAAAAAACATCGGAAAAAAGCATCAAAGGCTTTTTTTTTTAAAGGTAAAGGGTTTAGTTTAACTAAAATGGGTTTTAAAGGTTAAAAAAAGCAGGGTTGGGGTAACCCTCCCCCATTAAAGAAAACATGAAAAAAAATGCATTCGATGCTTTTTTTCGATGCTTTTCTTTCTCTGGTATGGGATTCGATGCTATTGCATTCGAATGACTATAAACCACCCGAAAACAATCACCTGTGCGGAAACCCCACCTGGTGGCAAGCATGTGCAAGTAAGTGTGGTGTCCTGATGGTGCACGCGTGCTTCCTCAGTTACTTGCATGCTATTATTTATTTATTGCGGCTTCGGTTTCAGTTGCAGGTAAGTACTTTACTTAAAGGTCTAGTGAGCCCCACTGGACCATCCATTCATGCCAACTTCTCTCCGGCTGTCACACATGGGACACTCGGGGGCAGATTTTGTCTCTTGGTACAGGGTGCCACACACACAGAGTCTACACTTTGAAATTGTGTCGTGACCTAGCGCTGCTCGGTATTTTGTAATGTACCGCATGTGTAGCTCAGAAAGCGCAAGCAATGGGTAACTGCGCCCAGGAAAGAGATACTTCTCAATGCAGGCAGTGGTGCTGCAAAAAAGAGCTGAGTAAAGAGGCGTGGAGGGGTGCATTAGCAGAGAGTAGAAAGTTCATTGCATTGACAAAAGTTGGAATGATTGGAGCTTCCCAAAGTGTTGGTTATTGTTGGGTATGAACTCAACAGGGCAATCTTTGGAAGGTCGTGAACACAGACAAATGATACCTTCCCAGCAGGGGCACACAGGTGAAAGCAATGGCAGTCACAAGGGGAGCATTGCTCTGTACTGTTGCCATCAAACTGTAGCTGCATCAACCATTTAGTGGGGCACTGGCAGTGACACTGAAATTGGAGTCCATTGGTTGGTTGGCCCACTGTATTCCTAAAAGTGCCCGTTGCCAGGGGAGCATAGTGTGGATCGTGTGGCTGACAAGGCCGCTGCATAAATGGCACTGCTCGAGTCAACGGAGCTCTGCATTGATGAGCCCCGTTCATGCACTCTCAAAAAATCAGGCACTAGGGGCACACGCCATCCACAGATAAAATAGCGGGACAAGGAACGTTGCCGAACAACTTCAAATCAGCTCCTCGTTCAGGCACGCATTCCAACATTCCACTCTCACTTATATGCAAGGAGGGCCTTTCCTCCCCATCTTAGGTTCAGTACTCAACCTGGGGACCAGGTCCCACCAGTCACTCACCCACCACAGCACAATAAATGACCAGGACACCAGGAGTAGAGGAGAAAGAGGTTTAGTGAAAGCATGTTCTTCAAGCAGGCAGACAGTGGCTCTGTCTTCCTCTCTCACAGCAATCCCTTGCATAGTTCCTGGATAGGCTAACCCCATCTTCAGGTTGTCACAATATATGCAATGGTTCCAGGCAAAGGCAACTATGTGTACACAATATCTGGGCAACCACAAGCTTGCTTGCCTGATTTGCTGTGGTCATCATGCTTGTGCTTCATGCATGCCTAGGCAGTTAAAGTTGTAACCACAACAGTGTTTTCTTGGTGCTGCTGTGGATTTTATGTGGTCATCATGCTTGTGCTTCATGTAGGTCCGGGTAGTGACACCTGTACCCACATCAGTGTTTGTTTGGTGTTGCTGTGGATTTGATCAGGTCATCATGTTTGTGCTTTATGCAGATCCAGGTGGGACAGCTGTGTATGGGAATTTCTTGGTAACCACAGGTGTGGTTGTGTGGTTGCATTGATGTAGGTTGTAATGGGTCCGCAAGCTTGTATTTCAGGCAGGTGCAGCTAGGTCTACTTCTCGGAGACACCTTTGCTTCAGTGGTGGGACTGCATTCCTCTTAGGAGTGTTCAGGCCTGACAGGTACAACCTCATTCCTTTTTCTGGAGATAAAGCAAAGAGTAAGACATGCTTTAATGGGTTAAAGGGTGCATATTTTCAACACCCTCCACATGACATCACAGGCGCTCCATTAACAAGCACATCACAACCCCTCTCCCTCTGTACAGATGCAGCAGGCAAGAATACATGATGGCCAAAGGATATGTCTAAAGGTTTGGACCTGATGGCTGCACAAGCCAAACCTCCATCTAACCTCTGGAGGAGGTGGTACCAAAGTGGAAAAACAGATCAATTCACACATCTTTAAATACATAAATAGCCAACGATCTTCAACGTTGTTTCAAATGGACCTCGTGCTGCAATTATTTGCGGTGTTTACAAAATGAGAAAAATGTAAAGTGACAATGCAATGTAATTTGTGACAAAAAACCAACAGCACAACAATATACCACAGTTGCAGATAAAGTGTGCTATCAATTGCTGCTAGACTAACAACAATTTAAATACAAAATTATCAAACTTAATTTACCCCATGTTCTAAAATGTTTTATTGCAATGTTGTTATCCTACACCGAAGTGCCATGACGGGCCATGACCCAATGGAAGAACAAACAGTCTTTTCTCTGTGTCTATGACCACATGATTGGGCCCGCGGCACCCCAGGTCAGAGAACAGCTGGAGAGAGAAAGTGGAGTGTAGTCACATCTGCACAAAATACACATTCCCCTGTTCTGATCTGAAACCTCTCCCGGTTGTGCAATGTTTTTCTACTTTTTTGCTTTGTTTTTGGTTAAGTAGGATTTAAAATGCAATTGTGGTGTTGTGCTCTAGCACTTTGAAGCATCTTCTATGCACTAGATGGAATTACCAGTAAATATCTTAGACCAAATAACCAGACAGACACAAGGAAGATGGTAAAATACTCCTTTAATCTCAATGAAAGAAAACAGGGAGACATAACAGCTATTAAAATAGATTCATGCGTATTCACACTTTATCTAGCTTGTTCAGAGCTTATATCCTTTTTTCATATGTCACGTATGACGTCCTCTTACGTGGTATTTGCAAAACCTATTGACTGGAGGGATTGGATTAGTGAAATATGTCTATTTATAGAATTATATAAGTGTTAATATGTCATTGGCTGCCCCTTGTCTGTAGGACTACTTCCACTTACGTAATATACAGTTTATAGTAGAGAATATGGCAGCGGATTGGTAAATGCAACACTGTATGTAAAAGTGCGTGGCAGGCTTTATGATTGGTTGGCAACCCTATTCAACCTTGGACTTTCCTCTTGTTATCAGCACGTGTGTGAAAACAACACCTAAGTGCTTGAGATGCATTAATTCATTCCTTGTTTTCCCAATTAATCCATTGTATGTCATCAACCTGATCCTTAGCCATGGTCCTCTTTTTGGAGTTAACCTCATAGTCTGTCCACTGTTCTGGAACATTCAAGGGAGTATGAGCACACCACTATCTCCATATGGGCTTTAAATGAATAGCCCTTGTTTTGATATCTGAGTCACGTGTCAGGAGACCACGATTTTGTCCGTATCAGCCTCATATTTACGATTTAATTTTATTAAACAAGGTGCCATTACCCTTTCTGGCCTTTAGAGACTTGCTCACTCCACCTCACATAGGCTTTTGCCTTCGTGATTGTACAACACTTGGCAATTGCAAATGTCCTTGTCTCTCCTAATCTTAGCAGAAATATGTTTTATGCACATGGTCTGTTCATTCGACTCCCTCTGTACCTTACACCCATCTCTTGAAATAGCCTCCAGACCAGGTATTCCCTTATTCTGCACAAGAAAACAGCTTCTTCATCAGTTCTTCAATTTGCAATAATATTCGAGGTAGCAGGGTTGAGTCTTAACACAGGCCATTGTCCATTTTCTTCCCATGGCCATCCTAAACGTTATGTATATACCTCTTTTTTAGCAAGCTTCTATTTCAGTGTTCTACCTTGCATTAGAGCGTATTTACATTTATTGGTCAGCAAGTTACTTCATCTTCTTATATTCATAATTACTTCGTTTTTAGGTACATGTTTCCCTTAGTGCTTCAGTTACATTGTCAGTCTTAAGTATTTTCATATCATTTTGGCATAGGTTCATACATCTTCTTTATGACACCATTCTGTCGTCATCAGATTTTACTTAGAGTTCATCCATATTATTCCTGGAGCTACACGAGAACTATTCTTGATGTTTTCTCTAGTACTTTGTTCGTTCTGCATTTTTTCTCGAGTGCCACTGTTAATGTCATTTATTATCTTCATTCCAATAGCTTTCTTGGCTCTCTTCTGGCATTGTCCCAAAACAATCCTTATGAGACAGAATCCTAGCATCACTAACACTAATATTGCTCCAAGTAATTTGAAAGCATTCGCCAACCAAGATGGAATCCATGAAAACTGACATGAGAACCAATTGTCTCCTGAAGTCTCATCAACTTCCTCTTCCAGCTTTGTATGCAGGGTTGTTACCACCATTATTGCTTCTGTCAGGGTTCCATTTTCTCCATCATGAGATGGTTTAAATGTACAGCAAGACTGCCCGACCTTGGCACAAATGCTTTCTTCTATTGCTGTTATTAGATCCAGAACATGCCTGTTCTGGAGGGTCATCAGCCTGCTGGCTCTAAATTCTTCTTTGATTGCATTAAATCATTTTATTGTTGCATTGATCATCTACAGCAATTCCCACCTAGTGATCTGCAACCACTTGGCATACACTGCTGCTTGGAGTCCTAGTATGAATATAGATGTCATTACCATGGCTGTTGTATTCATCAGGAAAGTCTTCATAAGCTGTTAGTGATTTTGATAAGAAATATGATCTTTTCCTTCTTTGGTATTCATTCATTTTTGAAAACTCTTCAATATGGAGGCCACTCGGGGAAATCACTAATGCTGGGACGTGTACCATTACGATTGAGCACACTCCTTCCCAGTCTTTAGGTAACTGCATGTAGGCTCCGGATCAGCGAGCCCAATATCGATCCATTAGCACTGCAGTTACTTCATTCGTTCCTGGCACTTCAATTAGTTCTCCACAACCTTTATTCTTGCCAACATAGACCTTGCCATCATTCTTGAAGCAGGTTGTCACATTTGTCAATTGGAATATATGCACTGGTCCTGCTTTGTTCACAACCCAGTTTCGTAGTTCTGCATACTTGGCCCATGATTCCAGGCATTCATCATTCAACTTTTGCACCTTGCGGATTGCTTCCTTCTTTAATAAGTGTGCATGGCATAACATTAGTCCATCATCCCATCCAGTACTGATTGCTACATGCCCATACACCAACAGATGTGTTATTTGCCAGCATCTTGGTTCTCCTGCTTTTTTAGTCATGCCTGAACAGTTCATTCTTTTCATTTCACCAGTCTTTATTTGTTCTCCATACTGGGATGGATTCATACATTTTTTGCTTGTCCACCCCATGGCACTCTCCATTTTCTTTGTTTTCACATATGTATCTTCGTATGGGAAGGTCTGTCTTGATCGCAATCTTAGAGTTGCCAATCTTCCTTAAAATTGGCCTCTGGTGGTGTATGCAGCCAGGTGACTGTGACATTTTGCATCATGTGAAGGCACTTTTCTTGCAATGAATGTTATTGCCGCATTCATGGCATACAGTATTAAGGAACAGACATAACAACTTTCTTCTGATATTCTCTCTCCCACTTCTTTCATGTGCTGGTATCATAAGTCGTTAGCTAGATGAGCTGATTTGTCTAAATATGTATTTATACTTTCATTGCCTTCTTCAGCATCTCTCTTTATTCAAGGAAAATGTATTTTAATATCAGAGATCAGTGGGTTTTTTAGGCTCTTAATAGGGACAATGGTAGATGTCTTATTTTCTTGTTCATCACTGCCTATAATATGTGTGAATGCCAATGTAATAAGGATAGCAGCTAAAATCAAAATACCACAAAAAGCTCAGATAATTATCCTTCATACAGTACTTTTATTTTCGTGGAGCTGCAATACTTACTTCTTGAAACATTTCCATTTCTTCAATTTTTTTTAATAGATCAAATTTCTCAGTTATTGATAACATGAATTTATAACAAAAACTGCAGAATAGTCACCAATATAATCCTTAAAACAATAGTGCTGTTTTTTGGGTTTGCAAGAAATGTCACAATGTCTGTGTGTCTTCTTATTAAAGCTGGATAGGACGGTAGTATATATGAGAAAACAGCAAGTATGAATGTGTGCACAATAGGCAACATAAAAAAATAAATTATTCTCCTTTTGTTCTGTCTTTTACTGCTTCAGTCACATTGTCTTTTTTATCCTAGTATGAGAAATGTGTTCCAGGATCACTGCAAATCCATCAGTCGTTAAGAAACCCTAATCTAAAAGTTTGTTTCTTCTTCCCTTGCCTTGTCTTGGCTATTGGTCATAGATCTTGTCTGTACACACTAAAATATTTCACATGCTTCAGTAGGAGTAGTTGCAGGAATGGTCAATATTTCTCCTTTTTAGGGTTTGACATCATATAAATGTATCCATGCTTGCCTTCCTTGTAGTTTCGCAGCAGTAGGGCGTACTCAAAGTGCATTTGAATTTGCGCACCAGCACCTGGTCCCCTGGATGCAGGCTTAGTATCTTGAGTGTTTCTTCCAAATGAATGGGCTGATTGTCCTTTTGCTTCGCCTCGGCCCCCCCGCCCCATCGGTTCTGGAGTTCTTGAAACATATAAGAAACACTTGCAGTCATTGTTTTCAAATAATCATGCATTTCGTCCCTAGCTACACTAAGGGTGTCAGTATTTGCCCTTATTGGGGGAGTGAGGAGTCAGATGGTGATCTAAGCCAGGCTGGTTCTTCAGCACATATAGCACAAAGAATAGGCAATAGAGCCATCCCTTCTTTAAAATAACTTTCCTTCAAAAGCCCATTTAATTTTTCACAAAATCCATTTGCTGGTGGATGATAAGCTGACGCAAACATGTGTCTTATGCCTAATAGCAAAAATATATTTTCAAATAGCTCATTTACGAAGTGTGGACCATTATCAGATTGCAAAACTTCACACACCGCATGTTGGAAATGCTTGTCACACAAGGAACTTGGCAGCACACACAGCATCATGTTGTGTGCATGGACCCGCATAGATCCATCTAGAAAGGGGACATACCACAACTAGCATGTATCTATAACCATTGCAAGTTGGCAGCATATCTGTATAATCTATATGTAGATGCTGAAATGGTCCATTATGTCTGGGAATTACTCCTTTCACTGTTTGCAAAGTGTGTCCTGCAGCACATTTCTGGCACACAATACAGTTTATAATGAACAGTGCCACATTTTCAAATAGGTTCGGTACAAACCATTGTTCTGCAATAGTAGCAGCTAGACTCTCTTGGGTCACATTGCTGGCTAGTGAAGCTGCTCCAACGCTGCCCTCAATAATGCTAGAGGCATAGCTGCCTTTCCAGTGCTATCCTGTCTCCAATCTGCCTCAGTAGGGGATAGAGAACATCCCTTTTTTCTATAATTCTTTTTCTTCCTGCGATGCTCCTCCTTGTATTTCAATTAACTGCAGAATGTGCATCAAATTAAATCCTTCCTTAACAAGCATGCATCGTCCTGTTGCCTGCCTTAAATTTTTATCTTCACTCTCAAATGTGGTTGGGTAATAGGCAGCTTTTTTTGCCTCTAAATGTGCAGCTTTGTTTTCGCGAGAGATTAAATCTGTTCTCTTTCAATGGGAGGCACATTTTAAAATTGCGATGGTCTCTAGGAAACTTAAAGCTTCAATGGGCCTCATTACGACCCTGGCGGTACGGGGTAAACGGTGCCGTAAAAGGCACCGGCGCTGTTTATCCCATACCGCCTCATTACGAGGTCCCCTCGCGGGACCCAGGAAGCAATGCCTGGTCAAACCAGGCGTGTTTACCGGGTCCCGCGAGGGGAAGAGGGAGCAAACAATGGGCCAACTCGTAATGGGCCGTTGTTTGCTCCCTCTCCCATTCCCATTCAGCCCTATGGGGGCTGCAATGGGAATGGGGAAGGACTGGGTCCGGGTCCTTGGAGGGAGAAATTACCGGGCCTTACGAACTTGGAATGGCCCGGTTATTCCTCATTCTGAGGACCCGGACGAGATTTCGACGGCAGCCATGGCGCCAATAGCGGCATGGCTACCGCCAAACTCGTAATGAGGGCCAATATGTTTTTCTAATAACCCTGCATGTTGCACTGGAGTGTTGGCTGCATGGAGGAAGCCCCTCCTTTTCCAACATGACAAGCCTGCATGTGCATTTGATGTCATGTAGGCAGAGTCTGAGTAGACTGTCACTTCCTCATCCTCAAAGCTTTGCAGTGCATCAATAAGTGCTGCTACTTCTGCAGCCTCTGTTGAGTAATTTGGGGACAATATCCTACTAACCATTACCTCAAATGTACTCTCTTGGTTCAGTCATACCACTGCCGATCCCATATGTCTCACCCCCGTCTTTTGATCAATTCTCGATGACCCATCAATGAAAGCTACTTCCCCCGTTCCTAGAGCATTTTCTCTAACTCAGGGAATATCATCATAACATTCAGTTTACCTTATACAGTCATGCACATCATCTTCCCCTCGGTTCAGCTATACATATTGGTGGATTCACTTTGCTACACCTAACAATTTTGATTGCAGGGTTTGAGATAATTTCCCCATACCCTGATGCTATTTTTGTGGTCAATGTACTTTTAGGCTTCTACAAAATTGCTAATAATGCATGCTCTGCGAACAATGTTACTGAACACCCTATGGTTATACTTGAGGCCCTTTTAATTGCAAATGCAGCAGCTGCTGAAGATCGCTCACAAGGATAATGTACTTTCATGACTGGATATAAGATCCCACTATAGTAAACCAATGGTTTATGTCCATGTCCTAGTGTTCTTTTCTGTGTAAGCACTGCTGTCTTGACATCTCAATTCGAATGAGAGAATAAGTAAATCCTTCACTGTAGCTTGTAATCTCTAACTCAGGAGCTGTGCTGATTGCTTTTTTTAATTCAGAAAATCCTCTTCTATCCATATTAATGTATGTTTAGCCATCTGTGTCTCTTTCAGTCCTTTTAAAAGTGGATGCATCTATGTACTGTAACCAAATACCCAGGCCCTGCAATAATTGCATAGGCCTAAAAATGGTTGCATTTGTCTCACTGTTCTGTGCTCTTCAGTCCTAATAATAGCCTCTCCCCTTTCAGGTGTCACTTTTCTTCCTTCGTGTGAGATCAACTGTCCTATATACAGTACTTCTTCTTGACAATATTGTAATTTCTCCTTATCTACGTTGTACCCTTTCTCTGCCAGTATAGTTATACATTTGACAGAGTCTTCTCTCCATCTTTCGTCTGTCTCACTGCACACTGAAATGTCATCAACATATTGAATTATGGTACTTTCAAGTTAGACATCACCCAAGTCAATCTGAAGAACTCTATTAAAAATGTATGGGGACTCACAGTACCCTTGGGGCAAACAAGTATGTTTCAGGCGATCATTCTATATGAAAAAGAAGTCAAATCTTGTGAGACTTCATGAACTGAGAAAAATTCATTTTTGAAATCTACAACAGTGAAATACTTTGCTTTCGACAGGATCTTGCACAATATTGTTGCATGATTTGGAATAAGGCAAACTCTCCTTCAGCCATATTGTTCAGAGGACGAAGGACCTGGATAAATCTACACAACCCCCCTGTTGATTTTTTGATAGGGTACACGGCCGTGTTACATGGAGAATCAGATGGTACCAAAATGCCTTGCTTCATTAAAACGGACATGGTTTCGAATATACCTTCATCCGCTTCTGTGTACATTGGATACTGTTTTGAAAGTGGCAGAATTTCTCCTGGTTTGAGCTAAGTTTGAAATGTTCCTACTCCTTTCAATAGGCCCACGTCAAATGGACTTGTAGTCCATAGGATACTTGGTACTTTTTCCAAATTTTCCTGAAAAAATGGCGGCTTCTTTTTTACCAATGCCATTTTCTGCTGTATTTCTACATTCTCTACTTTGATCCAATAAGTGAGATTTATGAATAATGCTAACTCATTTGAATAGTTATCCCTAAATAGCTCCTCATCTGTCAAATGTGACAACCTATATCTTTCGTCGAGGGCTATCACTGTTCACCATCCCCTTCCCTCATCGTCTGTCCCATGAAGTGTCACCCTTTCTTCTCTGACTATTGCTGCTTGTAGTTCTAAAAGGATAATTTTCCCTTCCCCATCATCCATAGGAATCTGTGGACTGAAGAAAAACTTATCAGGTATTCTCAGTAACTTGGTGATCAATTTAGGCAACCGTGATAATAAAACAGTCATTCCATATAAAAACACTTCCTCGTCTACAGGTACACCTCATAGAGCTTTCTTTCCGGAAAATGATCATATGAGCTCCCTCACATTTACATAATGTATCTCTAGAGTTGAACACACTATTCCTTCATCAGTAAAAGATATTGGGCTTCATTAGGATTTTTCCAGACCGGAAATAAGGGCGCTGGTATGCTCACTGCCACCATTGTTTCCAGACTAGAAAACTATGGGTTTGCCTGTCGGAGCTGCTGTGTCTGACAGGTCTGACCCTGCCGGGCACAGGGGCCATGGTAAGCAAACCCATCTCGGAAGTACTGGCACCGTTAACAACAGTGCCTGTGCTTCCGTGTTCGCACTCCCATAGAGTCCTGTGGGACTCAATGGGAATGGGGATTAACAAAATTACCAGCGCCTAACTTCCCGACCGCCGGACTTGTAATAGCCCGGTGGCACCGGGAAGTCAGGCGCCAGTTAATTATTACAGGTCTGACGGCAACCCGCCGGTAGCACCGGAAGAGTTACCACCGGACCCGGAAATGAGGCCCATTGTTATGTTAAGTTTTGTCATTAAGTCACGCCCAAGTATGTTTACCAGCATTTGTCTAGAGTATGATAATGGCATAGACATGTTGTGTTCCCCTTTAGAAATTGATAATTTGTCTGTAAATGGAACTAAATTCATTGCCCCAGAAAATCCCTGCACATGCATGGCTTTTCCTGACAGTGGATATTTTCCCTCATGGACACAGGATCGAGTTGCTGCGGTGTTCACAAGAAATGAAAACGTCTTGCTTCCTATCGTCACCTTGACCCTTGATTCCTGTTGGGGGTTCGATGTTAAAGATAGCACTGAACACATCAGGTCCTTCTGTGGGCTGTCATATTATGGATATAAATCCATCCTGTACCTGTGAAAGGATTTCCTTTTACCACAGTCACACTCTCTGATTTGGGTGCAGCTTCCTGCGCAGCTCCCGTTTCCATGTGCCATTGTGATGCACCTGCCTGTTGCATTGCAATATATTGTACTTGTTGTGTTGGTGCCTGTTGCATCTGCATAGGTGTTTGCTGTTGTTGCTCTTGTGGCGATTGCATCTGCATTGGGACTTGTTGCATTTGCTGTGATTGTGGTGCATATGCCTGACTTTCCGTGTTATCTTGGGCATAATATCCTTGTGAATCTATATTATATTGTGGAACATATCCCATCACCCCTCTTAGATATTGCCAATTCTGTTGCTGCATGCTTCCCTGATCATGCATACTCTAGCTAAATGTCATAATTTACCGCAACTCCAACATTGTGGTGGCTGTCCACCATTAAATCCTCCCCTTCCTTGATGGTTTTGAAATCCACCTCATCCTGCTCCTCGAGGCCAATTCCCTCTGCCTCTCAGCATAAAACTATACCCATTCTGATCCAGGCTGTATGCCACATTATTCTGCTGTGGTAACTGCACTATTTGTGCCATCATTCCCTCATTACTGGTCAATACCGCTGCTTCAATGGGGTACTTTGATCATTGTTTTTGAACCAAATGAACCTCTTACTGTTTCTTACTCAAGTCTTTCTTTTTATCTTTCTGCCTTAATATTCTACAATAATGCATGCTTGCCAATTGTATCTCTGGCCATGTTGTTGCTTCCATTCCCACCTGTTTCTTTAGCTGACGTTACACCGTCTCTGGCAGCCCTTGACATAAAATGTGATGAAATAATGCTACCTTATCCCAGGATTCATGCATCTCCAAATTCCATCTATCCAGAATCTCCTGAATAAAGGCAATGGGATCTTCAGGTTCTTCCCTTTTCCTCGTCATTATTGCCCCAATATCCGATGTATCCCGATATTGTACTCTGAGTGTTTGCCATATATCTTCTCCACAGTTATTAAATGGTGCTCCATTGTACACCATGTTTTGTGCAGTGACTTTCGGATATCCTGCTCTTTTCCAAATGTCGTCGACTCTCTCCCCAAGGATGGCTGATAATAGGCCTTTAATGTTGCCTACAGCTAAAGTAGATCCTGGTGTTCTTTTCTCTAATCCAGAAATCCACTTTCCCGCACTGGAAGTTAAACTTGGTCGTGTGCACTTGAAATTCTCCTTATCCATTTGGGGCCATGGAATATATTGTGGTCGACCCCCCCCCCCTTTCTCTAATAGTGGAAATTGTGAAAATCCTAATTCATAATCATACCCGCCGCACTCCTTGTCTTCCATGCAGCATTGTCCTCACCTGCTTGTTTCCGTCCTGGCAATGCCCTTAATCTGCTTACATAAGGTGCTGATATATTATCAGTACTACGGCATCATAATTGCAATTGTTCAGTATATGGTGTTGGTTCTGGTGTTTTTTCTATGGGGTCTTATAAATCTGACCATTTTACCCCTTTATCTATGCTCGATTCTCTTGAAAATCCATATGCGCCCTTTTTTTGTGCTTTCTCGTTTTTCTTCCTTTCTTCATCTGACATTATTATGCCCCTACTTGTTTGACTGCTATCTTCTTCTATATCGTCAAGATCTAATCTGGTTAAATGCATCATTCTATGATCGTCTGTTATGACGTCCCCTGATCTTCCTTCAGTTCCCTTTAATCAGAAGCTTTCAGTATTCTCTTGAGATCCATACCTTCCTTTATCCCTCATTTGCCTATAGTTTCCCAAGCCTCTGCTCTATGTCTTCTGTGTCCTGCCCACCAGCCCATGCTGATCACGGCATTCCTTGCAGCTCCCTGTGGGGCTGTTGTGACCCTCTTTCATCTTCCAATCGTTCTTGTGCTACTGTGGGCACTATGCTCCTATGACATAAATATTCAATCTTGCCATCTTTTAATCCCCTACTTTGGTTCATTTCTTCCTCTCTTCTCCTCATTTCTCTTAATTCTTCTTCCTCTCGCCTTCTTTGAAACCTACGTACTTTCAATCTTTGGGCTTCTGCCTCTTTTTGTTTCTCTTTTTCTAATCTCTCCTTCTCTTTTCTCATTTCACATTTTTTACGTCCCTCCCTTTGCTTACATTCTTTGTCCCTTTCTTCATTGTATAATCTCCCTTCTTCTTTCTCTTGATCTCTCTTCTCTTTCCTCTCTTTCCCTTTTCTCTCACACCTCCCTTTACTCTCTTTCCCAAATTCCATCAATGCCTTTGTCGTCTAGTTTGAGCAATACTTGTCCTCCCATCCATTCGTTCTGAACTATTGTCATGCCCTTAGGTGCATCCTTTGTTCCCTTCTGTCACTCTGCCTTTTCCTCTTTCTCTACCTATCTGTCCTGTCTATCCTTCCTCTCATCACACTTTTTATCTTCATTGCGTGTTAATATGTATTTGTGTTCTCGATTCCTGCTCTCTTCCATGGTGTCTTCATTGTTATGAGCAGTGGGCTCATACTTTGGATTAACATAGCTGATGCTGCCTTTAATTCCTTTAAAGGATAAAATTCCTTCGCTTCAGTATTTACATCGTGCCTTTCAGGAGGGGAAAGAGGAGCCAAAGGCATTATATCTTCTCCTTTATGCTGATTAAGCATCCACTCTCTCTCAGCTTTATCTTCTTTCTCACTCTGGTACTTTTCCCAGAGTTCTAAAACTGCCAACCTTTTCTCTAACTTGTTTCCTTTACAAGGGGCATGTAAGTATGTCATCATGTGACGCAATATCAGTTTTGATAACGAACCCTCTGGAGGCCATGACATAAGTGTTTTATTAGCCGTGCCCTTGACCCACTCACAATGATATTTCCTCATTTTGGCTGTATTTCTCAGCAATGTTCTGCTTAGGTGTAAAAGAGGTGTGTCCTCCATAGTTACAAGTCAATTTAGACTGCCAATACTTACTCAATCTATTATTCTTCTTGCTAGGTTTATTAAGTATATCATTTTAATCTCTTTGAACAAGCACCATCAATCACTACTCATAATCCTTGAATAAAGCTATTTTGAAAACTCTTTGTACCACTGTTCTTCTTGCTCCTTCGTTTACACTTTCTATCAAATATTTTTATATTCTTGGTTTTTCAGTATCTTAAGGTTCTCTTCTTATTTGTATATTCATTTAATCTAATTGTAACCTTTTGATTGATGTCAATCCTTTGTTTAAAAAATGTATCAAAATAGCTTCTATTTATTTATTTTTGCTATTGTTTTATGTCATGACCTACAGAACACGCCCCTTTTGGACTTCCTGGTCCTTGTCTCAACGGGGTTTACACTCCCTGGTACTCCCAACATGGCGGTCCACTGTGAAAATCCATCCTCGCTCTACACGTTGGACGTAGCATGTTCTATTAATAGACCACAGCTCCCGCGGGTCCGCGCATCTCAATGCTATTGCGAAGTAGCGACCAGACGTGTGCTCCGTAGCTCGCAGTATTGTTTTCCTTGCTTCTTTCCCAGCCAACCCCATTCCTAGTCCCTTTCCTTCCTTTCTTGATCCCTGGACTCGTGTGCTGAGTAGCGCACTCTGTATATATCCCAGATTCCTGGATCTTTGCATTCCGGGGCTTTGAACGCACGCTGGAGTCGGAAGAGACTTGTGCAGCCTTATTCAAGACCAGATCCATCCGCAAAAAGGCATCGACCAAGAAATCCAGCAAAGATCGAACTCAGGTGAGAAGGGGGGAACTCCTTGACAGTTTGAGACGCCACCCGACCAAACTCGATATGGACATGGAAGCGGCCGTCCAGGTCCTGATGCGTGGCATGCAAGAGCTATCAACCGAGGTGCAGAATCTAAAGGCGGAAAACGCCGCTCTCAAACAATTAGTTCTATCCCGTGATTCTGCCACAAAAGAAAGTGTGTTGCTGGGCGGCATAGTGGACAAATACGATGGGTTGGCAAAAACCCTTTGCGGATTCCTGGATTCATGTTCGGTCCACTTTACTTTTAAGCCCTACTAGTTTTCGACTCCCAGGGCTAAGGTGGGGTTCATAATTTCTCACCTTTCAGGAAACGCCTTAACCTGGGCTACGCCCTTCGTTAATTCCAGCGATGCTCTCCTAGATGACTATGATGGGTTCATACAAGCCCTTAAGACCATGTTTGACCATCCAGAGCAGGTCTATAGTGCCCAGGAATGCCTGTTAGACTTTCAGCAAGGATCCCAGGATATGCTCACCTATGTAACCCGATTCAAGCAATTAGTCAAGGAAGCTGATTGGTCCCCTGAGGCGAGTTTTATCCTTTTCAGGAGAGGACTGAATGAGGAGATTAAGGATGAGTTGGCCAGAGTGACTCGCCCAAACTCATTCCAGGCACTAATGGACCTTGCCATGCAAATAGATTTCCGTATCCAGGAAAGGAAGGCAGAAAAGAAGAAATCCAGAGGTAATCCTCCGAAAGTGTCCTTTGAGAGTACCACCAAGACGGACACAAACCCAGGCCCAGTCCCTGAACCAGAACCCATGCAGATAGGAGCCTTCCATGGACCTATAACCCCGCAAGAAAGAATGAGAAGGATACGTACGGGGTTGTGCATGTATTGTGCCTCAGACAAGCACTTGGTTAGGGAGTGTCCTCTAGCCCCTCCTCAGCGTTCGGGAAACAACAGCTCCCGATCCTAGATGGAGCAGAGCTTCGGGAGAGAGATGTTTGCTCCACATCAATTCCATCCTTGAACTCTCCTGGACAAAACTATTTGGTGATACTGCAGGCCTTCCTATCGCCCTCCAAGAATAAGACCTATCCCATTCTGGCCTTGGTAGACTGTGGAGCTATGGGAATTTTCATTGATCAAGATTGGGTTGTTAATCATCATATACCAACGAGACACGAAGCACCATGCAGCCGGTGGAAGCAATCGACGGAATACCCCTCACTTCAGGACCCATAAACCTGCAGTCAAAAGAGATCCAGCTTTCTATAAACTATCACCAAGAGCGGATTAGATTTGACATCATTAAGTCAGCTCATTACCCCATGGTATTGGGTATGCCCTGTTTACAGAAGCACAATCCGTATATCAATTGGACAGCAGGATCACTATTCCTAGGCTCAGAGTTTTGTATGTCCCACTGTCTATTCCTGGATCCCTCCTCGACACCCCCTAAAGAACCACCAAGAGACCAGCAAACACCACTCATGGTTTCCAATATCATACAAGTCCCAGAGGCCTATCAGGGATATGCTGATGTATTTTCAACTGCCATAGTCCAGGCCTTACCCCCTCACAGACCTGAAGACTGTGCCATAGATACAGATCCCTCAGCAGTGATTCCCTTCGGCATAATGTTCATCCTTTCCGAACCTGAGAAAAAGGCCCTCAGAGAATATCTAGATACCAACCTTGAAAACGGCACCATAAAACCCTCAAAATCTCCAGCGGGTGCTTCATTGTTCTTTGTTCCCAAGAAGGACACCAAGGAACTCAGACCTTGCCTCGACTATCGTGGCTTAAATCAATGCACCCTCAAAGATCGGTACCCACTGCCCTTGATCTCAGAGATCCTGGAAGCTGTGAGAGGCGCCGTAATATTCACGAATTTGTATCTCCGGGGTGCCTATCATTTGATCCATGTCCGGGAAGGAGACAAATGGAAAACAGCCTTTAGAACACCCTTTGGTCACTATGAATATCTAGTCATGCCCTTTGGACTGGCTAATGCCCCGCAGTTTTTCAACGTTTTATGGATAGGGTGTTTTCTGACATGTTGTTCCTCTTCGTCATTGTCTATCTGGACGACATATTGATCTTTTCCTAGGATCCTCTAAAGCATGAAGAACATGTAAAGGCAGTATTACAACGACTCCGTGAACACAAACTTTTAGCCAAACCCGAAAAATGCTTGTTTCACGTTACTTCTGTTCACTACCTAGGATTCATCCTTAGCCCAGAAGGAATTGGTATGGGCCCTTCAAAGGTAAAGGCCATACTGGCATGGCCCGCTCCCACGTCCGTAAAACAAGTTCAATCCTTCCTGGGGCTTGCCAACTTCTACCGGAAGTTCATATCCACCTTTTCCGAAATCGTTCAGCCGCTCGTTGCTCTCTTGAAGAAAGACACCCCCTTTATCTGGTCTACACCGCAACATAAGGCATTCCAATGTTTAAAGACAGAGTTCATGCAAGCCCCCATCTTGGCCCAACCCGATATAAATCGACCATTCCTAGTGGAAACGGATGTCTCTAACTACACAATTAGTGCGGTCTTGAAGCAGGAACTTGAGGATAAACTGGAATACCCCATTGCTAACCTTTCACGAACCCTGACTCCCAGTGAGACACATTACTCCGTCCTGGAAAAGGAACTGTTAGCCATCCGACAAGCCTTCACTGAATGGCGACATCTACTTCTGGGTGCTAGATATCCAGTTCAGGTCCGCACAGACCATCGGAATCTTCAAATTCTACAGTCATTGGAGTGTAGGAACAGTCGCCAGGCGCGTTGGGCCTACTTCCTTGCCCAGTACCAGTTCCAAATCACTCATGTTCCCGAATCACAAAACCTGATTGCTGACGCCTTATCTCGACGTCCTGACTATGTAGCTACTGAAGATAGGGCCTATCCTAAGATGTTTCCCCACACGATCTTTGTAGCTCAAGCAGTCAATCTCCTGGAAGTAATTTGAGTGCAAACTCTATCCTCTGATCTCTGGAAGGATATTTCAAGGAAGAATCAATGGAACCTTAGAGTTAAGGAAGGATATTTATTCAAGGACAATGCACTGGTTATTCCTACACAGAAATTACAACAAAGAATAATAAACCTCTGTCATGATACCCTTCACTCTGGACATCGTGGCACAACCAACATCCTCCGCCTCATACAAAGACAGTTTTGGTGGCTTGGAATGAAGACCAACGTACAGCAGTACATCAAAGCTTGTACTATCTGTAGTCAAAATACACATGATAACAAGAGCCCGGCGGGTCTTCTACTGAAACCTACACTGCCAACAAGGCCATGGGAATTCATTGCTACAGACTTCATTGTGGAATTGCCACCTTCCCGAGGATACACGACCATCATGGTCACCATAGACTTGTTCACTCATACGGCTCATTCTACACCCCTGTGTAAGCTACCATACTCGTCTGAACTTGCTTGAATCTTCCTGGAACACATATTCCGTTTGCATGGACTTCCTTCCAAGATCATATCTGATCAAGGACCTCAATACGTCTCTCAATTCTGGAAACATCTCTGTCGCATTTTGGGAATCCAATGTGCCCTCTCATCTGGTTATCAGCCCCAAACCAACAGGACCACAGAGCGTGCTAATCAGACCCTGGAGCAGTATCTTTGTTGTTTTGCCACCAAGGTTCAGGATGACTGGTCGCTCCTGATACCCGTGGCTGAATTCGCCTACAACAATTACGATCATTCAGCACTTAAGACCAGTCCCTTTTATTGTAGCCAAGGTTCTCATCCATCGGTTCTTCCCTCTGTTCTCCCTCATCCTACACCAGTACCTACTGTCGACTCCTGGATAGAAACCCTCATCAAAGTACAACAGGAGGCCAAAGAAAACTTAGAGAAGTCCAGAACACAGACTAAGAGGTATGCAGATTCCAAAAGAAGACCAGGCCCTTCTTATGCAATTGGTGATCAAGTCTGGTTGTCCTCGAAATTACTACCCTGACATCTACGGCAAAACAAGTTGGCCCCTCAGTACTATGGTCCATTTCCCATCAAGGAAATTATCAATCCAGTTTCATACCGGATCAGACTACCAGACTCCTAGATGAAAATTCACCCAGTATTTCACACATCCTTATTAAAACCCTACATCGAATCCTCCCAGAAATCCTGCCGACCTCCTCCTCTGCTGGTCGACAACCAATTGGAATATGAAGTATCCCGAATATGTGACTCCAGGTATAAACAGAGTCAGCTTCAATACCTGGTTGAATGGAAAGGATATCCTCCTAGTGAAAGAACCTGGGAACCACTTTCTAATCTCAAGGCCCCTCGACTGCTCAGAAGATTTCACCTAATAGACCCGGGCAAACCCGGAGGAACGGGTCTTCGGAGGAGGCATGCTTTCATGACCTACAGAACACGCCCCTTTTGTACTTTCTGCTCCTTGTCTCAACGGGGCTTACACTCCCTGGTACTCCCAACGTGGCCGTCCACTGTGAAACACCATCCTCGCTCTACACGTTGGACGTAGCGTGTTCTATTAATAGACCATACCTCCCATGGCTCCGCGCGTCTCAATCCTATTGCAAAGTAGCGACCAGACGTGTGCTCCGTAGCTTGCGGTATTGTTTTCCTTGCTTCTTTCCCAGCCAACCCCATTCCTAGTCCCTTTCCTTCCTTTCTTGATTCCTGGACTCGTGTGCTGAGTAGTGCACTCTGTATATATCCCAGATTCCTGGATCTTTGCATCCTGGGACTTTGAACGCACGCTGGAGTCAGAAGAGACTCGTGCAGCCTTATTCAAGACCAGATCCGTCTGCAAAAAGGCATCGACAAGAAATCCAGCAAAGATCGAACTCAGGTGAGAAGGGGGGAACTCCTTGACAGTTTTATATATATCAGTTTAAACATGCAGAAAACTTTATAGAAACATATTACACCCCCTACACATGTGCACTTTCAATGTGTTGCCCCACGTACATCTTCCTTTACTATTCTTAGTAAATGTATCTCATCTCATATTATTTACTCTGTCTCTGCGTTTAATACACAGCCTTCTTATTGGCTTCATGCCTCAGGAATCCTTAACACTCCTATGTGGAGTTACGGTGTGTATTCTTAACATCACTCTCGGGCCCGTGAAATTGAGGTATCCTTTCTCTTCTTTATAATTCCCAAAAATCCAGTTACTCTTTCTATGTCTATATACAACACACCGCAATACAATCCCTCCCGCCTTTATCTTTTCCAACGTTCAATGGTCTGGTTAAATCCGCTATTCAGCTCGAGTGCCTCGGCATCGACTCTCCCACAATCGACCAATTCTCCTTCAGTCCACGGGCACCTACGGGGACCGTCCAGGAATTTCATCAAAGGGGGCGCCTGGCACCCAAATCTTGAACGCGTGTTCTTTTACGCTCCCCTCTCCACAGGAAACTCTGCGATCGTCTGCCTAATGGTAGGAGCAGGCAATTTATCGGGGTCTGGATCTGGGCCTAGATCTAGGTCATTAGACCAGAACCATCTGCACCACTACTAAATGTGCTTTAGCACTTTGAAGCATCTTCTATGCGCTATATGGATTTACCAGTAAATATCTTAGACCAAATAACCAGACAGACACAAGGAAGATGGTAAAATACTGCTTTAATCTCAATGAAAGAAAGCAGGGATATATAACAGCTATCAAAATAGATGAATGCTTATTCACACTTTATCTTGCTTGTACAGAGCTTATATACTTTTTTCATGTGTCATTTATGACGTCATCCTACGTGGCATTTGCAAAACCTATTGATGGGAGGGATTGGATTAGGGGAATATGTCTACTTTTAGAATAATATAAGGGAAAATATCTCATTGGCTGCCCCTTGTCTGTAGGACACGCCCTGATATACTTCTACAAACATAATATATTGATTATAGTAGAGAATATGGCAGCGCATTGGTAAATGCACCATTGTATGTAAAAGTGTGTGACAGGCTTTATGATTGGTTGGCACCCGTATCCAACCTTGGACGTTCGGTTTATTTAGCAGCACCTGAGTGAAAACTCAATAATTAATTTCTTGTTTTCCCAATTAATCCATTGTATGTCATTGTCCTGATCCCTAGCCATGATCTTCTGTTTGTAGTTGACCTTGTAGTCTACTCACTGTTCAGGAACATTTAAGGGAGTATGAGCACACCACTATCACCATCTGGGCTTTTAATGAATAGCTCTGGTTTTGACTTCTGAGTCACGTGTTAGGAGACCACGATTTTGCCCGTTTCAGCCTCTTATTTATTACTATTACTAATTGATTTTTATTAAACAGGGTGCCATTATGCTGTCTGGCCCTTAGAGACTTGCTCACTCCACCTCAAATAGGACTCTATCAGAGCCTTGGCAGTATCCAGGCGGTAATATCACCGGGATACCGCCAACACAAATAGCGTTACAGCTACTCGGTCCAGCGCTATTAGCGCCGGATTGTGAGTAGCGGTGCAGCAGTAAGTTCCCATTCCCCATTGGATCGATTGGACCAAATGGGGTTGGGGGCGCTATTAGCGGCAGCACAATTAGCGCTGTGCTTATAGTGCCAATATACGGGCAGAAAGTGGAGTATTTTACCTCCAGCAAAAAGCAGGAGGTAAAACTCCAAACTTTTCACCAAACTCAGGATTTGGCCAGCCCTTAAATGCGGTGGTAATAGCGTTACAAGTGCATTTAAGGTCTGAGGCCAAACTCGTGAGGAGGCCCATAAACTTTTGCCTGTGTGGTTGTTCAAAACTTGGCACCTGCAAATGTCCTCGTCTCTCCAAATCTTAGCAGAAATATGTGTTATTCACATGGTCTGTTCATTCGACTCCCTTTGTGCCTTACACCCATCTCACGAAGTAGCCTCCTTGATGCCAGGCCAAGGTACTCCATTATTCTGCACAAGAAAACAGCTTCCTCCTCAGTTCTTCACTTTGCAATCCTGGGCTTGTATTATGAGGCAGCAGGGTTGATTCTTAACACAGGCCGTCGTTCATTTTCTTCCAATGGCTGTACTAAAGGTTATGAATATAACTCTTTCTAGCAAGCTTCTATATGCCTTTTGACTCATGTTGGATCCACACTTAAGCTGATACACGATAATCCATGCACAGTAGAAATAAAAAGGTAATGTACTGTGATAGGATCAACACAACAAATTCCAAAGCAGAGCTTAAATCCAGCTTAGATCTTAACGGAGAAGCCCGCAGAGTAAAACAAGTTCAAAGCTACCTCCGAAAATTTCCATCAAGACACCATCGTGATCAGTTCCGCTGAATCAACTACCAACAAAAGAGATGTTGTTGCGAAAACATGACAAAAAGACATTGAATAATGACTGCCGGTTCTGTAAACATGGAGTGGAATCCCTGAAACTTTTAGTTGATGAATGCCTAGCTCTAAAGACAGGAAGAACGACAGCCTAAGGGAAATTCGCTCCTCTAAATGAGAACATGGAGGAATGGTGGTTGAGAATATTGTCTGGGAACAACCATATGCTGACTTGTGCCGTCATTAACTACCTTGACAACATACTGGCCACAGAAGCGTAAACATAAAGTATGAACAAAGATGTTGACAACAGGAAAATGTTTAACCTAACAAATGGTCTGAGCATGCCGAATGGAGACTAATGATAAGAAATGGAAAGTTGACGCTGTGTGTGTTTTTCTCTGTGTTATTGTTCCAAGTTTTGTAATAAACTAACACAATACAATTTTTTTTATATATATATATATGCCTTTTCTACCTTGCATTACATCGTATTTACAGTACTGGTCAGCACGTTACTTCATCTTCTTATATTCATAATTACTTTGTTTTAGGTATATGTTTCTCTTGGTGCTTCAGTTGAATTGTCAGTCTTAAGTCTTGTCATATCGTTTCAGCATAGGTTCATACATCTTCTTTATGACACTATTCTGTTGTTGTCACACTTTACTTAGAGTTTGTCCATATTACCCATAGCTGAATTCTGGCATCTTGGCAGTGGACATCTTTCCTGCTAGCATCCTTCCTCTGCCTCAACGTGAGGATATATTCTGAATGGCTGCCTGAGTGCATATCGTCTTTCATACACTCAACGCAGTATAGGAATGTTACATGGTATTTTATGGTATGGTATTGTTTATTTGTAAAGCACCTATGCACAAAGCAAGTGTTTCAAAGGGCTCATCTATTTGTGCATGGGTTCCCAATTGTAGCTCTTCGTCTGCTACTCCAATAGAACGGTGGTTAGGGGGTGGGGATCAGAGAAGAGGCATCCACCAGCTCCATATCCACCAGCTCTTCTCCAGTGTGGATGTTGAAGGGCACACTTTGACGCTGTCTGGACAGAGACACAAACTCCACCACTTATCCTTGTAGAGTAATTGCATCTTTGATTGGTGGCTGTTTTGTCCCCATTATTCCTCTTTTTCAAATATAGAACTTTTTTTTTGTATGCGGGAGCTGCTTCTACTGGAAGCTTCTTACTATTAATCCAAAATTGACATTGTAATGTGATTCACACCATCCCCCTTTGGCAAATATGTTTTAAAAAAAATAATTTTCTTGGCACTTTTGCCAAGGCACTGTACAATAGCAAACAGAAGTACAAACCAGCATTGACAAAGCCTACGGTTTGAGCGTTTGTGTAGGCATGGGATAGGCATTTGCCAAGCACTGCCATCATGTTACTACCTGGCCATAAAATGGCAACATCTGGCAAGAAGTGCTGATACCTGCTCACATTATTGCAGTGCCTGGCAAATGCTTATCTAATGCCTGTACAAGACCCAAAACGGTTGTAGAGCTCTCTGGGGCCAACCCAGCAACCATTGTGCCCCTCATGCATTTTGGAGGTGCTGAGCCTCACTTCCTTCCAGGACTTTAGCAAGAACTTGTGGGGATGGACATTTAATCGCCCTAACCCAAACACGGTTGTACATAAAGCAAAACTAACCCAAGTCTCAACAAACCACATCTGTTCACATCTTGTATACAGTTTTGCAACAGTTAATATACTCCCAAATACTTTAGTGCTATCCACCCCCCAAATATGATTGGACAAAACCCTCTTTAAAGAAATTGCATCTTTTTCCAATTCCTACATTTTCATTGGCCAGTTCTATCTTAATAGTTATCTTCAGATCATATTCATAACACAATAACACACATCTTCTTATGATTGGTCCGTAGTAGGTCATGACGTCAACACATAGTTAAACATTGACATTGAAAACATAATTCACTACCAGCAATAGCTGGCCTAAACTGTTTAATCCCTAACTCTTGATTTGCAGATGGCTTGCATGACTTTTCCACGCGATATGAGGAAAGCTGGGTGAAGGATTTCTCTTTGTTAGTGGTGCTATCACATTCCCCAGGTTGCCGTTCCATTGAAACTTTTCAATCTACAAAAACTCCCACTTCATCGCATGATTTACACTCCTGAATAGCTTTAGGCTCTGGACTACCCTGCATTTTACTACTGAACAAAATAAATTATGAAACTCCTTCTTTCACGCTCTCAGGCAGTAGGAGATTACATCTACTATCTACGAGATTTATCTGACCATAAAACCTCATGGCTATTTTCTACAGTGGTACTGACTGCAAAATTTGAAGTTACTCATTCACCTGCCTTCTGAGCACCGGGCAATGTTAGTTTAAAATCCAAAGGTCATTTTGCAAAAGGGGTCCTAACTACTGTGTTCCTGCATGAATTTCCCATGTATTTATATTATTGTTTATGTATGTTTTTACATTTGGTGGGTAACTAACAAATCATTATCATCTTCTTGGGGAACAACCCCATGACCATCTCTCACACCGGCCTCAATGGCATACTCCTCCGCAGAACAAATCCAACTCATCCCCCACCATTCCTGCAATCTGTCCACTGCTCCACCGAAGCATGCCAATTTGGTGGAGGACTCAGGACACCTTCGGTTTGAATACCGATATGGGATGAAGTGGTTGTGGTCCTAACTTTGGACAGGGTTGCGGTCATCATGGCAGCAACTGTTGGTACCACGTCTGAGCAACAACGTAGGATCAATTAACAAGAAGAAAAAAGAATGAGAAAGAAGACAAAAATAGGTAGCATGATGTTTACAGCAAGGCTGATCCAAGAAGGGACCAATGAGACCAGAGAGCCGATCCATGAGTCGTTGGTGAGCCAAGCCTCTATTTCCATGATAGAGGGCAGCAATATTTCTGGTAAGCGTCCCGCTTTCAGTTTCATTGGGAGACACAAATGTGCAACAGGCACTCCCTATCTTCCGGCATACCCTACCTTCCATTGCTGTTAGGAGGTTCAGTATATACCGGTTTTGCAGATTCGGAAGCCTGAGTGCCCTTTGTTCTTCACTAATGGCACTGAAGGCTGACTCAGATGCATTCATAAAGAGTATGAAATCATAACTGGTCACCTGGAGCCATTTGGCATTGGCCATTGCTTGGGTACCAGGTGCCAGGAGGGAGCTGAAGAAGGTCTTTGTGTGGCTAAACAGCCAATATCGATCAGGAATGTCTGCTAAAGCCTGTGATGAGGCTGTTGAAAGGTAGCTTGATCTTCTCCTACGTTGCTATTGTTTGTGATTTGTGCCATCGAACATAGTCCTTGACCTGTCCATATAAGGTGGTGAAAGGGACGCAAGGGGCACAGGGGATAAAGGGGCATAGATGTAATTTCAGGCATTGGATGGACCAAAATCAGGTGCTCTTCAGAGATCCTGAGGATGGGCACATGAAGGATAGAAAGAATGCACATACCTCACCAGGCTGGAGGCAGATTTCGGTACGCATATGATCCAGAGGCACTGAAATGATTTAAAAAGAGCACCCATACCTCCAGCTAGATCTGTGATGCAAGTGTGCAACCGCAGTTCCCATTTGTGCCAGTTGGCACCATTGCATCTCCCTTGAACACAGAGGAAAATGGATAAGTGTCCATATCTTAACAGGCTTTTCTGGCTCCTTGAGCCATGTCAGATATTGAAAATGATTTCTCCATACTGTCCCGTATTATTGATTTATTTGTGCCACCACTTCTTCTGAGAATCCCCTCAATTCTCCAGCTGTACAACTCTTCACCCCTTGCACCCATCGATTTTTAGAAAACTTAGTTCCTTCCCAGGTCATTTGAACTCTTTGAACATACCTTATATTTTGTGTTCTGTACGCTCAGCAATTGAACACTAATCATCACTTGGAATGATTGATGCTGTAAAAGACTGCCCTCGAATCCCAAACAGGGCTAGGTGCACGAGGCATAGCACATCTGCAACCTCTACCTCACTCTGGATAAATACGCTAGGAGTGCTAGAAGCATCGGGGATGAGAGAGCAGAAGTAGAAATATCCTACAGATATCTCTCTCCCCACCTTCCTCATGTGGCTATATCACTGCAAAACCATGCACATTCATTGTAGGATCTAGTTAATCATCATCATTATCAAAAATATTATTATCAACATTTCTTTTCATTCTTAACATTTTCTCCTCTGACCTCATAAACCTAGGCAATTTAAAATGTCCCCTTTTTATACTAGTTGTCATCTTCAGGCATGATGACCTAAGGACCAAGAAAACCAGAGAAATATTCATTTTTACACAATTTACAATCTTAAACATTCTTTTCCCTATACAAAAAAATTATTTAGATTCCAGATCTCTATTCGCTCTCCCATTTACACTGAAATGAACAGGGAATCCTTAGGGCATACTTAACTTCTATGCTTGCTCCTGCTCCTGTACATGTGGAGGGCTGCTGGTATCCCTTCGAGTTTCCCTTAGGTGGATCCAACTCTTGTTGCCCTCCACCTTTGCGGCAGCCGGAGTCGCATATATAACTGTATGCAGCCAATGGAAATGCTGCTCGTTCCACCGACACACGAAGGTGCGGATGTAGATGTGGTGATCATCAGCAGTCTCGCCACTTTCCCCTGTTGCCTGTTGGTGAGAAGACATAACCTCTGACAATATAATCTTAACACTTTTCGTTAATGCTGTAAGGTATTCCCTAAACTCCTTTCCTATGACCGCTGCAGTGTTATGTGCGCCTGATGTCATACATATAGGTGAGAGAGGTGTATGTGGCCTATGCCAAGTCACGTTTTCGTGAGGGCACAAGTGCCGGTCCCTCCCTAGCTGGTTTTGTTTAAAAAACAGAGCTAGTGGGAGGCATGTATACCATGATTACAAACCCCATTGAGCCTCTCCATGAATCTGTTGTCCTGCAGGTGGTACACCGATAACAACCGATTCTTTATTCCTAGCAGCGAAGTGATTTCTGCTAACAAGGCATTAAAGAACTGGGTTTCCGTTGTCAGATTTAAGGAGCTCACAAATTCACCATCTTGGAAATACCTCTCTCATCAGAAATCTTGCTGCCGATTTAGCATCAGGATGTACACAGGGACCAACCTCAAGCCAGCGGGAGAATGGACAAGCCACGACAATTAGATATCTGAAGTAACTGCACCTCGTTGTCATGTCCACAAAATAAAAGTGGAGTTACATTCCTTTCAATGGACCAGAGGGCCTGGGCGAGACCCCCCTCACTGGCCTCATGTTATTTCCCAGATTGAACTCCTTGCACACTACACAAATCCCTACAAATCTACTAACCTGTTCTTGTAAGTTAGGGATAAACCAATCCTCCTGAAGGTCTGCTGAGATTTGTCATTGAGAAGTATGCAACAGGAAATGTAGTTGCTCTAGAGCCAAGAGAAGCATCTCTATATGCATTACTACCTTCTGCGTCACCTCCTGTCTCCAAAGCAAATCTGTGGGTGAGAGAACACATCCTCTCTTTTTCCAGAGCTCGTGTTCTTCTCTAGGGGCTTTCCCTTGCATTTCTATTATCTGGAGAACCTGGCCTGCATTGTATGGGACTGGTAACTGTACCTGTTGGGATGCAGTTTCCATTTGATGGGAATTTGTGAAAGGTGAATACGCTGCTTCCTATGCCGCCTTGTCTGCGACATAATTTCGGAGAGCTATTGAATTAGTGCGGTTAGTATGGGCAGTGCACTTTACTAGACCTATCTCTTCTGGCAAGGTTAACGCTTCAATTACCTGGGATAGCAGCTCAGCATGCTGGACGGGAGACCCATCAGACCTTCTAAACCCTCTTCTATGCCATCTTGATAACCCTAAATGGACGGTGGAGTTGATGTGAGTCAGAATAGACAGTGACTACCTTCCCTCTACTCGTTTCTAGCACCTCTATAAGTGCCACCAGTTCTAAAGCTTGTGCAGAGTAACGAGTAGGCAACCATCTCTTCAGTCTGACCCGGTATTGGCCAACCACAAGACCCACGACAGCTGCACCTGTATGCCTCTCACCTGTCTCCTGGTTGATAGTTGAAGACCGATCAACAGAAATCACCTCACCTCCCTCCTGGGCATCCTCTTTCACATTTACCCTCTCTTCTTCTTCTACCTCATATTTGGCACAATCATGAACAATATCCTCAGGTTACACTGGCTCTGCTACAAATGTCATGGGATTTACTAGGTGATATCGCACGGGATGAATTGATGCATTTGACAAAATGACCTCATACCCTGACACTCGCAGAGTCATCAAAGTGGATTTAGACTTTTCTAGAACCACAAATCGTGCATGATCCACGTACAATGTCACCAGGCAACCCATGATAATGGTCGAAGATTTTTGAATCACAAATGATGCTGCTGCTAGAGCTTGCTCACACGGCAACTGTCCCAGCATCACTGGGTCTAGGAGTACGCTGTAATACGCAAAAGGTTTGTGGCCCATCAAGGTTTGCAGGATCAGGACTGCTGTTATCACCTGACCATTTGAATAGGAAAACAGAAAGAAAGGCTTCTTGTAATTTGGGGTCGCCAGGACCGGAGTATTGCTGATCGCAGCCTTAGGTTCCTGAAAGCAAGTCCCCATTTCCAGAGACCACTCTTTCGGGACCTTTCACCTTCTGTGCTTCCTTTAGTTCCTGCAATAAGGGCCTCACATTTGTTATTGAGCATTTGTATGGCGCCTATATACAAGTGTTTCCGGGCACCACAGGACAAATAAAGGGGGGGGGCAGGAGAGAAACAACAATAAATGGCCCTACTAGGCCTTGTGACATTCGGACCATGCAAGTGCAGTGACAGTAAGTGCGGGGGGAGGGGGAAGGACAGGGCAGAAGCGCTGGGATAAGGGAGAGGGGGAGGGGAGAAGTTCAGTAAGGATGGGGCACCAGGGGAAGGGCAAGTCCTGAGGGGGCCCCAGGAGGACAAGTGCCAGGGAAAAAAGGGGTAAGGATCAGCGAGTACGAGTGTGGGTGGGTCAGATTCAGGCTAGTGAGGGAAGGGTGCCCGAGGGCAAGTGCTGGTTAAGGGGTGCTGGGTAAGACAGGATGAGGAGGGCCTAGCCCCTGTAATGCACATGATGTGATATGATGATATGATAGGATAGGTTATTTATAACGTGCTTAATACCCAGAGGTTTCTAAGCGCGGACCCAGGGATCAAACCTGTGGTGCTCCATGTGATATTGCTTCCCAGGTGAGCATGTTGCCCCTGAGCTATCCTCCTGAGACCAGGCACCAGTAGCAGCAGCAGGAGGAAATTAGCAAGGGAGGGAAAGGGGGAAGGGGGAGAAAAGGTGAGTCTTGAGAAGTTTCTGAAACTTAAGGAGATCCAGTTCAAATCTGAGAGGTGCTGGAAGGCCGTTCCAGAGGGAAGCTGCGGCCGAGGATAGAGATCTACCACCACTCCCTGCTTGGAGAAACGTCTGATCTGCAGAGAGTTGGAGCTAATGGCCTGAAAGACTCTTGCAGGGAACTATTTAGGGAGAGAAAGTTGGATGTAGTGGGGTCCCAGGCCCCAGAGAGGCCTGTGGGTGATGCAGAGGGTCTTGAAATTGATCCTTGCAGCCAGTGGAGAGATTTTAGGGCTGGAGAGATGCAGTCCCTGGGCTTCAGGCCAAGAATAAGTCTTGCAGCCCTATTCTGGATTAGTTGAAGAGGGTGAAGAGAGGGAAGAGGCAGATTGAGGAAGAGGCTGTTACAGTAGTCAAGCCTAGAGAGAATCAGAGCTCTGGAGACATTGAGCATCTGGGGAAAGGTGAGGAAAGGGAGAATGCCTCTGAGGAGGTGAAACTGAAGGTTGGACTTCTTGGCAAGGTCTGTGATGTGAGGGGAGAAGGAGAGAGAGGAGTTGAAGATGAGCCCAAGGTTTTTTGCCTCACAAGAGGGTGAGGGGAGTGGGTACAAGGAGGGCAGGCCAGAGACTGGGAGGGAAGCAGGGAGCAGGCGACCCAATGAGAAGGATCTTGGTATTATTGACATTAAGGCATATCATTAGCAGAACACCATGCCTAGATAGCAGTCAGGCAGTCAGGTATGAAAGAGGAAGAAGAGGAGGTATGATATGATATAATATGGCATTTATAATGCGCCTATGCACAAGTGTTTCAAGGCGCGACGCGGCAAGGGAGGGGGAACAGAGGGAAGACAGACAGCGATCCTACTAGGCCCAGTGTCAATCAGATCTAGCACGTGCAGGGGAAGAGGAAAAGTGCGGTGTGGGATTGGGGTGGGGACAGTGAAGTACATGGGTTAATAGAATAAATAAACCAATAAGAGAAGTAGGGCCAGCTGGAGGCAAGTGCAAGGGTAAGTGCAGACATCAGGTGTCAATGCTGGTAGGAGACTGTAGGGATACAGAAAACAGTCCCCAATTGCGGGAGTTGCCAGGGAGGCAGGAGGGAAGCTTAAAGGAGAGCTGTGTGTCATCTGCATAACTCTGGAAGCTAGGAGAGCAGGCGGAGACCAAGTGGCCCAGAGAAAGGCTGGGTAAATGATTTCTCTTTGTTAGTGATGCTATCTTATTCCCCAGGTCACTGTTCCATTGCAACTTTCCAATCTACAAACACTCCCACTTCAACACACAATTGAAACTCCTGAATAGCTTTAGGCACTGGTTTACCCCACGTTTTACTACTGACCAAAATAAATAATGAAACTCCTTCTGTCACATTCTCAGGCAGCAGGAGATTACATCTACTATCTACGAGACTTATCAGACCATAAAAATTCATAGCTATTTTCTATAGCTGTACTGACCGTGAAGGTTGCAGTTACTCCTTCACCTGCCTTCTGAAAACCTGGCAAGGTTAGTTTAAAAATCAAAGTACATTTTGCAAAAAGGGTCCCAATTACTGTGTTCCTACATGAATTCCCCATGTATGTATATTAATGTATATGTATGTTTTTACATATGGTGTGTTTAGCATTTTATCTTTCTGCGTGCATGCACGCTGACATATATCAATTTCTAGACCAACGGAACACTTAAGTAACAGTTCCCATCCATAATTAACTATACGTTGATACCTATGAAACTGCAACATGGCCCCCAGCTCGTCACCACCTCCAGTTAGTTATTTCCTTTCCTGACCACTCCAATAAACTGCAGGATCTTTGTGAGATTAAACCCTTCCACAGACTCATGTTTCAGCACCTTGGACAATGCCACTAATGTCCTGGTGCTAAAATCCTAAAATGCATGGCCTCCTGCAATACCCACATAAAAGGGTGTGAATCATTTTCTTGTTACAGGCTAGTGGTGAAATAATTACTGACCTTTAATAAGAAAAAGACATCACTACTATTAATGTGATCAATTATTACAGTTGACTTGTGTTGTCGAAAAGCCTGCTGATTGAGCCATTACAGAACAGAATTCCAGCTGTCATTGCAGCACCTTATTAAAGCCATCACAAGCTTCCCGATTCCTTTATTCTAAAATATACATCTTTGACAGATGCCTGTAATTGATAAGGAACTGTTCATGCTAGCATGTTTACTTTGTGCACTGCTGGAATGCAACACAGAAGTGCAAGATTCCATCGGCATCTTATAATTTATTTTAAACGAGAACCCGTTTTTAGATGCATTTTATTAAATAGCTTAACGCATTTTTCTGCAACACATTTGTAGTTTCCTATTAGAGTTTTTTTAATCTGAATTTCCTATTGATTATAAGTATCCACAACTGGAAGGTCTCTTACATTAGAATAAGCAAGGGGCCAGGCATTAAAGGGGATGACAGTGTGTGCCCACCTACTCTAAGAAATAAAATACTGCCTACTGTGTGTAAAAAGGATATTGCAAGTCACCTCATAGTTCTGTGACTTTACAAAAATAATCAGCCTTTGGCCTTGTTTCTCTATTTGGTCTCCAAACTCCTTGGTGACTTGCAATATCTGTAGATTGTGCAGTAGGGGGTATTTTTCCCATATATAACACTAACCTCATTGGTTAACACAGCCTGCTGTGTGGGGCGTATTATAGTTCCAGGCCCTGCAGAACCTGTCACTTTGAATCCGTTAAAACCAAATCGCCCCTGTTTCAGCCCAATATATAGTTATATGCGCTGATATATTTTAAAGTGATTAAAGAGGTTTTACTTTTTTAATAAAATGCCCCCCACTTTACTTTGGTACTTTATTGACTTTGTATTTGCTGTCAATGAGTATCTGCTGGATTTCCGTGAAACTGAGGTATTACCATTCTAGGGACCACCTAGCAGACCTCCATTGCCCCTATGAGACCCCTGGGCTGGAACTCTCCACCCAAGCCAGACACAACGGGTTACCAGCGAACCTAAGACAAGAAGAAAACTACCTTAGCTTCAGGAAGGCTTTGAAAACTTTCTTATTCCAATAGCCTTGAAATACCTCATTGCTCACCCCAGAGTAGAGTAGACACTGTTAACCATTGTGAGATTTCAACTGTATATGGTATCTCCCTGCGTTCCCCGCGCCCTGATGCCTGCGGGTTTATGGCGCATTATAAGCACAAAGACATAGACATGTGCTGAGACCCACAGTCCACAAGCCACACCCCTCTGCTGAACACCCTACTTCGTCCTGTCCCTCCTCAACCACACCTAACCCTCTTTAGAACCGTCAATTGGCGAGATTGGCCATTTATGCTGAAAAAGTCACAGATTACATATTGCTTCATGACTGGCAGGCAGTGCCAGATTAAACCCTATGGAAGCCCCTAAGCAGTCAAAGATTGGGGGGCACCTGTGCGCAAATTATAGGAATGCTAATGCGGGGCAGACCATTGCGCAGCACAGCAGTACATCAATGCCAATGCCTTCCCGGGTCTCTAAAAGGAGTGGGGCCCATAGGCCGGAGCCTAATTGGCCTAATGGATAATGCGGCACTGCAGGCAGTCTCAAATACTAACAGAGACTCTTCACAGAGTGGGATGCGCTAGGTAAAGGGGTCTTGGACTAGGTCTAAGCAAGGTGTAAACTGAGACTGTAACTGGAGTTAGGGTTCCTCAGAGAGATGGCCTAAAGTAGGGCTGCAGATAAACTAGACTTTAGGCTGGTTCTGGTTCACAGTTGTCACAGGGGCTGGACTACGGTGGAGATGGGCCGGGCCTGAGCTTGTTTAGGGATGCAGGCAGTCTAGAGTAGAACCTGCAACATGCAGCTCTCCATTTGATTCGGACTACGAATCCCATGATCCCTCACTATTGACTATGCTGGCAACTGACAATGGGGGTTGTAGTCCAAAACATCTGGGGAGGCAATGGTTGCAGGCTCCTGGTGTTGGGCGTGGCTCAGGCTTCGGGTGGCCTAATAATGAATTGGATCTGCAGTCAGGGATGGAGCCGGCCTAACGCTGGTGCTGGGATGAGCTGGGCTTGTCCAAGCTGAGCTGCGACCAGAGGTCCCCCAAATGGTCTGCAAAAGGCTTCCATAACCTGATCCCATGAGGGTGCCCTGAATTCCCACAAAGGCCCTGTTGTATAGCATGTCGCCATCAGCATCGCCCATCTTTGGGCCAACCTGCATTTTCACAAATGTAATTTGTATAATGACCACCCTCCCGTCCTATATCTGGGGGGGTGCTCCTTAGTCCGCCTTTTAACACACCCTTCTCTCACTCATCTGCACCGTCTCCCCCAAACCGCCTGCATTCATACACAGAAATGTATTACTGATAAGAACAGAGTATATGATCAGAAGTGTGTTGTGGAAAATGCAAATTGTGAAATGTTGGCGTGAAATATGGCGCATACCAGTTTCCAGGTTTGATAGGGCATAGACCCTGAGGGCACTGTCAAGCAAAGCAGGGCTTCAGTTCCTAAGCTGCCTCCAGGGGCAGTGTCCTGTGAGGGATCTCCCAGGCAGCCTCGAGGCCCTGCCAGGTCGCCCTTGGAGTGCCAGTGGTGTGGAGAAGACAGAGGACTTCTTAAGATAGCACTGGGCGATTCCATTCCTTCTCAAGCCTCCAGACCCTGCTGGCCTCTTCCATTCTTGCCCCGGTCTCCAGTTCCTGCGGGGCTATACCACTCATTCTCAAGCCCCCACCCCTACTGGGTTATTTCCTTCTGGATCCCCTAAGCCAGGCTGGGGCATACCATTGAATCTCAAGCCTCCAGTCCATGCTGGGTTATACAATTCCTTCCCAAGCATATAACTGGAGATGGGTTATACCATTCGTTCTCAAGCCCCCACCCGGAGATGGGTTACACCATTCCTTCTCAAGCACCTATCCACATCTGGGTAATACCATTCGATCTTAAGCTTGAAGCCCCTGCTGGCTTATACCATTCCTGTTCAAGCCCCCAGCTGGTGACCGCTTATACCATTCTGTCTGAAGCCTCTGGTCTCTGCTAGCATATACCATTCCTTCTCAAGTCCCCAGTCCCTGATGGGTTATTCCATTCCTTCTCAATCCTCCAGCACCTGCCACTCTTTACCATGCTTTCTCAACCTCCCAATTACCCCATTGCTTCTAAAGCTCACAGTCCCTGCTGGGTTATACCATTCCTTCTCAAGCCCCAGCTGGTGATGGGATATGCCATTTCCTCTCAAGCATCCAGGACCTGCTAGGTTATACCATTGCATCTCAAAATCCAAGACCCGGCTGGGTTATACCATTCCTTCTCAAGCCCCATGCCCTCTTGATTGATACCATTCCTTTGCGAGCATCCAGTCCCTACTGGGTCTTACCATTCCTCTTCAAACCTCCAGACCCTCATGGGTTATACAATTAATCTGCAAGCCTCCAGCCCCTGTCAGGTTCAGGTAATACCATTCCTTCTGCTGGGTCATACCATTCCTTCTCACGCCTCTGGTATCTGCTGGGTTACACCATTACTTCTCAAGTCCCTAGCCCCTACTGAATTATACCACTCCTTCTCAAACCTGAACACCCTAATGGGTTATACCATTCTTTCGCAAGCCCCCAGTCCCTGGTGGGTTATACCATTCCTTCACAAGCATCCATCCCCTGCCGGGTCATACCATTCCTTTTCAATCCTCAATCCCCTGCCGAGTTATAACATTAATATTCAAGCCTCCAGCCCCTCTCGGGTTACACCATTCCTTCTTAAATCTCCAGCACCACTCGGGTTATTATCCCATTCGTTCCCAAGCCTGCAGCCCCTAATGGGTTATACCATTCTTTCACAAGCCTCCAGCCACTGCTGTGCTACACCATTCCTTGTGGAGCCAGGAATCCCCGTGCTGCAGTTACCTACTTGTGTTAATAGGGGCAACAGGGTGACCCCAAAATGTCTACATGAGTGACTGAATCAGAATTGCTAAGAGATCTGATCCCACAAGAAGCTATACAGGACCGGGGATACCCCAAATCTGATGATGGATGATAAAAGTTAGGACTAGGAATACATGAACCCCTAGTCCAGAGAAAAACTGAGAGGGTGTGAATTAGGAAATAGCACCCGTGGGTGAGTGAGCCTATGTCTAGTGCAAGAGGTTTCTGGCTCTATGCGAAATGACTACTCCAGGCCATGCCAGCACCTCACATGTGCGCCATCTTGTTTCTGCACTCCACATGTCTGCTGGCACCTTATGGTGGGCATTCCACATCATAACACCTGCCTGTGGCTCAGCTCCTTCTCGCCCCCACGGGCTGCCCTGCAACGGGGTACCCTGGCTCCTCTCTCTACTATAAAGGGGAGCCATGCCTCACTTCAGGTGCGGTGCTGCCACTTCCCACTGCGATTAACACCTGGCAGTAGAGTAGGGCGTATAAAATGACAGTGAGCCAGGAAAATACTTGGCACCTCAATACTTGGCCAGGCCCACAAATGCTGATTTCTTTGGTTTAAGGGAAAGTGTGGATAAATGTAGCGCATTGCACCACAGGCAGCCTACACTCCCCTTCTTAGGAATGTGGATGTCCCAAATGTAGGTGAGTTTAAGCATTAAACCTGGAGAGATGTCCCTCTAGAATGTTCCCTCTTCGTTACCCCAGTTTCTTCCAGACAGAGGGGAAATGTGTCCTGCAATAAGAACATGTCAACGAATCAGGGAGGCCTGCTCTTACTATTTTTATTTGTAGTTTTATATAGCGCCAACCTAGTTAGTAAGCAACGGAGCGCTGTAGAACCTGTGTACCCAACATTAGGCCCTTTAAGACGAGGTAGCAATACTTTGAGATGGATGGAGATGCAGAATATACTCAAACATCAATGATCAGACTAACTCAGGAAGTTGGCAAAGTATGTCTGTTTTAATTTCAATTGTCTAAAACAGGGGGTATAATGAACATCGACAAACATCCGCTCAATTTTCTCACTCAGCGAGTTTCATTTAAAAAAGCAGGTTACATAGCAAACACTCATCATCATTGATGTCAATCTATGTGGCAAACTACAAAAACCTACTTGGGAAAGTGATTGGTTTAAAGGGAACATCTAGGTATATGTTACATACTTCTCTGGGAAAGTGATTGGGACTCTAACATCAGGTGGGGCAACTAAGCCCTCCTCTAGTGCAAGCCACTACGAACATCATCAAATACACAATGTCCCATTGGTTATACAAATTATAGGGCTGTCTAATACGTGTCCCTCTACAATTGGTTGGCTCCCTTGTACCCCTCTGTACTATTCCCCACACGTTAGCAGCACGCAGACTGGCACCCAGGTGCTGGTGGCCTGCTCATAACCATAGCTTCCCACCTTATTAGCCTG